>NC_091128.1:4795087-5395087 GCF_040183065.1 Periplaneta americana
CTAACTGCTTCTATGCCTGTGCTAGTTATTTAACCGTATAAGTTATTTAACATTCAAATATAACTTGTTCGTGGATAACTAACTGCTTCAATGCCTGTGCTAGTTATTTTACCGTATAAGTTATTTAACATTCAAATATAACTTGTTCGTGGATAACTAACTGTTTCTATGCCTGTGCTAGTTATTTAACCGTATAAGTTATTTAACATTCAAATATAACTTGTTCGTGAATAACTAACTGCTTCTATGCCTGTGCTAGTTATTTAACCGTATAAGTTATTTAACATTCAAATATAACTTGTTCGTGGGTAACTAACTGCTTCTATGCCTGTGCTAGTTATTTAACCGTATAAGTTATTTAACATTCAAATATAACTTGTTCGTGGATAACTAACTGCTTCTATGCCTGTGCTAGTTATTTAACCGTATAAGTTATTTAACATTCAAATATAACTTGTTCGTGGATAACTAACTGCTTCTATGCCTGTGCTAGTTATTTAACCGTATAAGTTATTTAACATTCAAATATAACTTGTTCGTGGATAACTAACTGCTTCTATGCCTCTGCTAGTTATTTAACCGTATAAGTTATTTAACATTCAAATATAACTTGTTCGTGGGTAACTAACTGCTTCTATGCCTGTGCTAGTTATTTAACCGTATAAGTTATTTAACATTCAAATATAACTTGTTCGAGGGTAACTAACTGCTTCTATGCCTGTGCTAGTTATTTAACCGTATAAGTTATTTAACATTCAAATATAACTTGAACATTCAAATATAACTTGTTCGTGGATAACTAACTGCTTCTATGCCTGTGCTAGTTATTTAACCGTATAAGTTATTTAACATTCAAATATAACTTGTTCGTGGATAACTAACTGCTTCTATGCCTGTGCTAGTTATTTAACCGTATAAGTTATTTAACATTCAAATATAACTTGTTCGTGGATAACTAACTGCTTCTATGCCTGTGCTAGTTATTTAACCGTATAAGTTATTTAACATTCAAATATAACTTGTTCGTGGGTAACTAATTGCTTCTATGCCTGTGCTAGTTATTTAACCGTATAAGTTATTTAACATTCAAATATAACTTGTTCGTGGGTAACTAACTGCTTCTATGCCTCTGCTAGTTATTTAACCGTATAAGTTATTTAACATTCAAATATAACTTGTTCGTGGATAAGTAACTGCTTCTGTGCCTCTGCTAGTTATTTAACATTCAAATATAACTTGTTCGTGGATAACTAACTACTTCTATGCCTGTGCTAGTTATTTAACCGTGTAAGTTATTTAACATTCAAATATAACTTGTTCGTGGATAACTAACTGCTTCTGTGCCTCTGCTAGTTATTTAACCGTTAAATATAACTTCTGCTATTTTGTCTCCGGCAGGAAATTGTAACCGTTACTTATAACCGTTATTTATAACTACTGAACAAAAGTAACGGAGACAGTTATAACAGTTACAAGAAAATAACCGTTTGTCACATCCCTACATACAATACCTTCAAGAGACATTGTTACACATCACACAAGAGAAAACAGTTCACGTCTGAATTATAAAATAAACAGAATATACTTCATTTACAGAGAGGGACTTCTGAGCAAAATATGTTGTATATTGTAGATTGGATATCTCTGTTTAGTCTTAAAGCGTTAACACGCGACCCAGTTGACATATAATTGCCATTCTTGTACAGTTGATTTCAGAATTCGTAGCTCTATCGAATGGCACAGCTTAAAATTCATTCCTAGCCATAAATACGCGAAACTAATACGCGACGCTTCAGCGAGACTTCGCGATAATTTAACTACTGTTGTCACGCCAGGAGAAGGCGGCTGAAGTACTTAGACGGGGCGGAGGGGAAACAGTCGCGCATGCTGTTCACTGCAATATTCCTGTTTCACAAACATCTACTACACGTGTCTATGAATCTTTGCGACTTTGTGAAAATAATAGTGGGGTTTTTACTGTAGTGTTTTATTAGTTTCAACAAGACAATTGTTTTCAGTATACTACAAATCTTGTATTGCTTAAGTTATCTTTTGCTTTTCGTGTTAATAGTGTTGATAATAATATTGTTAATAGAATTTATGTTATTGTATACTGTTATTTAGGTTTATAGCAGTTTTTTGTTTATTGTAAATATGTCGACAAAGAGGAAACTTCGATTGACAATCTATAGCGAAGAAAGGAATATTATTAGAAGTGCAAAATAATTCTGTGATGAAGAAAAAGAACAAAAGTGCCTTTGCATTCCTCTACGAAACCTACAGCAAAGGTAGAAAAGTACTCTAATCTATCCACAAGAACAATACAGCGTATAAGGAATGAAATGAAAGACTGCACAGAAGAAAGTACGTTGTCGACACCTGAGGGAGAAAAAAATGTAAACGTCCAGACTACCGAAACGAAAATGTAGATGACTTCGACGGGAGATTGACAAAAAAGATATAATTGAGAATTTTTATTTGAAAAAGAAAGAGGGCCACCGGCGTAGCTCAGGAGGTAGCGCGTTTTCCTGCTGATCTGCAGTTGTGCTCGGGAGTGAGTTCGATTCCCGTTTGCGCTGACTACCTGGTTGGGTTTTTCCGAGGTTTTCCCAAGCGGAAGGCGAATGTCAGGTAATCTATGGCGAATCCTTGGTTTCATTTCGCCAAATACCATCTCGCCATCATCAATTCAATCGACACTGAAGAAGCTAGTAGTTATTACAGTGTCGTTAAATAACAAGTAAAAAAATAGTACCAAGCTGCAACAAACGTCTAACCTTTTACAAGAGAAAATTGATTTGAAATGAAAGACAAAATTAAGACGAATACTGAAGAAAAAGGATTTCAAGTGGAAGAAGTGTGCAGCAAAAAAAAAAAATTGAGGAAAACACTGTAAATTAGAATACGTGAAGATATTTAAAGCAAATAAGAAAGCTTAGGAAAGTGGAAAAACCGATTTTATATCTGGACGAAATGCGGATAGATAGGCCTACCAATTTAACGTTTCCCAAGTTCTGGCACGATAAAAATGTTACGGGAGTTTTACCGTAAATGTGTCCAGAACACTCATTGTTGTTCATCAGGATGGGGGCGGTGGGGCTAATGGCTTTGTTGGGAGATTCGAATTAATATACACGGCTGGAACATAAACAGACGATTATCATGGACAGATCATACTCCAGAAATTTTGAAAAATGTGATAATGATAGTCATAGCGACAGCACCGAAGATGCGGAATCATTTATGTCTGACTCCGTTGCCGTGTAGCCAAGTAAGTGGACGAAGTTTACAGGTCAGAGTTTAGCGTAAATTTCCCCCGTCCCGCCTATCTACTCCCCGCGCCAACTCGTAGCGCGAAGACAGTAGGCAACACTCCTTCACTGCTATTGCCTAGTCGAGATAGACCGGCCTGAACTAGGTCCTCCTTATATGCCTTCTTATTCTGAAAGGCGCCCTAGACTGTGCTTTTACTATAATGAAGAACAGTCAGTTTTTCTTCCAAGACGTCTTCTTTCGAGCAGTACCAAACAGATGGTGTTGGTTCCAAAATGAGAATTTTAAGGATCAAAGTGAATTGAAACAAAATTTACGTTTTAGAAATCTAAGACGATAAAAGGTATGGTGACCACAGAGTTGAGTGTTATCCCAGACCATGTTATTAACCGAGTTTTAGCAAACTGAGATAACAAATTAATTTGCCGGCATTGGTGAAAATATTGAAAACAGTGTACGGTATTTGCTAAACTGTAATGTAGTAACTGAATAATGTATACACCAGAGTGCTGCATTGGAGTTAAATCGCTCGCTTGAACTCGGTCGAGTGTCGCACCCTCGAGTGAGATACGATCGGTCGTGATACGCTCGTAATAAATAGAAGCACAGTACAAAGTCATCTCACCGACATGTCTTATCTTGTATGGAAGGTGACAGATAAGATACACATATGTTTTGCTCACACGGTAAAAATAAGGCTTTATTTTCTGCCTTTATGACAAACGTTTAATGGAACAGTCAATGGAACGTACTAAAATAGGAACATGAAGTTATAAATAAAATAGTATGAAAAACTTCGATATACAGTTATTATTGCTAATTAATAATTATTCAATATTTGATTTACCACATATATAATATGATAGGTCCATACATAGTGTTCCGCTTATATACTGCGACAATGTAGAAACGTTTTACAAAATATTATTGTTATAGCAGTAGATTAATAACAATATTAGTACAGAGATAACGTCACAGAAAATATAATAAAACGAATAATCATGCTGCACAACTATTACAGACGCAAAGATTGATACACTAATTATTAGAGATTATTATTATTATTATTATTATTATTATTATTATTATTATTATTATTATTATTACTAGAAAACTGATACAGTTCTTGCATTATCGTGATTGTGTTCTCCGTTTGTAATGATTACATTTACATCCAATAACATCTATCAGATGTGGCAAAAACAAAATCACTACTGTGTGGGGAAAAAAAAAAAAAAAAAAAAAAAAAAAAAAAAAAAAAAAAAAAAAAAAAAAACTTTTACCTACAACATTTATATTACATTTTAAAGCAAGTTTTGTAGTTATACTATGGAGAGGTTAGTTAATCACTGCAAAGTTTTGAAATGATAAACATCTATGATGTTACTACACAGTTCATCACTGTAACAAGAACGAATGTCTAACGCTCGGCTTATACCGTTCGAGAATTTATCGCTCGTGACAATTTTACCCATCATGCATGTGCGCTACCTATCGTATTATGCTATGAACTACTTGGCGCTCGAGCGAAAACGTCCGATGCAGACCTCTGGTATACAACTTAAATTGTTAAACATACATATGGGTTCTGCATATATCGGATATCTGGGATTGTGGATTTGTGTTCCACGACGGGTACCTACTAAGAAAGGCGTAACTCAAACTAGAGAAAGAATGATGCAAATCAATTTTAATTTTCATTCGACAACAACATACAGCATTTGCGATAAATCTATGGCTTCAACACAAAATGTGATAAGTCATTTATTGCAGTTTTACAGGACCTACGCTTTTAAGGTTTGAACGACTGTATAAAATCATAATAATCAGTTACAAAATAATAGGTTAGAGAGAAAAATACCACAGATATGCATATCATCTTTTGTCACAATAAAGATACCTTTAGGATGCACAACGTATTACAAAATATTTTTTTCGCTAAAAATTGATATGACAACATTCGCCTTGGAATCACAGAATTATAACATGCAACGTAAAAAAATACGCAATATCGCAAAATTTTGATATGAAATTACAAAATTATAGATATTCTCTTTCATTAGTGTAAGTGAAACAATGTAAATCACAATTTAAACTATTATTGTGAAGAGAAATTAAAAATCATAATTCCGTGGTGTTTGGGTAAAGGGGAATAAGTAATTTTTTGTGCAGATGAAATTTTGTTCTCCAGATGAACACACGAGTTAAATTATACAAGTGAGTATGCAATAATCAAAAGAATACTAGCAGTTGATGTGTTTATTTGTGTAGAAAATTATTTGCAATAAGGGTTCCAAGTTTAATTTTCATTTATCGCCAAACTCATTTTTAAGACTCATCTCCATTTACTCAAACAACACAGAATTTTTCCCGAATTTCTTATAAGAACCATTCTATTTAACACAACAGAATTGCTGCCAATCATGACACACTTACCGTGCTAATGTGTCTCATTTTCCCATTTAGGACGCACTAAGTAGTTCATATCAGTAGGTTCTGGTACACGTGCCCAAGCCACCCAACCTTTCTCTCCAGGGCGGAGTGGTCTGAAACGTGACAAACAACCTGTGTAGTCTACCTTAACCTTAATCTACTAACCTTATAAAAGTTACAAGTGATGACGCGAAAATTATGAGCAGGGTTATTTTGAGGGATCTCGATATTTGGGAGATCTCGACACTTTCAAGAAAAATAGCCATTGCGATCACTGTTCCTAGTGAAAAAAGGTCGAACTATAGCCAACGAGATCTGTGTTGACTGTGTTTGTAATTTCTGTGTAAGTGAATCTCGTGGCTTCAGCTTGTGTTTACATTCACAGAAGGTAATAAATACAATAAATGCGATTTACACTTCGTTTTGGGTCATGAAATATAATATATACCAATTTCAGACACTTTGTAATTGTCACATCACACTGCGATTAAGTGTTATTATTATTATTATTATTATTATTATTATTATTATTATTATTATTATTATTATTCAACTACTAAATATACATAGGCCAAATAGAAATGATCGGGACCAAATTTAAATACAAACTGCTGAGCCATTTATACCCGAACCCACATTTCCTGAAGTCGAAATTGCGATAGAAAATCTGAAAAATTATAAGTCTCCAGGTATCGATCAAATTCCTGCAGAATTAATACAAGAGGGTGGAAGCGCATTATCTAATGAAATTTACAAGCTTGTACTTGCTATTAGGGAAAAGGAAATTGTACCAGAACAATGGAAAGAGTCCATAATCGTACATATCTTTAAGAAGGGGGACAAGACTAACTGTAGTAACTTTCGAGGAATATCACTTTTGTTGATGTACAAAATTTTGTCGAATATCCTTTTGAGAAGATTAACTCCATATGTAGATGAAATTATTGGGGATCATCAGTGTGGTTTTAGGCGTAATAGATCAACTATTGACCAGATATTTTGTATTCGACAGATAATGGAGAAAAAATGGGATTATAAGGATACAGTGATCAGTTATTCATAGATTTCAAAAAGGCATATGACTGGGTTAAAAGAGAAGTTTTATATGATATTCTTATTGAATTTGGTATTCCCAAGAAATTAGTTCGATTAACTAAAATGTGTCTCAGTGAAACGTACCGCAGAGTTCGTATAGGTCAGTTTCTGTCGGATGCGTTTCCAAATCACTGTGGGCTAAAGCAAGGAGATGCACTATCACCTTTACTTTTTAACTTTGCTCTAGAGTATGCCATTAGGAAAGTCCAGGATAACAGAGAGGGTTTGGAATTGAACGGGTTACATCAGCTGCTTGTTTATGCGGATGACGTGAATATGTTAGGAGAAAATCCACAAACGATTAGGGAAAACACGGAAATTTTACTTGAAGCAAGTAAAGGGATAGGTTTGGAAGTAAATCCCGAAAAGACAAAGTATATGATTATGTCTCGTGACGAAAATATTGTACGAAATGGAAATATAAAAATTGGAAATTTATCTTTTGAAGAGGTGGCGAAGTTCAAATATCTTGGAACAACAGTAACAAATATAAATGATACTCGGGAGGAAATTAAACACAGAATAAATAAGGGAAATGCCTGTTATTATTCGGTTGAGAAGATTTTATCATCCAGTCTGCTGTCAAAAAATCTGAAAGTTAGAATTTATAAAACAGTTATATTACCGGTTGTTCTTTATGGTTATGAAACTTGGACTCTCACTTTGAGAGAGGAACATAGGTTAAGGGTGTTTGAGAATAAGGTACTTAGGAAAATATTTGGGGCTAAAAGGGATGAAGTTACAGGAGAATGGAGAAAGTTACACAACACAGAACTGCACGCATTGTATTCTTCACCTGACATAATTAGGATCATTAAATCCAGACGTTTGAGATGGGCAGGCCGTGTAGCACGTATGGGCGAATCCAGAAATGCATATAGAGTGTTAGTTGGGAGGCCGGAGGGAAAAAGACCTTTGGGGAGGCCGAGACGTAGATGGGAAGATAATATTAAACTGGATTTGAGGGATGTGTGATATGATAATAGAGACTGGATTAATCTTGCTCAGGATAGGGACCAATGGCGTGCTTATGTGAGGGCGGCAATGAATCTCCGGGTTCCTTAAAAGCCAGTAAGTATAAGAATTTCTGTACCTCATTTGAGAAATGGAAGCAGTGTAATGTTTCTTTTGTAACAGCCTGTACTCATGTGTTAGATGTCTGCAGGTGTTCAGGCCGCCACTTGGAGAAATATGAATAACATACTGCACAACAATGCAGAAAAAAGTAAAAGTGATCCCGGTATAATGAGTAAACCTAAAGACGAGATTAAATAAAATAATTAGAGTTTACATTTCATCTGATATCTTCAGGAAGGTAAACTTCATATAAAAAGTTCCTGTTAGCACTGTTACGTAGTTTTATTCATGTGTATGCGTTTCTATACGAGAGAGAAAAAGAGGGAGATTGTTTTAAGTTATGCCCTATTATAATTTGTATTAGACCTACAGTTCAAGCCCTATACAACTCGGTCCGAAACATTGCGGTTGTGGATGTAACACTGTAAGAAACACGCTCTCGAAAATATAGGCTAGTAATCATATTCCAATGTATTGTACCACGGTCAAACTATGAGATAAATTGTATCCCTCGTAACCCCGTTATATGGGGATTCTATAGTTTTGCTTTGCCCCCCCCCCTCTCTTTGTCAAAATCTTGCTTATCCTGACGATCTTTTTCGTCCTTGGTGCGTTCCCTTTTAGGCATCTGTTCCAGATCACGCTGCCTCCTCTCCTCTTTATTTACGTCTACACAAAATTATACTCGACTCAGTAACAATGTTCTTCAAGAATTTCAATCTTTACAAATATTTATTCCTACCATATGAAAACTGAGTCATTTCATGTCAAATCAACGCACTGATTCTGACTTCCTGGGATTTTGATGAAACTTGTTATTTCAATTTAGAATTGCTTATTTCTTCACCATACTTACAAGCGGATCAAAAATACATCATTAACGCCTCAATATGTCCTAGTGTAATATATCCATATCAGACAGTGCCTCCAAAAAAAATTTCTAATAAATTTATAGTGGATGCAGATATTATGATAAGGGGTGTGCTGAAAGTAATACTGCAACTGCCTAATGACCTTCCTACAGATATGGTGTATACAGATACAAAATTCAAGGGATTAGGTTTATTTCGTTCAGCATATAAATGCATGTAAGATATTGCTTAAATCCAATAATTCCTTCCTACATGCTACAAGGCAATTATCCCAAGAAATTACTTCCAGTCTCACAGCACTCAGTATCAACGAATCAGCAAATATTTTAGACAAATACAACACTGTAGATATGCGAAAGGTACGGCAAGTATTAAGAGAAAAAGCTTTTGAGAACTGGAGCCAGAAAAAACATAAAGGCAAAAGCGTGCTCTTATACCAACAATATACCCCTGCCAATAAGTCGATCCGGAATCATAAGGGTCTTTCCTGTAGTGAGTGGAGGGAAGCGATCAAGATGAATGCGAACGTATCAGCTGTGCGTAGTGTACCTGGCAGGACTTCGGGCAGTAGCCTCTGTCGACGTTGCGACAGGGAGGTTGAAACCCTTGCCCATCTCCTGGGGGTCTGTCCACACGGTGAACTTCTACGAAATACGCGGCATCTTATAGCAAGATCTACAATAGTAACTGCCTTGAAGAACAAAGGTTATTCAATATATGAAGAAGTACACGGCATACCCAGTGAGGGCAGTAATCGAAGAATCGACATAATTGCATTTAAACCCCCCTCTCTTGAAGGTTACATTATAGATCCTACTGTGAGATTCGAATCGCATGAACACCAGCCAGAAGAAGTACAAGAGGAAAAAAGGTATATATATGAACCTTCCATCAGTTTTTATAAGGACAAATACCATCTGGAATCCATCGTCATCACGGGACTAATGATAGGAGCCCGTGGGACCATACCCCGGTTCCTAGTCGACTTCTGTAAATTTTTTTGCCTGCATAAAGATATTTAAAGAAATCTAACAACTGCACCACTCAAAGGATCAATAGCTATTTTCAGACATCATATATATGGACCATGACTTTAATTGACGTTACTTCGTTTAATATCATGTGTTTCAATCTAATTCAAATTGTTATTTTTCACTCTAACAACAATGTATCACTAAGCCTCAAGACATTTACTCTATTTATTGTATTGGTACTCTTTGTCAATGGCAACCTGTAGTGGTTACAGGAAGAAATAAAAAAATAAAATAATAGTTATGAATGGAAATCGTAAGACTTTTTTGTCCTGCGTTCATAAGTCATTAAGTATTAGCCTAATTGTTGTATTATATTTTATCAAAAATTGCTGCTTCCTGAAGTATCAGTGGTTAATAATTACCATCTGCACGTTTTAAATAATGTAATCCTATCAATTTTAACAAATTCACCTACCTTTGAAGTCATCGATATATTGAATTAATTCACAGATATTGAAATAATTGCAACAGAGAAAAATTGCACTACTGCACCTCGAAAGAATAGTGCTCATAAATTATTACTTCCGCAAATCTGCGCAGCTTAAGACTAGATTTAAAATAGAGGTAAAATAGTGGAGGAAGTGAAAAAAAATCATTTTTGGTCGAACCAAAGGGTTTTTTTTTCTTTCTCTTAGCAAATTCTGCACTCAATGGTTATATTTATATTTTGTCCCGTGTCCATTCATGCTAATTTGACATGCTATAATAACATTAAATGTAACACAAACAAACAGTGCTACATACCTAAAGAACTACTTGACATGTTGATACCAAATATGAATGGAATCGACCACTTACAACAGAGTTACAGCTCAAGGAAAACTGCAGACTCGCGGCGCTTGCTGAGTAAGAATGCTGGGTGGCGAAATGTGGCATGTTACCGGCTTCTTATCTCGCTATGCAGCCACCTCCGCTGATTAAGATTATCAATTCAGTGTTATATAGGAAAAATAATTTAAGGGTTTAATTTCATTTTTTTACATGTCATTTTTCTCCATTTGTCCTCCTAAATATGGATTTTAGACCACTGTGCGTCGGCAGAAATATCATCGCGATGCCTGTTACCAAGTGACGTTGCAGAGGCAGGCAAGGAATACACACCCCCTCTCCCAACCAATCCTTTGCAGATATATTGCACAAGTAGCTACCAGTAGTATAACCAACGAGCTAGAAGTAAGAATATAGAGTGCCGTTCACGTCCACAGTGTGTAATTTCAAGCAGCTAGCCGGCCAAAAATCAATTTTCACACCCCATCTTTAATTCTAAATTCTTATATAGACGTGTTTATAACACTCCAAAGTATACTATCCAAGTGTAGACAGATGCTTACATCTGTTAGGGGACCCTCACAACAGAGCGAAAGTTGCATGTCTGCGATAAGATCATTTACGCTGCAGAGGCAGGCGCGCAGTTTGTATTTCGATGATGCAAAGTGAGGAAGTTAATATAATATTTTTCTTTAATATACAGTGTGGATATATTATAAGAAGGTATATACTTACAAATAAACTAATTCTTTTGCTAAAAATTATTATCTTATTGTCTAGAATAAGTGTCTGAATAAACATGTGCAGAGAGTCGAAGTTCTACCTTATTACATTACTTTGAGTTGAATTTTAAAAGGTGTAGCCCTCTATCACCTCCCTAAAATTTTGTGGAGATATTCATTATGCTTTTCTGAGCAAGACGTCGTGATTTTTTTCTGCAACCAGATGCAGACAGAAAACTATTAATTATTTTCAGACACCATGCGCTCCGTAATCCGGAGAGCTGTTTTCCAGGTATGGAACAAGAGCGAGAAAAAAGTGAAATTCTCAAATATAATTGAACATTTTGGTCTCAAAGATTACTCTGAAGACATTTTACAATCAATAAAAAAATTAATCAAATTTATATGCTCGAAAATTCGATTACGGTGGGAAAAATACAGCATGAATGAGAAAATTTTCTTAAAATATAATGTGCTATGTTTGAACCAAGATGCAAAGTCTGAGAATAAAATATATAATACTTTGAAATCTACTACAAAACAATTCCAATTTGAGTCTGCCCGTACAAGCATTCGGGGACGTCCACGTAAACGTTTCGGAGACCTGAGCGAAAGATCAAAACGGAAAAAAAAATTAGTCCACTTTTTAAAGAAAGATCACCAGAAGAAAAGCTTTCTGCTGCCCATATGAGTTTCAGAACTTCTAGGAAAAGAGATGCGGCCATTATTGTAAGAGAGCTTTTATTTGCATCACTTCAACGTGCGACAAAATCGAGAAAAAAACGTGAAAATTGATTTTGCAGGAACGACCAACAATTGTCACCTAATAAGGATCTCGCTTTGATTAATCAATATAAATAATTAAGGGAAATTCAAAATCTTGTAACAGTTAATTTAGATCCACCGTTTTATTTATTGCGAAACACTGAAGATAGGATAGGTTCAGGCTGGAAAGGGGACTACTTGTTGGCGTGATAAAACAAAGCAGTCGCAATAAAAATGATGCAAGAAGATTTTTCAGGGAGGTTTCCACTTTCACATTTATATCGGGAATAGATGGAAATTTAATAAGTCGTTTAGACTCTATCAGAAACCTTTTTCTTGAGGTTTTGCAATACAGATGAACGGGCACTTCATGTATGCAAGGGAGACAAGGGAATTATATTATACAATATTATATGCCTATAACCCTTTACAGATTCTTGGCTCATGGACAAAGGTCACAGGACACTATTATACCTACTGGCAAACTATCTGAGGAAGCCCAGGAAACGAGGAACAAATGCTATATTAGACTTTTCAGAGAAGTCTTCGCAAGAAAAACATCAAGAAAGACACAAATACCGATCTTTTACTCAGGCTACTTATTTCTTTCATCAGCTTAAAGAAATTAAAAAGAGAAAATCACTGTCGATTTCAATAGTAGTGCTGCTGTTTTCTCCGAGTCTCTATTACTCGGTGCTGCCGAAGGAGAGACTAGCAGTGAGGATACAGATTCTGATGGGGATGCATCTGACGTCTGAACGAATAAGATATGTAGCAATATTCCTTCGTCTTACGCTTTCAATTTTAAGCGCATTCCACATTATGAACATTAATTTATTTTTTCACTCAAATCGTTTTTTTACAATATTACCAATTTTATTTTCAGTAAAAATAGTTGTTATATTCATTTTCATTATTGAAAACTTATCTACTTCAATAATTGAAGTTACATACCAAATTGTATGAAAATTGAGCGATTAGTTTTCGAGAAATGATTTTTGGCCGGCTAGACTCGCTAAATTACACACTGTGGCGTCTATATCAGCGCTCTTGGTGGTACTATAGGGATATCCTGAACTAGCACCAACAGATAGCGCACGTGTACTTTGCGGGATGCGCTTTGCGTGTGCATTTGTTTTTCGGTATATAAACATTGAGGATATACGTAGTGTATTAGTATATTAAATACTCTTAAAAACAACTAAAAATGGCAAATTTTTGTTATGTTCCTATATGTAAACACCAGGGAACTCTTTTTGTCTTCATTCAGGTCCTGAAATATTCTGAATATATGCTTTAAATCTTAACAAAATATAAGTAATAAAATTGCGCCTCGAAAGTGCTAGCTATTAAATAAAAGTAACTACTTCAAATAAGGAATTGTTGACTACAGTTTCATTTTGGAAGAGGAAAAAGAAAAATTAATAAAAACATATGCAACCTCGACAGCGAGCTATCTTAGCTTAGATTATATGCAGTAATTGTAGGAGTCTCCGAAGTTTACGCCCGCAGTAAACTCTCGATAAACTGGGATGTTTATTATCCAGAACGATCCTTAGTGAAACCCATTTCGTGAATAATGTTTTTAATGTACTGTACCCTAATTATTAAAACCATGTTTTAACTTCAAATTTTCAAAATCATCCTACATAGTATTCAACACTGCATGTCCTTAACCTACAAAACGCACGACTAATCGTGATACTGCTGCGATCATATTATATATCATCCTATTAAAAATTGCATTCGATCTTTCTGCAACTACAAAAAAAAAAATACAAGGAATTCAATTCCGATAGTCCCTTCCCTATTAAACAAAAAGCATATTGGTGGTTGCATATCCTGTTTTTAGCGTACGGTTCTTAAGTACTAATGATTAAAGAGCGCAATATTCACTTTCGACATCCTGGTAGTTCCTATTTTTTTATTCGTCCACCTCGTTCTCAGAGTTCTCGTTCAGGTTCATGGCATTCAATTTACTCGTATCTATATTCTGCATACTGCAGATTTCCCCACCTATCTCGGGGAATCGCTCAATATTATACAAGTTTACGTTATTATTTATTGTAAATGAAATGGAATTATGAGGTAAGAAAATATTGAATTATATTAAATTTACTAGGTTATACAAAATCATTGTAAATATAATTTTGACACGCACAGAAAACCAACAAGCGGGAAAACGTAAGCATCTGTAGCATATGACATAACATAGCCCTACAACATGTTCGCCGCATGGAACGCTCCTGCCATCTAGCGGTAAAACTTCGCATAAGATATCCCTATTGGTGGTACAGAAATGATTCTATACGCAGACGACATGGTGATAGGGTCGGCAGTAAAAGAGGACTTGCAGAAGGCGCTACAAAATCTAGAGAACTGGGCAGAGGAAAACGACCTGGATGCCTGAACAAAGAGAAGACAGTGCAAATGATATTCAGGAAGGGCGGAAAAATAGCGTCCAAAGACAGAATAACCTTATTTGACGAGCCGCTACAAGTTGTAGGGAAATATAAATACCTGGGAATTTCATTACAGACAACAGCAACATCTTTCGGTATGCACGTTCAGGAAAGAGCAGCAGCAGCCATCAAAACCTCATAGGCTACAACATTCCGAATATAACCAATCGATGACACTATTCAAAACGGTAGTAGCGCCAGTTGTAACGTACGGAATAGAGATTATTTGGTAAAAACTCAAGATCGGTGATATGATAAGAATAGAAAAAGTCAAGACTGTGTTTATGAAATGGATACTAGGAGTCGGAAAAGCAGCGCCATCCCGCCTTGTATATGAGCTCATGAGAGAGACATATTTCGTAGAGATGATATCAGATTGCAGCACTGGCTACCATCCACAGGACCCTACCAGGAACTGGTAAGCATAAGAGACCGGAAGAAGAAGGAGATAGACCTAGAGTTCTATACCACATCAGCCATGCTAGACGACAGCTGGACCAGAGAGTGTAGGAGCCAGAGACACGTGAGAAGTCTCGCAATACACGGGTTTCATCTACACTAATAATAAATCTGTAAGCGAAATTTTTCTGGTAATTTTCGCTTTTCCAAAAATAATTGGTGTTAACATATATAATTAACCACCCTGAAACCGAAAATCGCATTTTTGACATTTTTGTTTGTATGTCTGTCTGTATGTTTGTTACCTTTTCACGCGATAATGGCTGAACCGATTTATATGAAAATTAGAATATAAATTAAGTTCGTTGTAACTTAGATTTTAGGCTATATGGCATTCAAAATAGTTTATTTAAAAGGGGGGTTGTAAGGGGGCCTGAATTAAATAAATCGAAATATCTCGCTTATTATTGATTTTTGTGAAAAATGTTACATAATAAAAGTTTCTTTAAAAATGATTTCCGATAAGTTTTATTCTTAAAATTTTGATAGGACTGATATTTAATGAGATAAATGAGTTTTAAAATTAAAATAACGCCATCTAAGACGGTGCAATGAATTAAGAACAAATGACTTCGTTTATAAGGGGCCTTGGGCAACAACAATCGAAATAGTGGCCTTGGACATCAACAATCGAAAGCTATTAAACGTAGCCTACAGAGAATGTTTCTGTGTTTGTATGAAGTCATATCAGAAGCTAAATTAACCGATTTGTATAATTAATTATTATTTCACCATTGGAAAGTGTAGTTTCTCTAGATGGACATAATGCTATAATGTTATTACAGTAATGTCTGAGTAAATCGAGGACAGGTAAGATTAAAATAGCTTCTTATGCACAGAAAATTTGATAGGCTATTTTGTACATTCGTTTTCTGTGTTTCTTAAAATAATATTTATGTACACTCATTTTAATATCAGAGAATTAACGAACAACGAGAGTGTATTGATTTAGTATGCAGTAATAATACGTTAGCTTAGCAATCCATTATTTTATAATTCAAATTTTAACTATGCTCAATTGAATCGCGTTAAAATACATAGAATAAAATATATATGCAATAAATGCAATGCAAAAAAAATTGAGTAATGAGCGAAGCAGATTATGTTGCGCTGTTGTAAAAGTTGTTCCCTGGATCAAACGTCCTATTTTAATTATGTAATTACTTTATATTTATTTCTAACAGGTGCAGCGGAGCGCACGGGTACGGCTAGTATAAAATAAAATTTACAAGATACAACACGTTATATACAGCCCTTTCAGCCTCATACTATATACACTCGCCCACTTGTATCCACATCTTTAAGCTTCTATGTTAACGTAATATATATGGAATAAACTGTTGCTACATGGGTTTTCTGACAGCTGTTAAAATAAAGAAATGGTAGTAAATTGGAATATATGGGTTAATGCGATATAAAATAAGATTTTCAAGATGCAACATATTCTATACAGTCACTTTCCGTATTATCCTATAGGAACCACGCCCAATTGTTGACCACTTAATACATGGCGGATATAGGTTCAAAAGTTTCAAAGATGGCGGCACGATCGCCACTCGATATTCTTACTTCTAACTGTAACATATATCTAGTTAAGCATGACTCTGTCTAAAGGTAGGAAACGTATACATGGGAGGAGACGTATTGTTCTTGTGCTTGTGGAAACAATAGTCTAGTAGGCCTATAGGCTTATTGTGCTCGAAAGTTTTAAAGGGCATTTATCAACACAATATTACACGTCATTATAATGTAGCCTATGTTATAAAGAGCATCAGAAGATCACAGGTATTTATGAACATTTTAAATCTAAATTGCAGTACGAAGGGCAATAGCAAAACGTAGAAGATATATACGATATGGAGCGATCATTCATTACAATGATACAATGGTGTTCATTATTCTTATGCAGATGACACAGTTTTACTTTTTGGTGGAAAAACCTGGTATATAATAATTCAAATAATGGACTTAAATTAATAAAAAATTGGTTTGACAAATTATCTTTCTATCAACGAAAATAAAACCATAATTATTCTATTCTCATTATCTGAAAAATGTAACAAACCTCCTACAACTATAGTAAATATTAAATTACATAATTCTGATTGTTGTTTTATACCAGGGATGAGACGATATTAGCTCCCAATCATGGTAGAAGAGCTCGACCTTGATCACGAGCGCATAGCGCATTCACTACGTAGCGTCGTAACGTAGACAACAGGGATATACATGCACATGCAGCGAATAAAGGCAGCAATTATTACAATAACTTGCGTTACTAAATTTCTGGCTATGTAATAGGGCTAATTACTAAGTTATTTAATATACATGTACATATATAAAGAAATCGCAAAGGGAAGGGTTTTTTTAGGAATAAAAAGAGAAATAGGAAAAGTTAATTGTATGTAAGCCATATTATTGTTAAAAGCAATTATTTATTATATAAATACTTCACTTCATTGGTTAGGAGAAACTAATAGGGTCTACCTGCTCGACGTGTGTGATCTCTAAGTATTTTTGAGTATTTGTTGAAAAAATAATAATGGCAATATTGATTGAAATAGAGTATATTGATTGTGTGATTGTGAAAATGTAGTCCTTACTCTCCAGTCGTGATTATGTAATGAGTTTCCTTAGAGTGATTTGTGAGATGCACGTAAGACGAAAAAACAAATTGATTGAATTAAGATATTGAGAGCCATCGTAATTTTTGAGGTCAATCACTTAAGGGGATATGTATGACTTTTAAAACTTCCACAATTTCGGCCAAAATTTGTGAAATTTAAACTATATAAACATATTTATAATAATATCATCTGTACAAAATTTGGTGCAATTAGGTCTAATAGTTTCAAAATGTTTAGTTCATATTTGCTCAAAATCCTGAAAACAGTTATTGGAATAAAAGTGAATTAGTATTTTGAGCTTAGTAATAGTATAAGTTAAAGTGCAATCAAAGATAAAATATTATTTCTAATAAAAGTAAATATCCAAAAACAAGCAACAAATAAAACATCAACAATGCATTTAAAATAAAGAAATAAAAGGAATCTAGATACAATCTACTGATCCAAATGTAAATTAATTTACCTTCGATGTCAATTCCGAAATCAATTTATTTCACTCTTCTCCTGAATAATGCCTATATATTTTTTTTTTCATGTTGCGTCTCATAATGCCATTTTATGTTGCTTTTTTTGCAAATGATATTATTTTTACACAACAAACACTGGACTTCATCACCATGTTCGAAGCATAAATATTGTATCTTACACTCTTCTTTGAAAGCTTTAAGCGCTTCCGTTCCGTCATGATGCGCTGTGTTCTAAGATCTGTACATCCTTTATCAATGTTTACAGGTAAAAGAGCTCCGCGCGCGCAGCGGGCATAAAAGAGCTCTCGCTCGCAATTATTAGTCACCATCGCAAGACTGTCTTATACAGAAATGTCCGATTATTAACCTTCCAGTAGTGGCGCCCTCTTTCAGAGCATCACTGCTGGCGCCAAGTCTGGTAGACCCATATGTATTTAATTTTATTTCTGACTCTTCCAACCAATTTATTAATATTTTAGCAATTTGACAGCATCCATAGAATATACTGAAATGGGTGAATTGAAAATAATAAGCAGTTTGTTGTTATATAACATCTATTTTAATTAATTTTAAAAGATTGAAAAAAAAGTGAATATAATGTGAATTTTATCAACAAAAGCCTTTCAAATCAGCAAACAATTGAAATATTGTGTATGGTTTTCCTTAAAAAAGTAAAAATAATATTTAAATACTGGTTTGAGACAGAAGATCATTTAAGCACTGTATTCAGAGCATGAAAACTGAGCATGACTTAAAAATATAAATGTCTTACATATTTTACAAAAGTAATTTGTTTTACTGTCCTTTTTGCAGAAAAAGCACCTTTTTCTCGTTCCCTCTTGAAACTGATCAGCCTTAACATGTTGAAAAGATGTTCCAGCAAACTCTTGTATTCTTTCTCGTACTTCACGTGGAAGATTTGTAAAGGCAGCTCTACGTTTCAAGTGATCATCTGTTAATCCCATTGCCAACTCCTTCACGTACTTCCTGTGGACACTGTTTTCCTTCTGATTGTTAAAGATACAAATCACTTGGGAGTTTATTCCAGCAATATTCAGTAGTGCATACATCACCATTGGCCATCTTCTGATATTTCTTGCGACGTCATAGGCAGCACAAATTTTAACAATTAATATAATAAGCACAAGGTTTGTCAACCACATCGACACCTCTCTTAGTGGAGTTATAGAAGGTGACAATTTCTGGCTTGCTTTTGTCACCTGTTGATAAATCTATTGAGTCATCATGATGCATACTAGATGCTAAAATTACATTTTTGCCCTTTTTCGGTACTTAAGAAACAATGGTAATGTCTTCTTGGAAACCAAACACACTAGATCCCACTGGTCTCTTTTTGGAATCCACAAATTCTATTGGCAGCTCCCTTTCATTCTTTCGAACTCTTCCCACACAGGTTGTTCTATGGCGATTCAGCAAGCTTGTAATAAGTGGAAAGGAAGCGAACCAATTATCACATGTAATGTTCCTCCCTGTTCCTGATATTGGTTAAAAAAGTCGCTCGACCATACTTTGAGGATCATTTTTTGCCCTAAATGGACCTTCTGGTTGTTGACCAACATATGGTTCCATATTTAGGACATACCATATCTTAGCATCAACTAAGGAAAAAATTTTGATGCGATATTTATTAGGTTTTTTAGGCATATACTATTTGAATGAGCATCTGCCTCTGAAAGCTTCCAACATTTCATCTACTGTTGCAAATTCACCTATTGGGTATCCTTTTTTCCAGTTGTTCAAAAACATTTCAAACACCTGACGAATTGGAGCTAACTTATCCCATTGTTTTCTATCATTTCTTATTTCTGTATTGTCAAAACGTAGATGACTAATAAAAATAAATAACATTTAATATGCAATCATCAAAAACAAGACACCAACAATCAGTAGGAGTTTTAGCCTCTCTAGCACATGGCCTCACACCTGGTAGATGCGTCACGATATTACACTGCCGAGTCCTAACAGCCTTTGGTGAGCAGTGTTGTCTCCATACCGTACCATCTTTAGATTTGAAACCGGGAACTCTAGGAACTTTGTTCGGAATCTCAAATTGTTCATCATCACCACTCGCGCTCACCTTCCTGTCCTGTGTCTGTATTGCCATCAAATACTTCCACTTCACCGTCCTCTTCACCAGTGTCGGCGTCATCATCACAGGGTTCACTATCATTCTCAGAGCTTACAACCTCGTCTAGCAAACTTACAACTCATTTTACATTTTCTTCGTAAGACATTTTAGAAGTATCTAGCAAAGTCACAACTCGTTTTTCATTTTCTTCATAATACATTTTTGAAGTATATCGTAAGCTAAATATTAATTAAAAATTAGCAAAATGTTTCATATCATCAGTAAACAGAATAATCCGCTGATATTTGAACCAATCAGTTCGTTACTACCACAAATAATTCTTAAGCACTAAAACTTCAAAATGAAACTGTGTAACGCCAACACTGGCGCCAAGTCTGACAGACCCGTTACGTAATTATCTCGCTTACTACTGCACGAATAGCCACGTCGGCACTCACATGTCAACTATGGAAAGAAACAGGAAGCTAGGTGGAGAAACAGACTTCTACCCCCAAACACTTCAGAGTAAATAGTAAAAGTAATTGTGCCGGGTCTGTGAGACTTGGCGCCAGCACTGGAAGGTTAAGGAGTCCTCTGAAGTTAAGTATTTAGGCATAATTTTCGACAATCATTTAAAATGGAATCAACACATTAATTACCTTTGTAATAAATTACGTAAAAAATATATAATTTTGTTTTATTGAGGAATTACTTGTCAATAAGTTTATTACGCAAAATATATTTAACTTTATTTCAATCGGTAATTATATATGGAATTATAGGATGGGGTAGCTTATTTAAATCCAATTTTAATCCACTTTATTTATTACAGAAGAAAATAATTAAAATATGTCTTCATAAATCTATTTATTTTCCATCTCAAAAATTGTTTTTAGACTTTAATGTTCTTAACATAAGACACATTTATTATATTGTATTAATAAAATTCATACATAAGAACCGAAATAATTTTTAATTGTATTCTCATAGGTACAAAAGGTATGAATTCTTTAAGACTGTTTGAACCAAAATGTAACACTGCTACAGTATTTAATCATAGTAGTAATTTAGGCCCAGGAATATATAACAAATTTATATTTAAATATCCTAAACTTGTCAATTCTAGTAGTTCCAGTATTAAATTTAAAAAGTTATGTATGGATTTTATAAAAATTGGAAAATTGTAAATTTAAATTTATATTATATTCTAATTGCATAGTGACATATTATTGTATTATATACTTATTAGTTCCAATTTAGGAATCCGCCCCTGAGCACGAGTTCTGCTCTTTCAAGGGCGAGCTAAAGTTTTTCTGTATATATTATATTTTATGTTACAATTATTAGCAAAATAAATAAATAAATAAATAAATAAATAAATAAATAAATAAACAAACAAATAAATAACTAATAAATAAATAAGTGATAAATGTCTGGAAATCAAATATGAGGGAAAAACAGTTCCATCATCTCCCATGCTTACAATCTCTTTCTGATATTTCTGAATCAAATTTAAATAATTATGCTCATCTAAATCTAGAAACAGAATTTCAACAACGGAGATTCGGTGATTTTAAAAATATTGCAAATAATTTCTTACTTTTTGCGAATCCTTTGACCATAGACATAAACAAGGTTAAGCCAGAAATGCAGTAAGTAGTAGTTGATTTACAGAGTGATACATATTTACAAACGCGGTGCAAAGACATGTGTGGTTTAAATTTCTATAAAATTCTGTCTACGGAAAAATACGCTTCCCTTAGCTTATTTGCCGCCAATATAGTGGCTATGTTTGGTTTCACTTACAGTTGCGAACTTTTTTTTTTTTTTTTTTCAAAATTGAAACTTGGAAAATCATAACAAAGATCGCGGCTGAAAGATGAAAGTGTATTCGCTATCTTGAGAATGGCTACTTGTGACATAAACTTAGAATTCTGTGGCACCTTGAAAGTTACGGTATAGTAAATATGAAGGTTGTGATGGCTGCACGCCACTGATGTCTGAGCGTGCCCTCAACTCTACCCACAACCATGCTACGTCATGTGTTTTGCTGGTTGCATTGCCTGATGCCATCGTGTATTGCATTGCCTGTAACTTCATCCCTCTTAGCCCCAAATATTTTCCTAAGAACCTTATTCTCAAAAACCCTCAATCTCTGTTCCTCTCTCAAAGTGAGAGTCCAAGTTTCACAGCCATACAGAACAACCGGTAATGTAACTGTTTTATGAATTCTAACTTTCAGATTTTTTGACAGCAGACTAGATGACAAAAGCTTCTCAACCAAATAATAACAGGCATTTCCCATATTTATTCTGCGTTTAATTTCCTCCCGAGTGTCATTTATATTTGTTACTGTTACTCCAAGTTATTTGAATTTTTCCACCTCTTCGAAGGATAAATCTCCAACTTTTATAGTTCCATTTCGTACAATATTCTGATCACGCGACATAATCATATACTTAGTCTCTTCGGGATTTACTTCCAACCCTATCTCTTTACTTGCTTCAAGTAGAATTTCCGCGTTTTCCCTAATCGTTTGTGGATTTTCTCCTAACATATTCACGTCATCCGCATAGACATTTGATGTATCCCGTTCAATTCCAAACCCTCTGTGTTATCCTGAACTTTTCTAATGGCATATTCTAGAGCGAAGTTAAAAAGTAAAGGTGATAGTGCCTCTCCTTGCTTTAGCCCACAGTTTATTGGAAAAGCATCAGATAGAAACTGACCTATACGGACTCTGCTGTAAGTTTCTGTAAGACACGTTTTAATTAATCGAACTAGTTTCTTGGGAATACCAAATTCAATAAGAATATTATATAAAACTTCTCTCTTAACCGAGTCATATGCCTTTTTGAAATCTATGAATAACTGGTGTACTGTACCCTTATACTCCCATTTTTTCTCTAATATCTGTCGAATACAAAAAATCTTATCAATAGTCGATCTATTACGCCTGAAACCACACTATGATCCCCAATAACTTCATGTACATATGAGGGTACACGGGAAAAACGATCAAGGTCCATCAAAAATCGAAATTGAGTTAATAATGCTATCTTATAGCGGAAAGGAAGTACTATCATGTGGTCTAGCTAGTAATAAGAAATCATCGTTCTTGACATTCTACTACGTCAATTTCTATTAAATACACACATAACAAAGCATTAAATGCTTAAACTTTAAAATTCTTTTTTCTCGAAACTTTCTAAAATGGAGCTTGATCGTTATTGCAGTGTACCCTTCATATGAAGTTAACCTTCTCAAAAGGATATTCGACAAAATTTTGTACAACGTCAACAAAAGTGATATTCCTCGAAAGTTACTACAGTTAGTCTTGTCCCCCTTCTTAAAAATAGGTACGATTATGGACTCCTTCCATTGTTCTGGTACAATTTCCTTTTCCCAAATTGCAAGTACAAGTTTATAAATTTCGCTAGATAATACGCTTCCACCCACTTGTATTAATTCTGCTGGAATTTGATCAATACCTGGAGACTTGTACTTTTTCAGAGTTTCTATCGCAATTTCGACTTCAGAAAGTGTGGGTTCTGGTATATCGCTCAACCAACTAAGTAAAATGATACGATACGGTATTCAGAATGTCACAAAAATCTATGAAATCCATGTAAGACTATTAAAGGCACAATATCGAGTCGATTAACTTCCAAAAACCCAATACAAATGCATTATTCCCCAGTCAATTAAAGTACAATTCAGCATTGTCATTGAAAGGAGAAAGCAAAAGGACTTGCAAAATTTAATGCAGTTTATTTCTAAGAAAAGTAGGATGAATTACCAAACTCTGTTTGCGGACAGTAATACTCTAAAATCTAGATGCACAGGAAGAACATGAGAGAGAGAGAGAGAGAGGGAGAGAGAGAGAAACAGAATCTGTAACATGAATGAGACTGTGTTAACATTTTAATATAGTTTGTGGTTTTATTTGTGTATTGTGATGTGCTTTATGGTAATTTGTGATTTTCTGTCTCATACATTTGAAATTTAAAAAATGTAGCAATGTTAATCTTAATAATAAACTTCCATTTTCTCATATATTCCAATGTTTCATAAGGGAATTATGATATACTTATCTTTTTTCTTCACATGGCTCATATTTGTTGACTTTTCTTTATACATACACTATGAAAGTCAGAAAACCACCAACTCCAGCAGTGTTTATTTTAATTTGTAGCGTAAGATAATATAAAAATTTAGGTTTTGATGTATTTAACTGATAAAGAATGTAATTTTACACAGTATTCATATATAAATGTATAATATTTAAAGTTAGTAAGGGAAATAATAAGTTTTTTCTCTCGCCTGTAAAATTTGGTTTATTGGAGTTAGGGAGTTTGATTTCCCTGTCTCAATTCTACCGATGGCTGCTTTACACTATGAGTAGTACAGAACTGACTTACCTCCCAGAGGAGCTTGAGGAGGTTATCTCTGATCTTGAGGCTGGGCATGCTGTCGTCAGGCATGGGTGCTAACCAGATAGCCAGCAAGAACAATACCCCGTGTTCAATAAACGCGTGCTTCAAGTTGTGCTTCCTCAGCTGGGACATCACTTTGGGGAGCATTGCAATCTTCTTTATAGCAGGCATCTGCAGCCCGTTCAGACACCGATCTTTCTGCAATAGAATTGCAACTACAGACATACTGCTGGCTAGACAACAATTTTTCTGAAATATTACTTGAAAGAAATTACCTTCAAGAAGACTGAATATAAGTAGGCCTACATAATGTTATTTCACTGGTTGGCTTTCAATGGTAAGTACAGACCGATAATTTAGTCCTGACAGCTCAGCGACGCGAAAGAAGGGAAGTACCGGTAATAGGAGTAGTGGGGAGAGCTCCGGAGCAGAGATAAGGAATGCAGTACAGCTTAACTGTACTAGAAACACAACGCTATACCGCATGCGTGACATCCGATCGCTCTGACTGCAGGCAACAGACCAACCTGAACATCCCTTGGCGTAACCTAATGGACTCGCCTGACCCAGGCGCAGATTGCCGGCGACTGTCAGGACTAAATAATAGTACTGTACTTAAGAACTAAGTCACTCTATCTTTCTGATTAGTTTCAGCTTAATTAATACCCATTTTCTATTTTTTTGTGTCAGCAGCTACTATTACATTACATGCAGAAAGCTGGCTGTGTTGAAGTTGAATATCAAGACAGTCCAGTTTGAAGCTTGTCTGTGCATAAATTGTAAAGTAATCTCATGAGCAAGTTCATTACGGTATTCTGGTTCGGGCTCTTACGTCTATTATCAGGCAGTACACCTCACTTGATGATATGTATCAGAAGAACAATTATTGTTTGTATATATCTGATGTCTGATTAGTGTAATATGTTACCAGTCAGCGATGTATACAGTGGAGGGGATAAGGAACTGGCCACTCTACCTCATTATCTCCTGGCTTAGTTGCCTCATGAGTGATGCCTTATTGGTGTTACTTATGGGTTATGAGCTTCCAACCAGTCTTCGGACTATTGATTAAACATACATGATGTTGTTTCTAGTTTATATTAAACGTTGAGCCTCAACCATACACATGGGTGGGCAACTCGTACTCTCGAAGTGTGAACACAACCTCAGTGCAGGTAGAACGGACTCTGTACTATACTGCCTGTAAACAAGTTTTTTCGCCTCTGCAGTAAGTAGCGGCTCGTTTTAAGTGAAAAACAATATAATCCCCAGATCATTTCCCTTTAGTGATGAGTCGAAAGAGAAAGATTTTTTATTAGGAAAGGAGGTAAAGCTTGTATTATGTTCTATTAACTTTCTTACGATTGACAGTTCATGTTACAAATAAACACAGTGAAGGTTTTAGTAAAGAAGTAGATCTGCTTTAGAACAGCTAAAGGTAAAAATGGGCTCTCAACAAGGTGAGGCTGATATCAAATATCGTTAGCACGTTGTGCGTAATTGCACAACATATAATCGACTAGCTAAGAGCATTTACGTATAAATTTGAAATGTGGCTGTATCATGTAGAACATAGACAACTTCACTTTCTTTGACTATAAACTATCTTGAAGAGTGATAAGAAAATCTTCTTATCAAATACAGGGCCCTATTTCAAGACCTACAGCAGAATTCACTGGTAAGTTTGGGGAAACAGTGCCAATTGACAAGGAATAGAGATTTCTCTGAAATTCTTTTGGCTTACAGCCGATAGAAGATCCTGAAAGTTTATAGCTTGAATTGATATATCTACAGAACAGCACGCCACTCAGATTCCAGCGAAATCAGGAATCGAACAGTTCGCAATGCTGCCTAAGTCAGAATTATCAAATATACTCTTTGCTTCCATATATAGGCCTACTGTATGTGCTTGAGCCAGATTTTAATACAAGAAAGAAGTGTAAAAGGTCTCAAAGTAAAGAAAGAGCTTAGAAGTAAGTTTATTTCGTCTGCCGTGACATTTAAAAAATACTTCCTTGAATTTGTGTTTGTTTGCGAATACAGACTATTACATTTGAAGGGTACACGGGAAAAACGATCAAGGTCCATCAAAAATCGAAATTGAGTTAATAATACTATCTTAAAGTGGAAAAGAAGTACTATCATGTGGTCTAGCTAGTAATAAGAAATCATCGTTCTTGACATTCCACTACGTCAATTTCTATTAAATACACACATAACAAAGTATTAAGTGCTTAAACTTTAAAATTCGTTTTTCTCCAAACTTTCTAAAATGGACCTTGATCGTTATTTCCGTGTACCCTTCATTTCTGAGAACAGAGATATACTCTTTAATGTATAAAGACTTGTAAATTCTCGCGTTCTATGTTTCAAATAAGACATATAATAATAAATATTAACAAATAATAATAATAAATAAGTGTAATAATAAATAAGTGCTGCATCTATGTTTGTTGTCTCTTGAAAAAGTGTATTCAGGTTGTGTTTCCAGTACTAAAGTAATTACAAAGCTAGGAAATAATATAATTTCGTTATGTGTGTTTAGGTACAGTCTGTCTAAAATTACTATAATTATTGTACCATGCTTCATTCTGAAATTCAAATCATGGAGTAGATATCACGACCACCTGCATGAGCCGCCAGAGCCAACCGCGGCAATGAATTGCTTTTGCAGCGAACTACAAACAACTTGTTACTGCTGCGGCTGGCTCCGTCTGTCTTTCTCTCTTTCAAGGTTTTTTTAGCACTTTGGGAGCACGAGTTGCCCATCCTTGACCATACATATTTTATCCCAGAGAATCTCATATTTTGCAGACGATACAAGTGTGATTATCGAAGTAAATAATATGATCACTTTATATAAACACTTCTAATACAGTGTTGAATCTAATGAATGATTGATTGTTGATTGATATAGTGCAGATAAACTAGAATTTGATATTGATAAAACCTTAGAACATATCGTCGGCCTACAGGTGAAACACACTAAGTCAGTTTTTTAGTAATTTCAGGTTTTGGATGTTCCTTATGTAAAATTGTGTGGTCTTTCGTCTGGTGAAGTCCATTATGTCGTATCTATAATTCTTTATGAGATAATCAATAATTTCAATTTCCACTAAGTGCGAAATGAACGAAAATATACACGTACAACACACTAAGTCCATTAGTGGGTTTCACCTGTCAATTTCCGTCTTGTTTTATGCAGTTGAAATCAAACCTTACATTTAACACTTCACTTAATGTTTTTCACGTAACTATTATTGGTTACACTGTAAAGGTTTGGGCTGCGAAAGTGGATATTTGTACCAAATATCTTATTATTTATGTCCATTTTCATTTGTGATTGTACTAAAAACATGCGTGTGCATGTTATTTTACTGTTTATTGGATAATAACTGGATTTGCAGTGGTTTAAAGAGGCAAGAAGATGATAATGTTGCTTCAAGGTGAATTAATAATAATAATAATAATAATAATAATATTATTATTATTATTATTATTATTATTATTATTTTATTCTTTCGTATGAATAAGTGAGAACTGCATCAAAGTCACTAGAAACACCACCAAAAGAGTACTTAAATGACGAAGAGGTGGTGGTAGAAACAGAACATGTCTCTGGTAATGGTTCAGAAAGACAAAATACAAGATTAAGTTACACATGTACAGGAGGTAAACCGCATTCACCAAAAGTTCCTAAAATTGTTGACTGCACAAAATGAATTTACGGCTGGTTTGATAAAATTTCAGAACAACGAAATGAAAATTGCAAACAATTCTGGGAGCTAAATTGTGACAGACAAAATGATTTCAACTTAAATAACGTAGTCATTGATATACTTAAAGAGCATAGACTCCGCAATTATAGAGCAAATCAACGTGCAAATTCCAAGCAATATTGTTTCCGAATGAATGGAGAGAATATCGGAATGTGCCAACAATTAATTTGCAAGACTATGCACTTCAAACATACGTGCAAATAATTCTATCAAATGTTTGGGGAGAAGTAACAATGGGAATTCTAGTAACAGTGACAGACAAGAAAAAAAAAATCCCCAAAAATAAAACTAGCGATCAAGACATTGACACTGTTGTACATTCACAGAAATAGTTTCTTTGCTGTCTCAAGTCACAACACCAGAAAATCGCCCCAACATAAATGTTTGGATTTAAATCTGAATATTTAAGAAATTCATTTTCCTTACAAAGAAGAGTGCTCGAGTAAAAATGTTGCAGCAGTTAGCTTACAAAGAAGAGTGCTTGAGTAAAAATGTTGCACCAGTTAGCTTACAAAGAAGAGTGCTTGAGTAAAAATGTTGCACCAGTTAGCTTACAAAGAAGAGTGCTTGAGTAAAAATGTTGCACCAGTTAGCTTACAAAGAAGAGTGCTTGAGTAAAAATGTTGCACCATTTAGCTTACAAAGAAGAGTGCTGAGTAAATCTGTTGCACCAGTTAGCCTCGTCACTTGTCGATTAATATTTTGCAGTTACTTAAGTTTGTATTTCTTCAAGCCTTAAAAAAGACCAGTGCATAACACATACGGTTTATGGAAAGCCTAGAAATTGCAAGATGATTTTTACTCACAAATAACCAGGAAAGACAATTCTGTGACTGAAAAATCTGCTGATAAAGAAAGGGCCACTAAGTATACATCATTTAAATGTCCTACTCTTGACTTGCAGCCAAGAAATAATATGTCACTAGAAAAACAAAGGAATATGCTGTAATTGAAAACATAATTTTATTTTTATTTTAACTTGCAATGTGTGAAAAAAATTAATAACGAATCAATGGTATTATTCCATTCTATTTGGTATGTTTTCTCTATTTGATTTTTTTTTACATTTTCCTTATCATCAATAATAGTATAAAATGTTATTTAGTTTTCAAAAGAAATAATTTAAATTAAATTTAATTTACAATTAATATTTGAAGAGAAAAATTTGCTCCGGCGCCGGGGATCGAACACGGGTCCTTGGTTCTATGTACCAAGCGCTCTGACCACTGAGCTACGCCGAATTCAATCCACAGCACCGGACCGAATCCTCCTCCTTCAATGTTTCCCTTTGTGGCCTGAAGGAGGAGGATTCGGTCCGGTGCTGTGGATTGAATTCGGCGTAGCTCAGTGGTCAGAGCGCTTGGTACGTAGAACCAAGGACTCGGGTTCGATTCCCGGCGCCAGAGCGAATTTTTCTCTTGAAATATTAATTGTCAATGTCACAGATATTATTCTGTAGGACAAATTAATAATATAAATCTATAATACTTACTTACTTACTTACAAATGGCTTTTAAGGAACCCGAAGGTTCGTTGCCGCCCTCACATAAGCCCGACATCGGTCCCTATCCTGTGCAAGATTAATCCAGTCTCTATCATCATACCCCCACCTCCCTCAAATCCATTTTAATATTATCCTCCCATCTACGTCTCGGCCTCCCTAAAGGTCTTTTTCCCTCCGGTCTCCCAACTAACACTCTATATGCGTTTCTGGATTCGCCCATACGTGCTACATGCCCTTCCCATCTCAAATGTCTGGATTTTAAATTCCTAATTATGTCAGGTGAAGAATACAATGCGTGCAATTCTGTGTCGTGTAACTTTCTCCATAAATCTATAATATAATATTAAAATAATAAATGTAATTTGCTTAAATCTTTCCTATTTCCAATGGGTCTGGAAAGAGAAGCTTTTTCACTCTCTCAATAAATTACCGATTCCATAACAATTTTCTAATCAAAACAATTTCAATTGTCAATGTAATAGGTAATTTTGTTAATTCTGAACATATCGTAAACTGTATATTGGGATAAAATGCCAGTAACTGTACAAAAAATAACACTAAAACATCCGAGGTTTTCCCCAACCATAAGGTGAATGCCAGGTAATCTACGGCGAATCCTCGGCCTCATCTCGCGAAATAGCATCTCGCTAACACCAATAACATCGATGCTTAAATATCCTCGTAGTTGATACACCGTCGTTAATTAACCAATTAACCAATCAACCAACACTAAAACATTGGGCATTTTCATTTCCATAAGCAGGAGAGACAACAGCAACTGTAAAATTAGATGTCTACTGCCTATAATAGCCAGGTGAAACACATTAAGTGTCCACTGTCATAAGAAAGGCATTAAATCATCAACATCTCTCATTAATTTAATATAAATAACACAAAATAATTAACAGTTAGTAATTTTTTCTGCAATTTATAAGTAATATAGATGTATGGTGATACCAGCCATAATTGTAAACGGTAGGGACGCATATGTAAGTGTCTTCTTAAGACTCTCCATACTGTCATCACTTACACTGCAAGATCACAATTAGACTTCGTAAGAAAGAGAACTTTTTAGGACTTCGTAAGAAATAGTCAAGATCGCACTGAACATTCTCCTGAGACACACTTGCTCGTCCCACACTTTTACCTTTACACAGACAACCGGTCGTTGCCAACTGGTTATGCCATCGACGAATGTTGTTGACATTTGGGGATCACGATTAAACTTCCTACGAAACACACGTTGAACTGTTAGAACCGATTTACAACTCTCAAACGTCAAAACACAAAATGCTTCCTGTTGAGGAATCGCCTTCTTTGTTATTATAGCTGCCAAGGAAACAAAACAAAAGAAAGCTATCTGCGCAAGTTTAGAAGCCTTGATCTGCGCATGCATACAACTAAAACCCACTGCCTATTGGATCACATCCTGTGGCTGTTTACACTGCCTGCTCAATCAGCGCTTATGTGCGTGGGCCATGGTGCGAGTTCCTAACACTGTATGGTACTGCCCTTCAATTTCAGGATTCTGTTAAGTATCCATTTGGATGGTCGTCTGTTATGGCATACCAATATTGCAAATACACGAGCAAAAACAATAGCAAGAATGGTACAACTGTATCCCCTTCTAAAAACATGTGCATTGTCAACATCTAAAAAAGTGACAATTTATAAATTGCTGATTAGATCAGTGCTTTTGTATGGTTCAATTATATCGAATTACGCACACTTCATCCCCCTCTTATTTATTCGCTCGATTTCATACTCTCTCTCGCTATCATAATATTAATACTCCATCACAACGCGATAACACGCTAGAAATTCCACTTCACACATCATCTCTGTATTCCTCATCTTGCACTGTTGCTACCTCTCGTCACTGGAACTCTCTGCCGCCTGAAGTCAAGGGCTGCCAAACAATGAAATCTTTCAAATCCAAGTTAGAAAATTATCTTATGACGAGTTGCCAAACTAACTTACTATTATGACAAGTGTCGTATTGCATGTTTCCACGTATTCACATTTTGTTTTAATGTTCTAGTGATATTTAACTTATTTTATATTTTTGTTTTCATATTTTCCGATAATGGTATATCTATAATGTGATAAGTTGAGCTATATATAATCGTAATTTTCCTTACTGTGTGTACTTAAAAATATTGTATTCACTGTATGCTTTGTACTGCGCTATTTTATTACTACTGTTAGTATTATTATTACTATTCTTATTTTTTATTATTATTATTATTATTATTATTATTATTATTATTATCATCATCAATAATGGCGGCCGGGTAGCTCAGTTGGTAGAGCAGCTGGCTACGGACTGGAAGTTCTGGGGTTCGATCCCAGGTGGTGACAGGATTTTTTTCTCGTTGCCAAACTTTCAGAACGGCCCCGAGGTTCACTCAGCCTCCTATAAAATTGAGTACCGGGTCTTTCCCGGGGGTAAAAGGCGGTCAGAGCGTGGTGCCGACCACACCACCTCATTCTCGTGCCGAGGTCATGGAAAGCATGGGGCTCTACCTCCATGCCCCCCCCAAGTGCCTTCATGGTATATTACGGGGATACCTTTACCTTTTTACCTTTTTTATCATCAATAATTGTCTTATTTTTTTATACTTTGTACGTCTCATTTATTTTGACCTGCTGTTCACATTTTATTATGCTTTTTTCTTTTTTTCTGTATGTTATATATTATGTCTGATTTCTACTTACTTTTGTTTAAATTTTATTATTATTATTATTATTATTATTATTATTATTATCTTATTCAGTTTTATGTGTAAAATTGTAGTGTACTTTGTAAATTTGTAGTGTTTTTGTAACGTTTTTACTCCTGGTTGAGTGTTAGAGAAGGCCATATGGCCTTAACTCTGCCAGGTTAAATAAATCTTTATTATTATTATTATTATTATTATTATTATTATTATTATTATTATTATTATTATATGCACCTAAGACAACGTTAAATCCCATTCGAGTAGTACAAAATAAAGTGTTACGTGTAATTCATAACAGCGGGTGATACACAAGAAACGAACAGATACATCAAGATCTAAAAGTGGAAAGTATCGCAGTTATCATTAGGAGATTCGCTGAAACATTTTATAAGCAGGCACATTCCCACCAAAATGTATATATATCAAAACTAGGAACTTACAACCTTCAGTACTACACAAGACATCGTACACCTTTGTTCCTCTTCTCATAGTTATCTGTCAAATTTGTTTTCACGCTGTTCATCCTGGTTATGACGGGAGTGCAGCATCATAAATGAACTAAATGAACACAAGTTCTAATTAACGGGTTTGTATAAGATAAATACAATTATAAAGGTAGGCCTATGCTTGCCTCAGGCGTTTACTAAAAATATTGTTAAAATAAATTAACGTAATATTTTGAATAAATTTTATTGAGCTTCCTCCAAGTAAAGGCTGCCTAGAAGACAAAGCATACTATAAAATTGTTATTTTTTTTTAGTAAATGGTACGTAAACAATTATAATGGAGAAAAAGAAAACAATGGAGAAGGAAAAGAAAAAGAAATAACACAATTAATTATAAATAATTGAAAACTACTAAAAAAACATCATTAATTCTAGAAGAAACATAAAATTTCCTAGTATCTATTTGCTATCAAATGATCACAGTAGTCTATTCAGCACTAGTTGCAGGACCCAACTTAAGTGAGCAGATCGCCATAGGAAAGAGATCAATCTATTTACTTATAGAGATGGTTTCTTAGAATTTTTATAGATCCCTTCACTGCAGACAGAGATACTTCAGTGACAAGAGTTTATCCTAGACCAAACTGCTTGCAAAAACGCGATAATCTTTTTGTGATGATCCCTCTAGCCCCAAACAGTAATCCAATAACTTCGATCGAAGTTAGATGATATTTTTCCTTATAATATGGTATAGTGGAGTCGTATATGTCGCATTTTTCCTGATGTACCGCAGTTGGCACTGTTTGAAAATGATATAAAACATTTCAACAAGTTTAAACATATTTACGAAGAAATATATGCTTCCCGTAACCGAGCTAAGAGATTACTGGTAATCACGGTTCGAATTAACGACAGTATGGTGGTAACTTCCTGCTTGTAAAATAGCAGTTTTTTCAAATCCATGGCAATGTTGTAGGAACACTTACGCAGTTACGCAGCCATAAGATGCGGTCCAGCAGGCAATGCTAAAAGCACACTAAAACCACAGTCTAGTATATACAGTCACGAAGCTTGAGTTGTGAGGATGCTAGGAACAATAGACTGTGCCGGACTATTTCGCATTGTCTGTAATGAGGCTATATTAGCGATCCTAGTGGTTAGCAACTATCTATGGATGCATATTTACTACGTATTGAGCTTCGTGACTATATATACTAGACTGTGCTAAAACTGTCTTCCTTCCTCTTTCATTTGAGTTACAAACAACTTTCTACTCCTCATCTGAGTGATAATAATATGATGACTATAAACTGCTATACTCTTTTAAGTACACGGTGTATAATAGTATTAGATTAAATGAAATTAAGAGAACAAATGAAAGTACAAGGATCCTTGTAGACTATATTAAAACAAAACAATTAAGATGGTTTGGTCATATGAAGAGAATGACAGAAGATAGATTGCCGAAGAAAATGTATGAATGGATTCCAACGGGAAAAAGGAAGATGGAAATACCAAAATTGACATGGACAGAAGGAATAATTAAAACGATGAGAGAAAGAAATTTGGACCACCTCTGTGGTGTAGCGGTCAGCATGCTGGTCTCTTACGCAGGGGGCCCGGGTTCGATTCCCGGTCGGGTTGAATTTCCCGGTTGAGGTTTTTCAGGGTTTTCCCTCAACCGTAAGGCAAATGCCAGGAAATTCGAGCCACAACATTCCTGAATGTCACCGGCCTCATTCATCACCGAAATCATAGTCATAACAAATCAGTAATTTCCACCTGATGATTTTCCAATTCACTGCGGGCTAAAGTAAGGAGATGCACTATCACCTTTGCTTTTTAACTTCGCTCTAGAATATGCCATAAGGAAAGTTCAGGATAACACAGAGGGTTTGGAATTAAACGGGTTACATCAGCTTCTTGTCTATGCGGATGACGTGAATATGTTAAGAGAAAATCCACAAACGATTAGGGAAAACGCGGAAATTCTACTTCAAGCAAGTAAAGTGATAGGGTTGGAAGTAAATCCCGAAAAGACTAAGTATATGATTATGTCTCGTGACCAGAATATTGTAATAATATGGGGCCGAAACAGGTCTACAGAGGCCTAATTCGTGAAGGATGATGATGATGATGATGTTAATAATAATAATAATAATAATAATAATAATAATAATAATAATAATAATGATTTATTTATTGTACGAAATGGAACTATAAAAATTAGAGATTTATCGTTCGAAAGTTCGAAAAATTCAGATACCTAGGAGCAACAGTAACAAATATAAATTACACTCAGGAGGAAATTAAACGCAGAATAAATGTGGGAAATGCCTGTTATTATTCGGTTCAGAAGCTTTTATCAACCAGTCTGCTGTCAAAAAATCTTAAAGTTAGAATTTATAAAAGAGTTACATTACCGGTTGTTATGTATGGCTGTGAAACGTGGACTCTCACTTTGTGAGAGGAACAGAGATTAAGGGTGTTTGAAAATAAGGTTCTTAGGAAAATATTTGGGATTAAGAGAGATGAAGTTACAGGAGAATGGAGAAAGTTACACAACGCAGAGCTGCACGCATTGTATTCCTCACCTGACATAATTAGGAACATTAAATCCAGACGTTTGAGATGGGCAGGGCATATAGCACGTATGGGCGAATCCAGAAATGCATGCAGAGTGTTAGTTTGGAGGCGGAGGGAAAAAGACCTGTGGGGAGGTCGAGACCTAGATGGGAAGATAATATTAAAATGGATTTGAGGGAGGTGGGATATGATGGTAGAGACTGGATTAATCTTGCTCAGGAAGGGAGCGATGGTGGGCTTATGTGAGGGCGGCAATGAACCTCCGGGTTCCTTAAAAGCCAGTAAGTAAGTAACAAATCAGTAATACATATTGTAGCCAATTTGCAAAACCAGCTATTTGCAAGTTAGACGAATTTTGGCAAATGAGGAAAATTGTGTAAAAACTTATCCACAGATGCTAGAGGCATGATTTCTAGTTTAAATAATGGGGAAAAAATATTTAGTCTGTCTTCCTACAGCTCAGAAATATATGATTAATAGGTAATTAGTTATATTGTACATTAATTTGCAAATAGCAGGTTTTGCAGCCGAACAGAGCATTTAGCAGGATTTGCAACTCTATAGGCAGCCATATTAACGATACATTAGTTTGCAAAACCTGGTATTTGATCAATGTTAACAGTTTATCTGACAAAACTAACTTAGAAACAAACTGACTCTAGAAGAGAACATTATTATTTTCGTTACATACCTAAATATTAATGAATTTATTATTAATGAATTATTATTATTAATGAATTATTAAACACACAAATATTGTACTATAAAAAAGTAAAAAAGGAGAATAGAATACTAATGTTATAGTTTGAAGGTTTACTTATGTACTACTGTTTGTGAAAAGAACAACACCCAGAAAGAATGGCTCGAACGACCCCAAACTCGGGAGATGTGTAAAACAGAGTACCAAATGTAGTGTGTTCGTACGAGTCTCGCTTCAACTTGTCCTACAGCGATGGTCACATACGTGTTAAGCGCTACCGTGGTGAACGCAGTCTGAGAGCCTGCATTGTTGAGCGGCATTGCGGACAAGTTCCTAGTGTGATACAATATGCGATCTCGCTTCCTACGTATTCAGGACAATCTGAACTTCAACCCCTACATTAGAGAGGTCTTAGAGTCCGAGGTACTGCCCCTCCCTCAGGCAACTCCACATGCCATATTTCAGCAGGACTATTTCCGGTCACATGTGGCGAGGATTGTGCAAGTCTCCTTAGAAGACCGACGGGTATCACTGCTTTCCTGGCCTGGACGTTCGCAAGACATTTCGCCCATCGAACATGTCTGGGATATGGTTGGTCGGCAACTTGTTCGTCATGGTCCTCCAGCCACACTCTTGACGCTTTGTGGACTCGCATACAAACTGCGTGGAGGGAGATTCCCCCGGAACATATCCAGGAACTCTTTGATTCCATACTACGACGCTTAGAAGCTCTGATTGCAGCGCACGGAGGCTTCACGGTCACAGATCAGGTATAGTTCTGTAATTCTAATCCTTTGTGTATTGTCATGTATCTAAACTGTGATATCAATTTCATTTCAGTCACATGTATCCTTCTTGGTGTTGCAATTTCTACAAACATCAATGTAATATAACACTTTACAAAAAGTTCGGTTCTTCCTCATCCATGAGTTCGAAGTCCACTACATCTGTATGTTCATCCTCATCTTCAGTCAGGTCTGCAACAGCAAGGTCTTGCTGCTGGTTGAACATTTCGGTGCAGAAGGTCAGGTTTGCATTCCGAAACCAGTTCTACCCGAAGTGCAATTCCAGAAGTCTTTCAATGTCCCTGATGTTTGCTTCTTTAAGGATGATACCCATTGGAATGTAGTCCTTTTGGAAATGTTTACCTTTTTTTGTTTAAGCTTTTGGATTCGCCTTTTCACTGGTACCATTCTCTTCATCATCTGTATCTTCTCCCCCAACACTAACAGAGTTATTGAAACAGGATACACCATATCCATCCACACTCATTTCGGCAAAAGTCGAAAAAAACTGTAAGATAATCACAGTAACCACTTCAAGACTTCAACACACTTAACATAAAAGGTTAGAAGTCCCCGATAGAGCGCGGGCAGAAACTCTAAGCTGATGTCTTAAATGCAGCAGTATAGTCAATTTAACTATACGAGCAAAAAGTAGCTTTATTATCAGCATCTAATAATATCTTATTCGTTATTTTAGTATGCTCAATGTAATCCTTATGGAGATCGAAATAGCAGCGTTTGCATCCGTAACTCTCAAAATGGCCATGTTGTCTCAGTGACATTTAGCAGGTTTTGCAAAAGTAAACATGGCATTGTGCAGTTAGCAGGTATTGCATCCTTACACTCTCCACACTTAGCAGGTTTTGCAACCGTATGCAATTTTATTTACTAGATTTAAAGGGTTTAGAGTTGGATTTGTAACCGAATGTATGGCTTATTACGTAGCTAATGACGAACTGACACCATGGTTACCATTATCTCATTTTTCATTTTTTTACAGTTAGCAGGTTTTGCATCTGGGCTACTCAGAGTAGCCAATTTGCAAAACCAGCTATTTGCAAGTTAGACGAATTTTGGCAAATGAGGAAAATTGTGTAAAAACTTAACCACAGATGCTAGAGGCATGATTTCTAGTTTAAATAATGGGGAAAAAATATTTAGTTTGTCTTCCTACAGCTCAGAAATATATGATTAATAGGTAATTAGTTATATTGTACATTAATTTGCAAATAGCAGGTTTTGCAGCCGAACAGAGCAGTTAGCAGGATTTGCAACTCTATAGGCAGCCATATTAACGATACATTAGTTTGCAAAACCTGGTATTTGATCAATGTTAACAGTTTATCTGACGAGACTAACTTGGAAACAAACTGACGGTAGAAGAGAACATTCTTATTTTCGTTACATACCTAAATATTATTAAATACACAAATATTGTACTATAAAAAAGTAAAAAAGGAGAACGGAATACTAATGTTATAGTTTGAAGGTTTCCTTATGTACTACTGTTTGTGAAAAGTGCAACACCCAGAAAAAATGGCCCAAACGACCCCAAACTCAGGAGATGTGTAAAACAGAGTACCAAATGTAGTGTGTTCGTACGAGTCCCGCTTCAACTTGTCCTACAGTGATGGTCACATACGCGTTAAGTGCTACCATGGTGAACGCAGTCTGAGAGCCTGCATTGTTGAGCGGCATTGCGGACAAGTTCCTAGTGTGATACAATATGCGATCTCGCTTCCTACGTATTCAGGACAATCTGAACTTCAACCCCTACATTAGAGAGGTCTTAGAGTCCGAGGTACTGCCCCTCCCTCAGGCAACTCCACATGCCATATTTCAGCAGGACTATTTCCGGTCACATGTGGCGAGGATTGTGCAAGTCTTCTTCGAAGAACGACGGGTATCACTGCTTTCCTGGCCTGCACGTTCGCAAGACATTTCGCCCATCGAACATGTCTGTGATATGGTTGGTCGGCAACTTGTTCGTCATGGTCCTCCAGCCACACTCTTGACGCTTTGTGGACTCGCATACAAACTGCGTGGAGGGAGATTCCCCCGGAACATATCCAGGAACTCTTTGATTCCATACCACGACGCTTAGAAGCTCTGATTGCGGCGCAAGGAGACTTCACTCAATACTGAAATCTCACGGTCACAGATCAGGTACAGTTCTGTAATTCTAATCCTTGTGTATTGTCATGTATCTAAACTGTGATATCAATTTCATTTGTCACAAGTATCCTTCTTGGTGTTGCAATTTCTACAAACATCAATGTAATATAACACTTTACAAAATGTTCGGTTCTTCCTCATCCATGAGTTCGGAGTCCACTACATCCGTATGTTCATCCCCATCTTCATTCAGGTCTGCAACAGCAAGGTCTTGCTGCTGGTTGAACATTTCGGTGTAGAAGGTCAGGTTTTGCTTTCCGAAACCAGTCCTCCCGGAAGTGCAATTCCAGAAGTCTTTCAATGTCCCTGATGTTTGCTTCTTTAAGGATGACACCCATTGGAATGTAGTCCTTTTGGAAATGTTTACCTTTATTGTTTAAACTTTTGGATTCGCCTTTTCACTGGTACCATTCTCTTCATCATCTATATCTTCTCCCTCAACACTAACAGAGTTATTGAAACAGGATACACCATATCCATCCACACTCATTTCGGCAAAAGTCGAAAAAACTGTAAGATAATCACAGTAACCACTTCAAGACTTCAACACACTTAACATAAAATGTTAGAAGGCCCCGATAAAGCGCGGGAAGGATCTCTCAGCTGATGTCTTAAATGCAGCAGTATAGTCAATTTAACTATACGAGCAAAATGTAGCTTTATTATCAGCGTCTAATAATATCTTATTCGTTATTTTAGTATGCTCAATGTAATCCTTATGGGGATCGAAATAGCAGCGTTTGCATCCGTAACTCAATATGGCCATGTTGTCTCAGTGACATTTAGCAGGTTTTGCAAAAGTAAACATGGCATTGTGCAGTTAGCAGGTATTGCATCCTTAAGCTCTCCACACTTAGCAGGTTTTGCAACCGTATGCAATTTTATTTACTAGATTTAAAGGGTTTAGAGTTGGATTTGTAACCGAATGTATGGCTTATTACGTAGCTAATGACGAACTGAAACCATGGTTACCATTATCTCATTTTTCATTTTTTTGGCAGTTAGCTGGTTTTGCATCTGGGCTACTCATTGAATAATATTTCATAAAACGTATTGGGATATAACAACTTTACCTGCCCAACAAAAGCCGCCTATTTCACATTAAAAGCGATTACATCCATATATGTATAGGCTTTGTGTTTTTTTAAATATTATAACACACAGGTAACACAGTAAAACAAGGCACATTACATCTAAGTTTTCCAGAATTGTTAAATTCTCTTAGTACCCATACATGTATTCACCACATTTAATTTGAAATCTCACAGTCAACATATTATATATAACAAACCACACTACATCTAATATATAAAAGTGAATGTAGGTATGTACGTACGTATGTATGTATGTTCCCTATACAAATCTACACGCTTTGGCCAATATGTACCAAAGTTTGCACATTTAACATTCATAACCAGGAGAAGAACATAGGCTATATTAAAATTGTTAAAATGGACGCTAAATTGATTAAAAAAGTAAAAATAAAAATAAATACGATCAAACATTCATGTATAATACTGAAATGCAATCTTCTATAGTCAATTGTTCTTTATTATTGTCTGTTGTATTAAACATCGACTTTCATGAGGCCATGGAAAAAGCAAAACGATATAAAATAACATTGTAGATACATCATGAAGGCCAAAATATAGACAATTTATTCATGCAGTAAGTATCCTTATGCAGTCCAGATCCGTATTATGTGTTTCTCGAGACAGTTGTAGATAGTGAGCAGACTGTGTTTTATCAAACTGAATTCTTAAATTCTTTGAAATCACAAGGATTGCCAACACATAATTTAATACTTAATATTGAATCACCAATAGTACTATTGCGAAATATTGATCCACAAGAACTATGCAATGGAACAGGAACTGGTGTGAAAAAACTGATGACAAACGTGATAGAAGTGACAGTATTAACTGGCAAAAGGAAAGGAAAATATGTTTTATCCCACATATTCCTATGATAGCCAGTAACATGCCATTCGATTTTAAGCAACTGCCATTTCAGTGCAACTAGCATTCGTAATGATCGTAGTAAAATAAAGCTCAAGGATAGTCGCTCAAATTTGCAGACATTCACCTAAATCTCCGTGTTTTTCATATTGTCAATAATTGCGTAACTTGCTTTCAAGTGAGCACACCTAAACATATATACATATTTATACAAAAGACGGGAAAACGAATTGTATGCATATCAATGAGACTTTTGTCATGTTCCTAATGTAGTATGTGAATATACGTAAGCCCACTGAAAATAAGACATTAATTTACATTTTCTTTATTTTTGTTCATTTGAATTGATTGGGATGCCGACATTTTAAATCCAAGATTTGGACGGCTATCATTTCGATATAGGCTACTACTTAATTCTAAAATATATATCTTTCAAAATAATATTGCTCATGTCCAATAATGTGTTATTGCGAAATTTTATCTGTGTAATCAGGTTGCCAGTGTAGTATGTCAAGTGTTGTGGAAAGAACGGTGACTTAATTTTCTATAACATAGGATGTCTTTCAGAATATTATTATTTATGCTGAACAATGACTTCTTGCAAAATTATACTCTATCTGGATTCTGTATATAAAATAAAAGTGTTATTATTCGGTTGAGAAGCTCTTATCATCCAGTCTGCTGTCCAAAAATCTGAAAGTTAGATTTATGAAACAGTTATATTACCGGTTGTTCTGTATGGTTGTGAAACTTGGACTCTCACTCTGAGAGAGGAACATAGGTTAAGGGTGTTTGAGAATAAGGTGCTTAGGAAAATATTTGGGGCTAAGCGGGATGAAGTTACAGGAGGATGGAGAAAGTTACACAACACAGAACTGCACGCATTGTATTCTTCACCTGACATAATTAGGAACATTAAATCCAGACGTTTGAGATGGGCAGGACATGTAGCACGTATGGGCGAATCCAGAAATGCATATAGAGTGTTAGTTGGGAGACCGGAGGGAAAAAGATCTTTAGGAAGGCCGAGACGTAGATGGGAAGATAATATTAAAAGGGATTTGAGGGAGGTGGGGTATGATGATAGAGACTGGATTAATCTTGCACAGGATAGGGACCGCTGGCGGGCTTATGTGAGGGCGGCAATGAACCTTCGGGTTCCTTAAAAGCCATTTGTAAGTAAGTAAGTAAGTATATATTTAATATGTTCTAAATTTGTTAGATATTATATCTGAAGTCATATTTTAAAAAGCCCTGGTATCATATAAGTGGGCGTACAGCTGTCAAGGGGTAAAAAGTATTCCAATATAAATTGAATTACATACGTATATATTGATTCTTTGGTACGACCGATAGATAAATTTAGGCTCACGATGGCACCCCAACGATTCAGACTGGGAACAAGGGAATTCTCTAATTACCATCAGCTGTCTCTGAAGTTCAAGTGAAAGCACACATAGACATGAAATTACGTGAAATGTATGTCAGCACAGCTTCAGTTAAATGTACAGATCTTATAATTATTTTTTCTCTGAATCTGTACAACGTCACATTTGTGGCGGGGAGGAAAGGAGACAGCAGGAAAATGAATGGTGTTTAATACGCTGACAGCCACGACTAAGATAAAGCACTTAAAATTTAGTGGTAACTGACCGGCAGAGATAAAAAAACAAAACAAATAAATATATAAATTTAAAACAAAGTTGAACTTCAGGCACATGATGAAATATTTTCTTTTCGGTGCCTGATCTACAATTGTTTTAAATTTAGTTAAACCTGGCAGGCATTTGGCTAAGGAGTATTAATTTATGTAAGTGAAGTTAAGTAAAGATTCATCTTTATGTGCGAGGAAAGCTTAGTAAAACAATTCGTTTTGGTTGTCCATAGTTGGGTTTCCGAAATTTTCGAAAATTTAACAAACAGTTCATTTGAAAACAGAAGCAGAAAGGAAAACCCGGGCAACGCCGGGTACTTTCAGCTAGTAATATATAAAAAGAAAATTTGCAATCTCATGATTTGAGTTACGCAATATATTAAAGTACATAATTCATATTCATGTTGCAAATTATAACATCCTTATATGTACACACGTGTTTAAATTTCAATTCACTTATATAATATAGTAAAATTAGGACTAATTACCTGCAATAAGTTCTAAAATGATTCGAAAAAAAATTTTTTAGAATTTAAGAATGGTTCAGACAAATGTTTCCTAAGTATTTATCCCTGTATTCACTAGATTTAATTTGAAATCTTTCATTTAGTATACATAAAGCACACTACCTACATTAAAAGTAGTAACTCACAGCATATTCTCCGAGTTACGTAACACATTTAAGTACATAATCTGTGATTCATTAAATTGATTCGTAATATATACTAACACAATCAGTATACTTGAATAATTTTTCATCTGTATACAGTAGACACATTGAAGTTTAATAAGTCTTAATGTGGCAATATGACTAGTTTACGCATTTGATTGAAAGTTATCCATGTATATATTTTGTTTTTTGAGTAGTAGGATATGATTACTTAATTCAAATTAATTTGTACATATGATTGAACAGCATTCTCTTTGAATTTATTAATTCACTTATAGGAATTTAAAAAAAAATGAAGTAAAAATTCAAACAAACAAATAGGCTACAACCACACAGGCGTATGCAAACTCAAATGTAACACCTGCAATAACTTCTACATAGGACAGACAGGCAGATCATTTCAAACACGTTACAAAGAACACATCACAGCCATAACAAAATTACAAAACACCTCCACATATGAGTCATTCCATGTCAAATCGAACACCTACGAAACATGACAACTTAATATTTTCTCCAATTTTTTTATATATATTCTATTGATGAAATTAAATAACCCATGTGTAATTTTTTCGGACTGACACAATTATTTAGTCATTTATTAAATGTTACATTTTCCGTAAATTTGGATGCAACGTATTATGAAAATGGTTATACTGAAGATTCTATAAATCGTAGAAATTTCGTATTTATATCATTTTAAAGTGCAATAATTGCAGTATTATATACTAATTTTTAGTGTTCAATCAAATTATAAAATGGGCCCCTTTTAGGGGATTATATTTTTTAAATACGTTTTCATATATCAGGGACTTACTTCCAAAAAAGGGGAAAAAATATCATTATATTCTTTGAAATGTTTTACGTAGAACTGCGTTGGTTTTAGAACTCTATTCGAATCAGAAGTCGCTGTGCAAATAATTTACCGATGGTGTGTTCGGGTTGGAAGGCTCGGATTGAGTGAGACCGCGCGCCGGAGCATGCAGCTGCGACAGCAGCAGCGAGAGTGACTAATACATTATCAGTGGTGCGGTGTTACTTTACGTAAATAAACAGATAACCTCTAGTTCTAAAAGCACGTAATGTCCATTCCACACTTAGCAGTTTCCCTTTAATTTATCTAACAATAATTCCTAGTAGGTATTGTGTTGTGTTGTGTGCATGTCAAATCAAACACCTGTATACAAAACGTGACCATTTAGTATTTGCTTAAATCTTCTAAAATATGTTGTGCAGATCAAAATAGGAGGTCTGTAATTTTTTCTGGGATCATACTTTAAAATTTTACTATTTATACTCTTTTAATTATATGACAAATTCATCCACGACGCAGTATGAAAATGCTCATTGTTAAGATTCTATGCATCATAGACATTGAGTGTTGGTGCCATCTGAAATGGGAAGAAATGAGCTATTATATTACTTCTTTTAAGTATAATTTGAAATACAAATGGGGTTGCTTTAGAGGGTCACTTTTTAAACATAATTTAATATTTTTTTTATAACAGCTTACTTTAAAAACGCAAAAAAATATACGCACAATCTATTATATTTTACATAGAACTACGTTGGTTTCAGATTGATTTCGAGTAAGAAATAACTTTAAAAATAATTTTTTGAAGATGTGTTCACGGTGCGCCAGTGGTGCTACACATACTGTATCGAATGACAAGAATCTGACCTTGGACAAAAACATTAGAAAAACATTTCTAATATTGCTTTTAAATTTTTTACCATTAGTGAACACAAAAAACATAGCAATATTTTCTACTCAAGATACCAACAAGCAAAAGTGGTGCGAGGTACCTTACAACTTCATTCTTTTATTCCACTGACAAAATCTCAGGCTATGATAAAAAACTATTCCCTTCAAAGTGAGAGCAAAGTGGTGGACATTAAATAGAATTGATATTGGTTGTAGTTGATTAGTTTTAAAAGTCCAGTGTTGTGTAAACTGTAGTTATTTTCACAAGTGTACATTTTACAAAAACAATACTTAAATACAGTACTGTGTTATGTAAATTACGTAAAGAGTGATATTCTGAACGTGGAACAGTGTAAAGTGGTCACATGACTCTCACCCGGAGCTGCACCTGCACATCATCTTGCAACAGTACTTATGCAGCCCGCGACCTCAAGATGCGCAGCTTGGTGAGCCATTTAATTATTCTTCAACGGCTCGAAGTAGAGTTCTGATTTTTTTAAGGGCGGTTAAAATAATTTCAAGGTATTTAAGGATTTTTTCTGTAATTTTAAAGTAAGTCGCTGCCATTAAAACATATTTTTATACATTTAAATGTTTTTTAAAACAAAGTTAACAAACTTATATTTTTATATTATTATGCGAAGAATAAAATGTGTACTGTCACCTTCAAATTTAGACAAAGAGCAAATCTCTGTGATGATTATTAGTGGAGATGATCACGTTTAACAATAATGATGCGCGACCTATTTCAGAATCTTTGATAACACATATCTACTACAATAATCGATATAGACAACAATAATAAAACCCGTATTTATTTTTTCAATCCACAGAATGTGTAAAATTTGTTTTATCTAAATCGGAGACATGAAAGTCAATTCCAGGCTAAATTTGTGCGATTTGACGTGGAATGACTCATATGCAGAACACACCACAAATACCTACCACACCTAAAAAGACATCAACACAGACATGGAAATACTGCACATCCAACCAAAAAGCCAGAAACTCAACACACTAGAACAATATGAAATATACAGACACAGTAAAACACACCCCAACGATATTCTCAACACACAACTCAATTTCAAAACACATACACTCTTTGACTCTACACTACGAACGCACCCTCACAGGAAACAAGAAGCGCCAAGACCAACAACGACCAGTTCTGAAGATGACCCAAAATAGGTCGAAACATGTTAACAAGGTACGTTGAAATTCAACACAAGAAAATTTTTATCATACATATTCCGAAGTAAAAATCCAAGTTAAAAGATCTAAATGGGGAATTTTACTATATCTTAAAAAAATCACCGATTCCTTTTGTTTACTATGTTAATGAAAATAAAATTGAAACTGCAAACACAACAATTTGGAAACACAAGGTTCTATTTGAAAACAACAATTTTATTTCAACTCAGTACAACATAAAATAATATTATTCCGAACATTTTAGATTCACGAAATGATAAACAACTCATTTACGAAGCTACAAACCGGAGTAGTCATTACAAATATTTTCCATTTTGATTTTATTTCTAGACAAACTTAAAAAATGCTCTTCTGTAAAATTTACAAAACAGTAGATAGAACCTTTTTATTCTGAGCCCTCGATTGTTCAGCTTGATTAAGCGGTCATGATTTTACCATCAATCATTGAGTTTAGAAAAAACATTTCAAATTGTTTGATCATGTTTTCCTATTAAAAGGCAAGTTAGGGCGGAGTTCTTAATGTAATTTCAGACAAAGTACCAAACAGATTTCTTGGGACGGAAGTGTAAAAAAAAAATAAGAACCAAGAAGAAAGTACACCCCTTTCCTGTTACTTGGCCATAAAAATGTGAATAACTCATAATATACAGCTCCAAACATTTCTAAGCATGATGTACCTATCGGGAAACAAAAGAATTAAATGGAAAATGCGACCACACGTGCTTAATTACCGCCACATTGAATGCAAGCAAGGGATGGAGCGTGAGATGCAGACACATTTTTAGCACATAAAGAAAAAGGCCGCCAAACAAAATGAAAGATTAAATGATTGGTGACATTAAGGAGTCCAAATAATTGAATATTAATGTAACAGAATTGCTTAAGTATGGACAAGTGGTGAAGGAAATATAAGAACACGCCGAGGGTGATCTTTCTGAAAATGGCTCTTAGACATAAAATTTATAACTACCTACGCCTCCTACGCCTAAAAATGCGACGAAATACTGACCTCAACCAGGACCAGCAGGACGTTTTTCTCTCCTCATCTTTTACTTCTTCTTCGTCTTCTTCTTCTTCTTCTTCTGATGATGATGATGATGATGATGATGATGATGAAAATAATGATGAATATGATGATGATGATGATGATGAAAATAATGATGAATATGATGATGATGATGATGATGATGATGATGATGAAAATAATGATGAATATGATGATGATGATGATGATGATGATGATGATGATGATGATGATGATGATGATGATGATAGGTGCTCCATGGGAGCTGGAATGGCATCTGGCATGCGGCAAATCATTTCCCTCAAGAGATCTGGCCTGTCCTTGATGTTTTCAACGAACTCTGCAAGAAGCAAAATAAACTTGATCATTAACCATGTGTCATTGCATTCACAGACATTCAATGAATGTCATGTTAATGGGGCGAGGATTCGTATGCATTTGCATATTTTTACTGCCCATTTGCAAGTCATACAAAATCATTTTATGCAGGTTTTGAACGACTGTAATGAAGAATATTAAAAATTAATTGTACATATTGTGACTTTAACTTCAACAATAATGTTACTTTTATTCACAACGATAATGACTTTTTATTTCTGGCTTTAAACACACCCGTCAACAATGGGTATTCCACTCCACACAGCAACACAGTATTCGTTATTGCATTCCACAGACGACAATACCAATTCACGTGGATTACTTAGAACAACAATGTACTCCTAATCTCAACTAATGTTCACAAAGCACTATTTACAAAACAAAATTGTTAGTTCTCAGTTCACACTTCGTTTGCCTTGGCCAGTTCTTCTATTTCATTCACTCAAGTTCACAGTATATCGAACCCAAGACTTCCAAAGACAGTCCACTGAACTTCGAACTCAAGACTTGCAGATAAAGTTCACTGAATGCCGAACCCAAGACTCCCTGAAGCGTTGCTTCCGCCTGATGCTGCCACAGTTACTCGAGTTCACTCACGTCGAACTAAAGACTCCCGGACGCGTTGCTTCCGCTTCGACATTGCCACAGTTACTCAAGTTCACTCGCGTGTCGAATCCAACACTCCCGGACGCGTTGCTTCTGTCTGGACGCTGCCGATTCACAAACTGAACTCGCTGTCCGAACCAAACTGGCTTTGCGGCTCTTCTTCGCATTGAGCACCGGTCTCGAAGGCTGGCTTCCTTGCTCGCTCACGGCTGCTTCACAAAAAACTGACTCGTTGTTCTGAACTGCTCGCGCTTTTATTTTGTTAGGTCATACTTCGCGAAACTTCGATTTCGGGTACAATCTGTTTCTCGCTGCTTCTTTTCCCCCTTCACCTCGCACAGCCCAGCGCCCCCCGCTTTCTCTCTCCCCTCCTCGTGCCTGCCTTCTCGCGCGCCCTCCCTTCTGCAGGACACGTGCCAGGTCTTTCAACATGGTGCCACAATATTTTTGCATACTTCAAGCGTTCCTGTATACAATAAACTATTTAGCATGCAATGTAGCATATTTTGCTTATTTTGTGGCACAATGTCCAAAATTAGCATATTTTGTAAAAACAATAATATTCTGAATTGTTTGTCGGCATATAAGATTTTTCTCTTAACTGTACTTGATGGCGGGAAATTCCATGCATATGCAGTATGGGTGTGGAAAAACCAAAACAACCACACTATGCTTTTGTTCCATTGTGCTACTATACAACAAGAAGCATTCAAAACACCTCTACCTACCTGACTTTATCATCATCATCATCATCCGTACAAGTATTAGGTCATGTGGTGTATTATTATCTCATAATAAAGAAGAATTTTCTCCCCAACTCTTTCTGGGATGTCCCAGAGATCTCTTCCCATGGGGTTCATAGTGAAACATAGCTTTTGGGATTCTGTGGGATCTCATACATCGTAAATGGCTCATCCAGTTGTTCTGATATTTCTGTATGAAATGAAGTACTGATTCCAGACTGAGTTCTTGCATAACTTCTTCTTGCGTTTATGGCCCCATTTTTTATATTAGATTAGATTCGATTTTATTTTATTTTGTTTTATTTTATTTTATTATATTTTATTAAAGTCAAATGTAGGGACCAGAGGTTTTAGGTGCTGAAAGTTAATATTGTTCCTCACTATAGTTCATTAATATAGAAGCCATGCCCCCACTTCTTTGAGATGTCATTCAATATTTTCCCTTCGCTATCGATAAAGGTCTCTAATCCTTTTAACTACCATTTACACACTAGCACACGATTTATCATTGCCATGCCTCCACTTCTTTGAGATGCCATTCTTGTCATTCAGTATTTTCCCTTTGGTATCATTAAAGGTCTTTTAATCCTCTCAATCCCACTTACAAATTAGCGCACGGTTTACAAGGTCCATTGCTCAGTCCTTCTGACTCTGTTGTCTAATATCACATATCGGACTCTTGTGAACTAAGCTTAAAACCCTCCTTACGGGCTCTACTTCTATTCATCTACACTCAGTGTCATTCTCAACTTTTAGCACCTAAAATTCCGGGCTCTACTTATAAGTATTCTTACAAATACTATGGACATAGTCATAATAAAACAAAAGAAAGTGAATAAGATATTAAAAACACCAGTTATTAAATGAGGACCACTAATATAATAAAAGGGGTGATTAATCATCCAACATTTTAAAATATCCTTAATGTATATAGCTAACAGTGTGTGCAGACTTATGTATTCTATTAAACATGGATACTATACCTTCTAAAAGACTGGATCTGCTGTACACTATATAGATGCTGGATGTACTGCTATCTTCGTCGTGGTACCTGGGTTCGTTGTCGAGTCTGTCTGAAATGCAATATAATTCTGTGTTTTAATCTTCGTAATAAAATGATTGTTAGTGAATGTAATGAACAGGATAAATAGGTAGTAGACGCTATGTACGTGAATCAAAAGTTGAAGTCCATAGTGAAGTTACTACTATCGCCTTAAAGAAAAATAAATGCAATGAACTGAAATAAAAGTAATTTCGAATTTTATTTAAAAAATGAAACTAATTTATCCCTATTCTTTTATTTACAGTAAAATTCGAACATGTTCGTAGCTGAAAGCGACACAACTTCAGAATGTAAACATTTACTGTACCTTCTGAAAGACTGACTCCACTCCACTGTGTCTTCAGGTTGGCTGGTATGTCTCCGTCACTGTGGTACCTCCGCACGTTGATGAGTCCATCTAAAATACAATATAATTCTGTGGTTTGATCTTCGTAATAAAATGATTGTACAAAGGCAGTATGCGGGGAAACAATAATAAATACTAAAACGAAGAAAACCCCATGGTGGAACGAGGAAGTAAAAGAGAAAGTGAAGAAAAAGAAAGAAGCATGGAAAAATTATATACAAAGTAGAAGAGAAAGAAAGGAAGATAGACAAAGATATGTAGAAGAACGAAATAACGTTAAAAGGACAGTGAAGGAAGCAAAAGCTAAAGCATGGGAAGAATTTGGGAACGAAATAGAAAAAGATGCTAAAGAAAAGAGTAACAGACGATTCTGGAAAAAAGTTAAGGCACTAAGAGGAAAATACGGTAAAAGAATAAGATTAATAAGGGAAGGAAACAAAATATATACAGATAAGAAAGAAGTATTAGAGATATGGAGGAAATATTATAAAAATAAATTCAGAGAAGGAGGAAAAGAAGAAGAAGAAGATGAAGAAGAAGAAGAACAAGAAACTCAAGAGATATTGTATGGACCATATCCCGAAATAGAAGATCAATGGAGAGAAGGCAATATAGACCAAATAGAAATAGAAATTGCAATAGATGGATTAAAAAACGGGAAAGCACCCGGAATAGATGATATAACATCAGAACTAATTAAGGGGAGAGGATGGTATTTTTTTTAACTTTTTTCCTATTTGGTGTAAAATATCAATTTTTTGTATGTAGAGAGCTCATAGCTTTAGGAACTCAACCAAATATAAATATTTTGAAAAAAATTATTTGGGGGCCCAAATTTGAAAAAAAAATATACCCAATACAGGATTGTACTAAACCGATATATCTAAACCGTTTTTAAAGATAGATTCAAACTTTTTTTGCAATATATTTGCAAAAGCATGTTGTATAAACTGTCTGTAACAGAATTTTGATATTAGTCCCTACGTTTGTAAAATAAACAATTAAAATTTAATAACAATTTTCTGATTTCCTTTCTTGCAAACAAACGGACGTATTTTTTAAATGAAATCAATTAACAAAATTCTGTTACAGAGAAACTTTTCCTAATAGTCTAAAGAATGTGTGTTATAAATTTCATGCATGTATCTTTAATAGTTCAGAAATTATATCCAAAACCGATAAAAGTGGACATGTGATTTAAAAATCCATAGCGCAGGAAGTTTAAAAATGAGTCTCAACATGCGATAAGAGCACAAATACCCACAAAATATTATGCAATGCATTCCATACATATCAAAGAGTATTTTAAAGAAAAAAACAATTTTTTTTGAAAATGTAATTTACCGGAAACAACAATAAAAGTGGGCGAGTGATTTAAAAATCCATAACGCAGGAAGTTTAAAAATGGCGACTCAACATCCGATAAGGGCACAAATACCCACAAGATGTTATGCTATGCATTCCACATATATCACAGAGTATTTTGAAGATTTTTTTTTAATTTACTCATTTTTCACCAAAAAATACCATCCTCTTCCCTTAAGTACGGAGGAAAGACAATGAACTAAATTATAACGTTGTTATGCCAGAAGGTTTGGAATGAGAATAAGATACTAAACAGAATGGAGAAAGAATATAGTAATACCTACTCACAAGGAGGACAACAGGAATGTGTGTGAAAACTACAGAACTATAAGTAGCTATGCCATCAGTCGTATACCAGAGTGCTGGAAAGAAGATTAAGAAGAACGGTGGAACAGGAAATAGAAGAAGAACAGGCAGCATTCGGAGAAAATAGACACACTTAGGACTATATATATACACATTACGAAAAATAATAGGAAAAAGAATTGAGAAAAATAAAGACACATTCCTAGCTTTCATAGACTTGAAAGCAGCATTTGATACAGTAGGTACCTATGGAAAACATATGGCAAGTACTAGAGACGAAGAAGATACCAATAAGATTGGCTAATGCCATTAAAAGCGTCTATGAAAACCCAATCGGAATAGTAAGAATAGACGGGGAACTTTCAGGAGAATTTGCAATGAAGAAAGGAGTAAAGCAGGGAGATAGTCAAAGACCACTACTCTTCTTGATATTCGTGGACGAAATACATAAGATCTGTAAAAGAAGAACAAAAATAGGAAGCTGGAATTTGAGACTGGTATACATACAAGCGCTATTATACGCGGATGACATACTTCTCATAGCCGACACCAGGGATAGATTACAGCACGCACTAGGAGAATGGTATGAAGAATTGGAGAGAAAGGGGATGAAGATAAATATGGATAAGAGTAAAGTGATGAAGATATCGAAAGAAGATAGTCAGAATGACCAACTGAACATCAGATATAACCATCTACATTTGCAGAAAGTTGAGAACTACCAATACATGGGAACAATAATAAGTAGCGATGGAAAAATAGATCAAGAAATACTAAACCGAATTAAGAAAGCAGTAAACGCATATTACGGAATAAATAATACAATTGTGGGAAAGGAGGAGATTAGCAAGACAAAAATGCAAGTATTTCAATCAATAATAGCTCCAATATTACAATATGGAACAGAAAGCTTACCTTTACAGGATAAACATCGAACTAGAATAACAGCAGTTGAAATGAAATATTAAAGAAGAATGATGGGAAAGACCAAGAAAAATAGGATTAGGAACGAACAAATAAGAGAAGAGGCAAAACAAGACAAACCATTAATAAATAAAATAGAAGAAAAACAACTAAAATGGCTTGGACATGCAAACAGGATGACTGAAGCAAGTAATGGAAATGAGAGTGGAGGGAAGAAGAGGTAGGGGACGGCCAAGGATAAACTGGGAAGATACAGTGGTAAGAATAGGAAGAAAGAGAGGCAAGACATTGGCAGAAATGAAGAAAATGAGCAGGGACCGGGAATCCTGGAGAGTCTGGACGGAGCGAGGCGAACCCAACGGGGCGGAAGAAGAAGAAGAAGTATAAGAAGAAGAAAATGACTGTTAGCGAATGCAATGAACATGATAAATGAGTAGTAGACACTATGTACGTGAATTGAAAGTTCAAGCACATAGTAAAGTTGCTTCTAAAGCACGTATATCCTTAAAGAAAAATAAATTTAATGAAATGAAATAAAAGTAATTTCGAATTTTATTTAAGAAATGAAATTAATTGATCCCTAATCTTTTATTTACAGATGGCTTCTAAATATAGTGTGTCAAAAATATCTGGTCTACAATTTTCTGATCATGTAGGGGTGAAGGGAAATTTGTAACCACGGGACAGGTTAGAACCAAATATATAACAATTTGAGAAACTTTGAAGTAGATCTACTAGTTTCCAGTAGGTGAATCTATTACCGGAACGGATATAACACTGTTTGGAAAAATATTGAGATTGCTATTCTGTATAGTTAAACTACACAAATATAGATCTACAGTACTTGAACTATGACAGGAAAACTAAAACAGAAAATGAGACCTTCGCCGTGGCGTTGTGGTCTAAGGCATCCAGCCTAGAAGTCGCGTTATGGAATGCGCGCTGGTTCGAGTCCTCATGGGGAAAGAAATTTTCTCATGAAATTTCGGCCAGTGTATGGCATCGGTGCCCATCTAGAATCGTGATGAACTTGGGGGTTACGAAAGATGGCGAAATCCAGTGGCGAAAGCGACCTATAACGGTTGGGAGGTCAGCGTGTTAACCACACGATACCTCCATTCTGATTGGATGATCGTCCACCTTTGCTTCGGCATGTGAACGTGAGGCCAGCAGCCGGCTGGTGGCCTGGACCCTTCAAGGTCTGTGGCGTGACGATTATTATTATTATTATTATTATTATTATTATTATTATTATTACTACAGAAATTGAATTATTTTGAACTTAACGCGTTTTCCTCTCTGCTCTTCATATCCTATTATATATATAATATATTATATCCTACTATATCGTATCATACATAATGACATTTGATATCATAACAATGAATAGTACAGCGAGAAAAACCTGATAATTCACGTTTTACTCTTTTTACAGCACAGCAAGTTAAAAATTTCAAGATCCATTATATTTTATTATCTTATGGTGCGTGAGTGAGTTGTTGAAATGTATTAAGGAAAATAAAGTAGAGATGGCCAACTTTGCAGTTGTCAAAGTTTGTGAACTTACACTAACAATTCCTACCACTACTTCATCTCTGTTCTGAAGAGGCTAAAGACATTTGTGAGAAACTCTATACGCCAAGAGAGAATTTCACAGTCGGCAGTTTTGAAATTTAAAAATCTTTCAAGGAACCGTCAGACTTTATGATGTCGTCATAGACGAGTTTGACAAACAAAACGGGAGAATCATTCTGCAGTTTAAATGACAGATGAGTAGGTAATTAATTTTTTTAAATAGAGGGTGTTTCAGCAGGAATAGTAAATATTTAGAGGACGGTAGTATGGACTATGCTGAGTAAAAAAGTTTATATAAACAAGTGCCCAATTTTCAATGGGTATGGAAATACAACTGCTTGTATGTTGTGCATAACAAGCCTACAAGACAAGGAGGAAAGACAAATGACTTAACAATTACATTTATTGTTTATTTACATGGTATCAATATAATTCAACAGTTGAATGCACTCTTCCGCTCTGTCCTTCTCAGGTCGTCTTGTTGTTCCTTTTGAGAGCAATACTATTCATAATGTGAGCGACCAATAATTTGATCCTTGTGTTTGCTAGGGTTTTGTATACTTCGCTTCAAAAGACAAAATCGACAGGATTAAGGTCTGGGGACTTTGGAGGCCAATGCACGTGATTACCGGGGCTGATTCATCTTTCTGGGAATATGATATTAAATGAGTTACCTGGAGGCTAAAATGTACAGGCGCTGTACGAACATGCCCATCTTCGTGGCCAAAGGAAATACAAATGCTGCCCTCAGACGATCTTACAAGAGCGACACGTACTATTCCTTTGTGCGTAGTCATTTGCTTCATATCATTTCTAAGGTCTTTTATATGTAACATACTAGGAGCTGTATTTCAACATACATTGAAAATTGGACACATGTTTATATGAACTCTTTACACACTATAGTACATACTACCGCTCTCCAAAATATTTACTATTCCTCTTGAAACAGCCTGTATTCATTGTATTTAGTTACTGCTTCCCTACTTTGAAATATTACTGTACCTTCAGAAGAAGTCGAATCGTTGAAATGTGCGGATTTGTAGATCACCTGGACTGCATCTGCCTCCTCTTCTGTTCAGGGTCCAGCTAAAAAGCAATATTGAGTTTCTGGCTGATATGTACATATATTATCAGGCAGTACATCTCACTTGACGATGTGTGTCAGAGGAAGAACAATTATTGTTTGTATGCATCTGAAGTCTGACTAGTGTAATATGTAGCTAGTCGGCGATGTATGCTCTGGAGGGGGAAAGGAACTGGCCACCCTAACCCATAATCTCCTGACCTAGTTACCTCATAAGTGTGCGTTCTTGGTATCACTTGTGAGGTTCAGACTTGTCTTCGGACAGTTGGCTAAACAACAACAACAATGCTGAGTGAAAATCGTCGTTATCACACTGATTGCTAGCTAATGAACAGAATAAATAGTACGTATTAGATAGAGTAAGGGAGGGGATTGTCGGATAGGTCTGGTAATGTCGGATAATCTCGGATAACATATTTCTTTTCCATCGAATGGTGCAATCTGATGTGAAAATAATGCATTACGTTCTCTACAAGTAGACGAACATCTGCATGAATAGCCATTACTGTTGAGTGCTTCACTGTGTGTGAATAGCGTGTTTTCAAAGTTTCTGCAAAAAAAAAAAAAAAAAAAACTTTTTGAGGGTAAGTAATGTAATTTATTCGTTACAAGTTATTCTTATATTTACACAACATGGTATGCACTGTTTGATATACCATAGATAAGGCTTCTTAATTCTCTAATTGCAGAAATGCTATCGACAACATGTTTCATGCAGCTGGCTTGTTTTACTGTTTGTGAAGAGTCGGCCAATGTCGGATACTAGCCGAGGGCAATGTCGGATACTAGCCGAGGGCAATGTCGGATACTAGCCGAGGGCATTGTCGGCTATATTTCAATGCTGCTCGCTACATAAAAGCTGCCTTAAGGGAATGAACAGGTGAAATATTCAAATTATGCATTTGTGATACTAATGGACTGAAATTTTTACCACAGAGTGCTGATATGTATTTAAAACATCCCTATAAATTTCATCAATGTATCTTAATTAGTTTTGAAGAAATTAATTATTTACCAATTAATACTAATTAATATTTAAAAAATGCTGCATGATGAACGCTTAACATTATGAATTTAAAAAAAATATGGAACAGTTCCTCTAACAATAATAAAACATCTATCACATGATTTTTAGTTAGCATTTCTTAGTTTCTGAGAAAAAAATTCAAAACTGGGTGAGTGCCAATTTAAAGAAAAAAATTAATTTCATGCATCTTAATCAATTTATATCTTGGCAAATAATAAATATTTTAAAAATCCATGTGACAATCTTTTTCCTTTAGGTAATGTGGGCTTGTGGTAAAAATTTCATCACAATTGGTTAAGAAATGCATCATATGGAGCAATTTGAACATGTTAAAATGTAATAAAATTTAAAAGGGAGAAAATCAAGTTTTAAAGTACAACACTATGTTTGAGTACTTACACGTTATGGAAATTGCTTAAAACCCTCCTGCCTGATATGTTGACCCCTCCTGCTGCTTTTTCCTACTTTCAGTGACACTTTTTGACAAACGTAGCTTCTTCCTGCTTGTTTTGAAGTTCTCACTGGTTGAAGTAGCCGCTTGCTGCAGTCGACGCTTGTCTCTCCTATTGCCAATTTTGTATGCTGCAGGAGATAATTTCACTGTTGACACTAAATCTCTCATGGAAATGTTTGCTGTACAACCCATGTTAAATTCAGTCACAGCAGAAGTAACAGCCACTTCAAGTTTTTTTTTTATACAAAAATTTCTTTTGGGCACTTCTGCCATATCACACTATGAACACTTTCATTCACATTTTGAGTTTTTCCTGCAGTGCACTTGCTAAGAAGTTCATCACTAGCTAGTCTACAGTACACTGGCATGATTTTAGCCACAACATCAGGTTGCAACACTGTCTTCATGGTTTTCAAGTCATGCTTCGGAACAGCTTCTTGCTTCGCAATGGCCCGGTTGAAGAAGCACCATGACTTTTCACCACTAGGGCATCTTGAATGCAGGGGCTTGTCATCCGTGGACATTGCATGGTCAAGTGTTGCTTAGATGGCTTTCTTCATCTTGTTTACATCGGGGATATTATCAATAATGGCCTTTCTGTAGTAATTTTGCAGTCGAGGTATCATTTCTGCAGTCAGACTTCCCTTTTTTTTTGCCTCCGATTGAGGAATCTGTCCCTCTCCATTCCCTAACAATATTCTGTAGACCTTTACCTACTCTCTTAGCAACGTGGTTCACACATTCTTCTTTTCTAATGTCAATGCCTTCACCATAAACTTGAAGCTGCTGAAGGTGATGGTGTGTTTTTGCATCCCCGTCAGACAATAAGGTTGTGTACCTCATATTACACAACCTAATGGACCGGGTCCAGAGAATTTCTGCAGCTTTCATCTCCATGGCATTTGAAGATCCATCAAAATTTTTCTCACAAACACCAGCGTCTTTGTGACTTTGATACCACTGTTTATATTCGTCACTTGCAACATCCATTTTTTTTTCTGTCTTTTTACAAGTACTGCAATATTTTGACATTATTTCAAAATCTAACACTAGCCCTGTTAAAATATCTATGACTAAACCTAAACCATACTTTGATGTATGTCCACGCTTCATCCATGTGCCATTGTATGACACACCAATATTTATAACATCACTATCACTAATAGAACTGTCCACTTCCATGTGAGCTCGTCTAACTGCAGAGTGAGCATTTCTCAACACATGTTGTCTAACAAGTTTGTTTTCTTCCGTCTGTTTTATCAGGTGAGAGTTGAAGGATGGTGAGCTCAAACCTGCCATACCCATAGCCATACAATGTTGTTCCATAGCAGAGTGTCCTTTTCCCATGGTAACAAAGGCGTTGACCATTCTCCTATTTACATCGAAGGGAGGTCGAGTTGACTCAGTGTTACCTACCTTAGGGCTTGTATACATTTCATTCAACACTGTGTTGCAATTATAACACTTCACTATCACTTTAAATGCAAAGCCTGATGGTTCAGTAAGCTCAGCTTTTGCACTATCCATTCCACATTCACCACATTTTACTCCTTTATACAGTTCACTCCACAAATTTACATGCACTAATGTGTAGTCTTCACTGCACTGGGGGGCACTTATATTTGAATTCTCCTGCAAGTTGCCATATTTTATCAACTTTATCTCACTAGCACTTTGTTTATTATTTGGTTCTTTTGACACTTGATCTTCATTATCACCAACTAGGCCTAACACATTTTCTTGTTGCACATATTCCACAATAGTTTTGGCATTCTTCCACCTTATATTTGCTAAATTTTTAGCCCTATTAGCATATTTTGATCGTTTCTTGCCCTTATTATGAATGTCACTTAGTCTATTCATGTTTAGAAAACTAAAACTATGCCTAAAATGCTAAATGTTGAGTTATACACGTGGTCTTGAATGTTATTGTGACGATTCCTAACCTAATGCACTTATACTAACTTATTCACACTAATATATACAACTAATTGAATACAAAATTAGTGTAAAACTTTAATAACATCCTAAATAACACGAAATCAGCAAAACAAGTATGAATATTCACGTACAAACGCACAAACTCGAGAAGAAACGATCCACAAACAATATTTTGCCGTTCACAGTTTCAAAACAAAGTATTTGCAGGGCTGACAGGCAAGCTGATAGTGTATTCAGGAGTGACAACAAACTTAATTTCACTAGATACACACCAGAAAAAAAACTAGCCCGCTTTATTCAAATTACAAAGCTCAACATAAACTTTAGAGCTGACAGCTCGTTTAAAGGGCAACGAAGCACGTGCAAGCAGACATTTAAACGTCATGTGACACGGTTTAAAGGGCTCCCAAATAAAAAATGAGGCCATATTATGAAAGTAGAAGGTTTAAATAAAATTATGAACATAAAAACAAAAATTTGTATTTTTTTCCATTTTTCCACATTTTTCACCTGTTCGTTCCCTTAAACCCATTTATATGTTTTCTATAACAAACCACTACATTTTTACTCCTGAGTATTTTTAATTAATGTAAGTAATTAATTTTCTAGTTAATCGAATATTATGAAGTAACAAATTGTTTCTTCTTCTGATATTTTTAGATACCTAAAGTAAAAGAAAAAAGAGATTCAGTCTAAAAAAAATGGAAGTCTGAAGATATGGTAAATGCCATTGTCGCAGTACGGGAGAAAAGAATGGGCTATCTTGCTGCTTCCAAAAGATTCAATGTATCTCGATCAACATTATTTGATTATGTACGGTCCAACTCTGAGCCCACCAAAGCCGTTAAATCGAAACTTGGACGAAAACCAATTCTCCCAGCTTCACTTGCTAGTTGACTATGTGTTAATGATGGAGAGAAAATATTTAGGATGAACCAGAAATGATGTTAAAAGGCTTGCATATCAGTTGGCTAAACAGAACACTATTGTAATAGTTTCTGATATGCAATATATTATTTTAAATGCATTATCATACCTCTTACATAATAATGTCTAATGTATCCGACATTAGCTTCCCATTCTGTCAGTGATGATATTATTTCTGTTTTGTCTTTGCAAGTTATACAGCAAATACATATTATGTAAATTACCTAATACTTATGTACAATCTGCAGGAACCCCAAGAGGTTATTATAATACTAAGTAATTCCAGTTCTAACTTTTTTCAATTACCTTTATTTTGAAACATCAAAATGGTATCCGACAATACCCTCCCTTACTCTAAGAATGATAATATGTACGTCATCAAACTATCAACAATAAGTAAATCATTTTTAGGGAGCCGTGATTATGTACAATATAAGAAAAAAGTAATGGGCCTTTGAATATTCAAAGTTCCAGATACAAGCAACTGCGCATGCTCAGAGATATGGAGCATTCGTTCTATTTCGAATGCTGTCGTAAACCGTTCTGAAATGCACTTGAGAAAATACGAAGAAAATGGATTTGTATATTGATATGAACGACCCAGTTTAGAAGGAAACGACTGAAAATTGAAAGTTTTGAGAAAACTGCATTTTAAAGCAATATGTCGTGTGAGTAACCAATTACTCCAGAATTCTGTTAATGATGTTTCAAATAGTTACATCATAAGTTTCAAATAATTAAAATGCGTTAATTGGATTTTTCACAGCAACATGAAGCTTTAAAATTCTCGTTTCTCATAACTTTAAATGTTGAGTTGTTTCCCTCTTGAACTGGCCGTCTATACGTGGTACAGTCATTAAGTTCTAAGACTTGACGCCTGGAGGGTAGGCTCCCACAAGAATCTGGATGTATCACAAGATGCCGCATAACACGGCGTACATTTAAATAGAACCACATCCTCCCTCAAAATAGTCTCCGTTGGCCGTTATGCACGTTTGCCAACGTTGGTATAGCTGCTGGAAGCACCGCTGAAAGATGTTGGCAGGAAGATCCCGTATGGCTGCTCCTGTGGCAGTCATGACCTCTTCGGAAGAATGAAATCTACGCCCACGTAGGGTTGCTTTCATGCGAGGAAAGAGAAAAAAATCGCATGGTGCGAGATCAGGTGAGTACGGAGGGTGTGGAAGAACTGTCACCTGTTGTCTTGCAAGTTTCTCTTGGACAAGGACAGAGCGATGTTCAGGGGGGGTTCATGTAGCAACAGCCAATTCTTTGTACGCCATAGCTCAGGTCGCTTACGGCGAATTGAATTCCATGTGAACAATTCCATTTGAATCAAGCATCACCTTGCCTTTTGACCTGTCTTGTCGCGGTTTTTTCTGTCGTGGTGATAACAGCGTTTTCCAGGTGGCGGATTGTCATTTCAGTTGCGGATTGTAAAGGAAACACCAAGTTTCGTCTCCAGTTATTATCCGGTTGAGAAACGTCGGATTATCGTCAGCACTACTGATGAGGTCACCACAAATCGTCATGCGATCATCACGTTGGTCTTGCGACAGGATTCGTGGCACACTGTGCTGGGTAACACGAGACATGTTCAGGTCATCAGACAGAATTTTGTAGCAAGTACCATGGCTGACCCCTACTGTTGCTGCGATATCGTCTACCGATTGGGAGCGGTTAGCATGCACCAACGTTGCAACTTCTTGGATCTTGCGTTCAGTTCGAATTGTTTGTGGCCGACCAGTACGCACATCATCTTCCAAACTGTCTCTTCCTTGCAAGAAACGTCGGTGCCACCTAAACACAACACTGCGACTCACTGCGTCCTCACTGTAAACTTGCTGCAACATTTTAAACGTTTCGGCAGCAGTTTTGCCTAATTTCTGGCAGAACTTGATGTTTGCCCGTTGCTCAAACTGTGACATCTCGGGTTCCGACGTGCGCATTCAAATCACCGTCACAACAAAGACCGTAGTTCTGCTTACAGTGCATGCACTCAACTATCTCTTGTTGGGCCGAGAGACTAACTGACAAGGTATCATACCATGGTGCCACATGTGCGCTATAGTGCACCACAACGTCACTATGCGCTCAGTATTAGAACTTAATGACTGTACCACTTATAGTGTACTACATTCAGACCTCGGTGAGGGTACTGACAGGCGCAGAAGTGAAGTCCTCCGTCTCGTCTCAGATGGCTCAGACATGTGCAAATCATGCAGGCAAGAGCGGATTCGAGCCTGGATGCAGTGATTTTTATTTCTTGAATAACTCTAATATATATATATATATATATATATATATATATATATATATATATATATATATATATATATAAACGAACCATTACTTGGGATATAGTTTGTCTTCTTCAAACAAAATAAAAACAAAAAAAAAAAACAGTTATAGAAATTGTACTCTTAACATAATTTTAGCGTTATTCCGGTCGTGAACCAATCTGACCCGCGCAGATCAGTTTGCGGCTTCTCGTTCTTGCTAATAATGTCTCCACTTTCCGTCTCTCGGGTTTCTTGCCGCTCTCCTGAAACTATTTCCTAGAACGTTCACTGCTGGGACCAGAAGTCGATTTTCAGGACAAGACACTGGTGATTCCCCAGGTATGATTGCATGTAACACATTTTCCGACAAAATTACGGTGCAATTCAACCTCTAACAATTCTTAGCTAACATTCCCTAACACTTTGATTACTTTCAGTCTATTTTTTAAAACACTCTGTATAATTTGTCAATACTGTTGTTGTTTAGTCAACTGCCGGAAAAGACAGGTCTGAACTCACAAGTGACACCATCAAGGTACCATTCATGAGGCAACTAAGCCAGGAGATAATGGTTTAGTCTGGCCAGTTCCTTCCCCTCTTTGTCTTTATTATTCCTTACAATTGCATAATGTCGTCATTACCTCGTTTACTCGTATGTGACCAAGAACTCTGCAAATTTTGTGATAAAAATATTAAAATTTTGCCCTGAACGTGCTATTATTAGCCGTAAGTGAATGTTTATGGTGGATATAGTTGACTTACCGTCAACAGAAGGCAGCTCTTCTAAATGAGGAATATCTACGTCGTCTTCGTCGTCATTATTTATGAAGGTGTGCCAATATTTGGTGTTTTCAGTCTCAACAGCCGTCCTGATGTTAATTAGGCTGTTGGTCTGGACCGAACCTGTTGAACAGTGCAAACTCAATATAACATTGAACAACATATAACTAAATTACACACTTTTAAGTTTGCTTTCCTTTCCTCAAACATTTTATTTTGTTCGCATTACTATGTGTTATTGAACATTTTAAAATCCACACGTAGCCAGAGGCTATGTTTGTATAAATAATAAAGGTTTATTTACTTGACTTACAAGTTGAAGCATTGTGTATATTTTACAGTTATTTGTAATTAGGGCTCGGAAGTTGATGACCTAAAAATCACAGGAAAATAACTTATAACATGGCTTTAAAATTGTAAAAAATTTGACATCATAATGATTTCTAGGACCTCAGACTTGAAAGACCTTCCTGTGTATTGAAAAGCTCTTCTCTCCTTCAACTGACGTCATGGGCACATACGTGAAGTGACCAAGGTCCGCAGGTGAAAAATCTTCATCAAAAACACTGAAGTCAGTGTTTTCAGCTTGCACACCTTTATCGGCTTTAGACATGACTGATATCCAATGTTATTTTCCAATACTTTTTTTTTTATTTTCCCCCTTATTTCCTATCCAAATTTCCTACTCACTTTTACAAATGTTCTTCGAAACTTTTAATATTTTTGACAGCTGAATGAATGGTCTCATCTCCTTTCTCTAACCATGTTATTGTTGTTGCCAAAATTGAAAATTTACCATTGACATATGAATTATTTGAGGATCAGACTTGAGAAACCGCTATAGAAGCAACACTTTCTCTATCTATACTGTCTTCACTTGTAAGATACAGTATTCTAACTGCGAGCACTGCGGCTGCAATATTTGTACTGTTGCGTTAAATGGGGGCAAGCACGTCCCACACATGGTCAGGAGTTAAGATTGATGCAACCATAAGGCAAATTCCTGCATGACGCAATCTGCACTAGGTTCTGGAATGTAGGCTACGATTACACCGTAAAAAATTCCGTTCAAAATAAGGAAAGGGTAATAATGCAAAAAAAGTAGGGCATTTCCTAAAAAATTGTCAGTAAACAATAAAAGACAAAAAGTGCAAAGAAATGCAAAAAAAAATAGTCATAGACTATATTGGTTCGTGTTGAATAGAAACGAGTTTATATCGTATCTTGCTTTGTCTGTGATGTCAGAAAAATTATGATATTTCAACTTCGAACCCTACACATCACTCATCAACTCTCCACCATTCCTCCGCCTCCCTTCTGATATTCCCATCACATCCACTCATTTCTTCTCCTTGCTTCCTTCAAGTTTTCCATCTTACCTGGCAGATCTAGAGTTTCTATAGCTCTTCTTTCTTCATCGGTGATGGCTTCCACCATGATACGACCTTCCTCAGTATCCCCCTCCTGGACATCCGATTGGGGGGATAGTTTACGTCCGGATTCTTTTACCAAGAAAGGACGCATCATGGCATAATTATGTTTGAAGTCTTCTTTGGGATGAATAAATGCGGAAGCTTCCCATTGCTCTCCGCACACCACTCTCTCTTTGGCATCTTAAAAGATCCCAGGGGGCCCCAGCGTGGAGGTGAGGAGAGTGGATTTGACTAATTAGGCCCTCCGGACTTCACCGAAATTCACCGCAAGGGTTAAATATCAGATCCATCAGGGTTTTTGACCCAGTCAGAGACCAGGAAATCCCAATTAGCCTTCGCCCCCCTTATACTGTCTAAAGGATTATAAAGATCATAAAGGTGATAAGACCAACAAAGATTCTTATCGAACATGACACCAAGAATATTAGACATAAAAAAAGATTTAAAATTAAACAGTAACATATGGTACCTTCAACTTTAGCATGAAGTTTCATGAAAATACATTAGGTAAGAAAAAGACGTTATAAATGTTGTTTCAATTCACTCCCTATAAAGAGGTATTTTCCCTTACACAAACATTATCAGAATTTGTACTCAGATCACATAGCTACCTTTAAGTTCTGCATCAAGTTTCATGAAAATATGTTAGATAGGAAGGAAGTTATTAATTTTTAATAAATTCGCACCCTATAAAGTGCTAGTTTCCGATGCACAAACATTATCAGAGCTTGTACTCAGATCACATAGCTAACTTTAAGTTCTGCAATCAAGTTTCATGAAAATATGTTAGGTAGGAAGGAAGTTATTAATTTTTAATAAATTCACACCCTCTAAAGAGCTAGTTTCCATTGCACAAACATTATCAGATTTTGTACTCAGATCACATAGCTACCTTTAAGGTCTGCATAAACTGTCATGAAAATATGTTAGATAGGAAGAAAGTTATTAATTTTGCCTAAATTCACCACTATAAAGAGGTTGTTCCCCCTAAACAATTGTAATCGGTGTTCATACAGAAATCAAATACGCTACCTTAAAGTTCTACATAAAATTTCATGAAAATCTGTGAAATAGAAGAGAAGTTATTAATTATGTGCAGCTAAATTAAGAAAATTTCAAACTGTGAGATGGCGAGTTTATGTGAGGGCGGCAATGAAATTCTGGGTTCTCTAAAAGCCATTTGTAATATTATATATTATTAATATTGTTGTTATAACGGTAATAATAATAATAATAATAATAATAATAATAATAATAATAATAATAATATTAAATTTAGTAAAAAGTAGAATTTTATGAGAAACAAATATGATTTTAAGAATACATTACCGCGGTTTACCCAAATATGTAATTATTTGATAAAATATGTGTACCTGACTCTGTAATTATAACTACAACCTGTATATTTGAAGCGCAAGTTTCAGAAAGGAACTAAACCAAAATTTGCATTTTTTGTGATGAAATGATTAATATTTCCATGAAGAACTGATTTACAAAGAAACGAACTTAGTCAAGCCTTCCCCTGTGTCTCTAACATCAAGATGATGATGATGATATTATTATTATTATTATTATTATTATTATTATTATTATTATTATTTATTGAAGTGGGTGTAAATGTTGAATTGAATCTGTGTTAATGACGCACATACCATAGCCACATTGTCAAAAACTTGCATTTTCAATTTATTTTAAAAGTGCACATTTACTATAATTAATATATCTACTTTGAACTTTTATAAGATCGTTAAAAGATAAACAAAACAAAATAATCTTTGCAATATAAATCTTAATATAATTTAATAGTATTTAATAATTATCACACGTAATTATATAAAATCCAGTATTTAATTATCCTGTTCGATGGGATTAATATGTTCCCTTTTAAAGGATACAAATCTTTTAGGGCGGAAAGCTATAGTCTCATTTCTGCTTTTGCATTTAGCCTGTTTCGGTAATTTGTTTTCATGAATAAATATGCAGAGAATCCAGATATGAAACTGATTAATATTATTTTTTTAGATCTTTAATAGTATTAATATTATTAATAATAATGAGATATAATAATTATTAATATTTATTTTGTAATTTTACAATTATATTATAATTATTATTAATGAAGAAGTTTCATGTTTTTGTTGATCCACATTTTCATGACTTTGTACACTTTTTGTAGCAGACCTATTCTTCAAATTTGAAATATTATTTAAATATAATTTACGATTCACCGAAGTCCATACTTTCACAAGCGCTGCATTATGCGATTTATTTTGTTCGTATTTATTGATAAGGATGGATGGCCATAAAACAATGTAATGTGTTACAACCACAAAACATTATTCTCCTCAGTAATTTTTAATTTCGTCGCGATTTCGGTAGTGTTTTTAAATGTGCCTGTCCAATAGAGGGTTAATTATCATCTCCCAATATAAACATTTGTTCCTAGAATCGCTATTGATGCTAAAAACGTAAATGTTTTTTTCCCCTACTTATTGTAGCAGTAACATTAGATTCAGTCAAGTGACTGCCTCCACCCTTGAGTAAGAAAGAACGATTTAATAATGTGATATGATTATGTTTACTGTCATGTTAAAAAGTTACAGAATTCCGTGTTAAAATGTTGTTGTTGTTGTTGTTGTCTAGTGCCTTGCATTTGGCAATGAAGCCATTAGCAGTCGTGCTTTCCAATGCTTTTGAACTGCAGTTTCTTCTGATCTTAATGCTTCACAGGTCTTCAGGTGGTCTTCATTCATTTCTGCTGGATCTGTGGCTTTCATGTAACTGTTCCCTTAACGGGCACCAGTTTTTACAATGTGGCAGTTACATCACCCGACGTAAACCCCCATTATGCAAGGGGGACCGCTCCTGTCGTTCGTCAACGGGTCCTTCGGACCTAGCCGGGAGGACTAAATAGATGTTATTTAGCTCCACCGACCTTTCCCTCATGTGCCGCTGAGGGACGCTGTTGTGCTGTGATAGGCCAGCACATATGTAAATGGCATTTCCTCCATTTTAGATGAAACAGTTATACCGCTGTGACTCGGTCCCCAGATCCTCATCTGTTAAAAGCAGGGTGTATCACGGGCAGGTTGAGGTTGGGAATTGGGTAGGAGAGGCTGTAGGAGGCGCATCACTGCTCCTTACAAAATGTTAAACATATTAATGTTCTTCATTTCTGTCGAGAACCTAATTTGTTTTAACTTCAAACAAGTGAATCGGGCGATTGGTGTGAGCTGGCTGAATGACACCCCAGGATAAATGCCCTAGTCGCTACCAATAAAAATTCAGGTGTGCTGAACTTGTGCACGGAGTCCGTGAGTACCACAATCATTTGGGCCGGAAATTCCGACAAATCAGCCACTTTTATTCCAGCGCACACTATTTGTCGTATACAGTGTATAGGGAATAAATGTAACTTAAATCAGAATCAAATATAAGGGCCACGGACAATGGCCTAAATTGAGTTTTACTTTAAATCAGGGCTGGGCACATTACGTGATTCTGAGAAATGAGCGCTGTGTGCTTAAAGAGCGGTTCTTGCGGGCGTGGTGACGTATGCATACTGTACGTCATTCAGTGTCGGTGCAGTGGTGACTCTGCAATGTGAAGGCGAACTTTGAAGACGGAGCTTCCGCTCATACATTAAAGCGGCTGATGAACATGATGATGATGATGATAATTACAGTATCACAGAATATTCCGAAATGACATTAGTAATGCAGTATTTTTTTAAATGTAACCGATTAAGAAGTTCAATATCCAACGGCATTATTCTTTACAGCATGCTACTGAATATGACAAATATGTTGGTAATGAACGCCATAAATTAATACAACAACTTAAAGAAAATGTTTCTCAGGTACTTTATATCAGAGTATCTATTGATATTTATATTGCATTATAAGTTATTATACATGTAGTAAAATATAATTTTAAATTATACAAGTATTATGTTATATCACAGTATAGTATGTTACAGTTTGATATATCATATCACATCAGATCATATGTCATGTCATATTATATCATATCATATCATATCATATCATATCATATCATTAGACATCGGATTTTTAGGCATTAAAAATTGCAGTTTTAGGCGCCTAAAATAAGCTCAAAATTTGTAAAATTAGGCTCAATTTTAATGAAAATAGGCATTTTAGGCACATCAAGGTATCATACTTATTTCTTTCACTGAAATTTTTAGTTATACACTAAAATACGCACAAAAAATTATGTTTAAACATTAAAAAAGAATACTATATTATATTTATAAACAGAGCTGCACAAATTTAATATATTGAAACTAATGAAATAATGATTATTGATATCAAGATTACTCATTTTAAGTTATTGAAATTCAGTTCCATGCTCAGACTTTATTATAATTATCTGCACAGTACACCACCAGAATTTTTTCTAAATTCTCCACAGTTAACCTTTGCCTTTTGTCACTGAGAATCATTTTGAAAGCAGAAAAACTTCTTTGAACCGAAACTGATGTGAGAGGCGCAAATTTTAAATTAGGTACAATAGAAACATCAATACTTACTGGAACATTTACACTTTCCCCCGATATCACTCTTGATACTTTTTCCAACAATGAAAATCCTACATTCTTATTTAATACGTTGGTCCTACTTATTTTTAACTTTTTTCCCAGTTTCGCCCAAAGCAGAATGTATGTTCACTTGAGCTTCCTTTACTATTGCTATTTGGCTACAAAGAGATTGTTTTTCACGTTCTAATTGTTCAATGCTTGCAGGTATGAAAGAAAAGTTTGATGTTATGTAGGCAATATCGTTTTTCACTCGTGAGTCATTCAGACAATGTTTCACTGCTTTCACACATGTTGCACTATCAGTTTCAGGTAATTTATCAATAACTGTGACCACTTCTTTAAAATACTTAGAATAATACACCACTGACTGAATCCAGGTTCCCCATCGTGTAACAACCGGCTGAGGTGGGAGTGGGATATCTGGAAAGTTCTCTCTGAATATTGAAATCCTGGATGGGGCTTTACAAAAACATTTTTTTGTGTTAGAAATAAACTAATTGACAAGAGGAAATTCATTCCGGATTGTTTCAGAAACCCTGTGAAGGCCATGTGCTAGACAGGTTACATGCGTGAGGTTAGGATAAAATGTTTTAAGAAGTGGAGCTGCAGCAACCATGTATGAGGCAGCATCAGTACAAAACAACAGAACTTTAGAATCGTCTATATTACCTGAGTATAAAGACTGTAGGCCTTTATTTACAAAATAAGCAATGGCTTGGCTATTCACTTTCGAAAGTTCCTTAACACATACGAGGTGTGGAATCGAAGGTCCATCAGGACTAAGTTTTCCTACTACCATATTTGCTATATACCTATTCATAGGATCTGAGGTTTCATCCACAGAGACCCATATGTAAGCATCACCTATATCCTCCCCAATGGAAGCTAAAGTTTCATTGTATATTCTAAGTAATTTTTTCTTAGGGTCGACTCAGATGGGATATTTTGTTTGCAGTATTTTTGTAAAAACTGTCTTAAAACCGGATTTTCAATTGCATTCCAGGGAATGTTAGCAGCAACAAACGCTCTGGTTAAATCAGCATAGAAATTGCTGCTGAGATTGGATGAAGTAGGCTGTGTTAGTAAAGTTTGTTGCAGTTGATTTTTCTGCTGACCTTTAGCCTTATAAGCCGCTCCTTGCACATGCTGCTTTAGGTGGCACTTCTTTTCTTGCGAAATCTAAAAATGTAAGTAAACTGAATTAAAATAAAATCCTAATTGTTGTATTGCCATATTTCTATCACAAAGTTAGTGGGTTCGAAAAATCAAAATTTTAATGACCTGCAAATACTTTAACTATCGGAATTTAAAAGGTTAAAGTGTAGTGGTCTTAAAAAGAATTATACCTCAGGATAGCTCAGTCAATGTATAAATATTATAGGCCTACTCATTAAAATTAATAGAATTTATATATTTCAACTATTGTTACATACCTGTTTGCTACAAATCTTGCAGAATATTATTTTTCCATCATAAGTGAATTCTGAATATTCTGTTAGCCATTGCCGGATCAATGTAGATTTTGCACTTATATTTTTCGACATTATCGCGTTAAACTTCACAGGAAAACGTCCTACCGCTCAAAACTTCTCAACACAAATAAGGTGAGGGAAAGAGCAACTGTTAACGAGCATTCAAATGAACCGTTGTTATTGAGATTCAATTGGACAAAAATACAAAGTTCCACTTATTGTTGCATTTCCTGGTAGTGTTAACACTAGGAGGGCCATTCTTTTAAATATTTTGTAACGGTTTACCCTACTAATTCGCAGTTTTACGACTTTTCATAAATATTTCAAAAACACTCTTTCTCCAAAAATTGTGATTTTATGACACTTTGAAGGGCAGTACAGCTAATCGGTTTCAGACCGAAAACAGTCATTTTTATAGTAGGCCTATAGTATATCTCTGAATCGGTAGCAGCACATGTTGTGATTGTTGCCTGCTTCAAAACTAAGGTTGGTTCTTGGTCGGCATTTATGCCTCCAAACATGTTAAATTCGGTGAAATCTATTGCGAGTGTCGTGAGATTCAAAACATTTTGTTTCCTTTATCAATGGTTTCATGGCCGGTGTGAAGCAAACTTTCCACTTTTTAAATGCCTTAAATTTCGCAGTCAATGCATGTATAAATTATAAAAAGTAAGAGTAAAATGCGAAACTTTACAGTGAGTTAGGCATTTTAGGCGATTATTAACAAATTAGGCTCTAATAACCGTTTTAGGGCATTTTAGGGCACTATAAAACTCTTTGAATACCTTTCAATTTCCATGAAACACAAATATTAATAATTATTTTTACTTTTCTCCTAAAGAAACAAAATAGGCATTTGCCCTAGAATCCGATGTCTGCATATCATATATTGTATTATATCATATCATATTATATTATATCATATTATATTATATTATATTATATTATATTATATTATATTATATTATATTATATTATATTATATTATATTATATTATATTATATTATATTATGTATTAACAGGATAATAATGCACTTATTGAATCGGCTATGAGAATTAGCTACAAAATTTGCCACGAAATTGCAAGGGAATTGAAAACATTCAACGAAGGTAAATTCAGCAAGCGATGTTTAATTATATTGGCAGGTGAACTCTATCCACAGCAAGTAGGGAAAGTGGAAGCCATACGCCTGTCTCGTAGAACCGTGGTGAGGAGATTGCAGTATGTGCGTATGGGTTATGTAAATAAGCCTAATGATTTGTGTGTGTGCATAGAGCGAAGTTTATTTCATTAATAAGAGTGTTATAAAGTTTGTACTGTACAATGGATTGATGTAATATCCATATAAACTATTATGTACTGACAGACTGAATGACTAGAACAACCGTGGCTCTTGTTATATTAATGCAGGGAAGGTAGCTGTAATGCGAGTCCGCCACTGCGTGAGCGTTCTGCTCTGGCTTGGAATTGAAGTGCCTTGTGGAGCGAGAGCAGCTCTGGCCGACTAAATGGAGCCGCTCTCATGCCCGGCCCTGCTTTAAATGTTTCTGTCCCAAGCGTGTTGAAATGGAATAACAATGGCGGCCAACAAGCTGATTGCGCTACTCTGCGTATCCAAGGATTCTGCTTGTAAACAGTTCCTGTACCTTCATATTTTTTACAGATGCACCTCCAGCTTCATCAGCCCCTCCTTCCTGATCATCATCTCCTGCCTGTCGATCTCCTCCAAGTAGTCGCTGCTTGAGGTCTGAGAGGCAGCATAAACCATCATCGGGCCAGTTGTTTCTTCTTCATCTAAAAGGCAGTGTAATTCTGAGTTAAAATCTCCGTAATACACTGATTGCTAGCTACTGTCCAGCCAAATGGTTATATCGCATCCCGTTTCTCCAGTCCTCTCTGTAAGATTTAGTGGCTGAGCTGTTAGGCTCTTCTCTGCACGGGCCATTCCACGAAAATGCCACATTTTCACGAAAAATAAAAATCTCACGAATCTCTGCTTGTTATATGTCATTTTTTTCGTTATGATCCGAATTTTTTGAATCTGATAACACTCATTGTGTAACAACACGTATATGGGAGGAAAAGCGCCAAGAAGTCTGTGGTTTAAGAGCGCGAAATTATCTACTAGAATCACATATTTGAATGCACATTTAAGGCAAATAAATCATTACTCCTGTATGTTAAATGCAGTGAATAATGAAGTGCGGACCTTCGTTAATAATTACAATGCATAGAATCCGTAATACAATGATTATTTCGTGCTTTATTGCAATTATTACAAAGAAATGTTGAGAGTTCGTGTGTCACGCTCAAATGGACATTTGTTTATATTTCTTCAAAACCATTTCATTTTTTCATGTTTCATAAATATAAAAGTGAGAAACATCACATAACAATCAACTTCTTATATGGACAACATTTTGATTTATGTACGTATTCTACAAGAAAAACACGTGACACACGTAACACAATGACTGTGACACACGAACAAAAATGTTATGTTCGTGTGTTACTAAAGTTTATCCTAAAATCCAGTTACAAGTTTTGTTGTTATTGGAAGTCTTTACGTCTAAACATAATTAGCAGTGGAATTTCAAATATTTATTGTTGATTTAGATAATTGTGTGTGCGTTTTTTTTCAAAGTACATAAACTGTAAGTTAAACACTCTTGAAAATATGTGTTCCATAACTGTTGTAAGGGGGAAAGGAACTGGCCATGCTATCCCATTATCTCCTGACCTAGTTGCCTCATAAGTGGTGCCTTCTTGGTATCACTTGTGAGGTTCACACCTGTCTTTGGACAGACTAGACAACAACTGTTGTAAAAATATAGTGTGTAGGCCTAAAATTAGCATAAGACAATTTATGCCTAAAGTTCGTATAAAATATGTATTATTTTTTTAATTCCTTGAATTAAAAACTTAAAAAATTGGTTTATGTTAATTTATTTCATATTAAAAACAAGCTTATGCAGTACATTTATATCGTAAATAGGTAGCCACCATACTAAGCCTGTGTATAAATAAATTGGTGTAATTATTTGCAGATTAGGTAAATGGTACTAAATTTCTGATACTAATTTAAAATCGTTTTATTTAATAACATTAATTATTTTACCCTAAGTATCATTTAGCAAATCTAAAAGTTAGGCCTTTTTAAATCTATATTAGTTTTTCTATTGATATAAATATTAATACATTTTGAACATTTTTTGATAGTATTTCCAGGAATTTGAGTTGGGCTGATTACTTGGTTGGGGTTTTTTCCGAGGTTTTCTCCAACCATAAGGCGAATGTCAGGTAATCTATGGCGAATTCTCGGCTTCATCTCGCCAAATACCATTTTGCTATCACCAATCCCATTGACACTAAATAACCTACTGGTTGATACAGTGTCGTTAAATGACCAAGTAAAAAAAAGACGTCAAAAATAGGCTACATAAGAAGTTACAAAATCTTGTGGTGGTGAAGAATTGAAAGTGTCTGTGATGTCCAAGGAAGGGAAGTACTACAAATGGTTGACATATTGGTATATTCGTCACATGACATTACACAGGAAATATCACCACATATGGCTGTAAACAACCATGGATATTTCAATTTAAAAGTGTATTTTAGTGCAATATAGTGTTGTTTTGTATAATAAGAACCGTAGGCATAGTGTATAAGTCTTCCACAAGAAGTGATGTATTTATAGTGCATTTAAAACAATTAGTAACCAACATGACAGAAATGTTGGTGTGTCACAACACATTTGCAATATTTTGTTTCTTAATGGCACTGTTAGTTTTTTTTTTAATTTCGTGATTTAGCAGTTACATGTACTACACAAGTGTCTTAATTGTTTGGAAAACAACTGAATGCATTTATGTCATTTGGCACAATAATATGAACATTTTCCATTTTGGTAATAAATCTAGTGGCAAGAAAATGTTCGTGTGTCACACCATACAATATTTAATATTTTTTTGCACTATTAATTATTCCTTTTCATTAAGAATTTGTGTTTATATTTAGGAATACTTATGTTAAAAGACAGTAATGTTTTTTTCATGAATTACTAAGTATTTAATTAAATATCCTGTGAAGATCATAGTTAGGTACTTAAAAAATGTTACGTGTGTCACTATGGAATGACCCGCACATATTTTCTGTATGGAGTTAGAAGTTTATCTAATGTTATACACCTGTTTAAAGTAATTTAAATGAAAGGGCCTTGTTAAGTAAATAACTGTCACGTGGGACAATCTTGATAGACGATATTTCTTAACCGTCCCCAAGAATAGAAATTCAAAGGATTGAAGTCAGGAGATAGTGCTGGCCATGCCACAGAACCGCATCTCCCAATCCATCACCCAGCGAAGAGCTGATTGGCTATATCACGTGCCACCAAAGAGAAATGAGCTGGGTAACCATCCTGCTGAAGCCACATTACTACTCGTGTTGCCAGCGGTACGTCCTCCAAAGTTGGTTGAGGATGTTCTTCAGGAAGTCAGCATACATGACACTATTCAGAGCACCTTCAAAGAAATAAGGTCCAATCATTCAGTGTCCGAAGATGTCACACTGACACTCCACCGGTGCTGGTTGTCCATTTCTCTCAGTCAGAGAGGACTGACTTGAGACCAGTAGTGACCATTATGGATATTGACATCACCATTGCTCTTGAATATCGCTTCATCTGTGTAAAGAATACAGCGATGAAACCATCAGATTTTACCTGACAATATTCTATTTTTAGGGACGATTAAAAAAACATCGTTTATCAAGACTGTCCCACAATAAGAGATGACATAAAACAGCGAATCCGGGAGACCTGCCAGTCACTTGACCACGCCAAGTGTTAGGAGTCACTGACAGTGTTAGAGGAAGAGTACGGGTGTGTGCTGCTCAGAACGGCAGACAGTTTGAACATTTATAAAAATTAATGGAATTGTCCAGTCTTTCAGTAAAATATCAACATTAATAATTGTCTTGTTTACATTTTTGTCTTGCAACATTTCTCTATTTTGATGGCATTATCTTTTTGTACGTTTTCTCATTGAAAGAGTAGGAATTGGTAAAAACGTTTCCTATGAAAGTTGTTTGTTTTGAAGAGCTCTATCAAATGGAACCTTATTCGACCTGGACTCCCATTTGAAATTTGAAAGTGATACGCCACTGACCCTACTTCCTTTTAAAGCTGACTGATGAAATTAAGCTCAAGTGAAAGTTCACATGTGGCTTAGTTATAAATATTTTTTCTCGAAAGTTTTAATGCACTAGATTCCGAAGTAAACGACTTACTTGTGGTTCGAATCACCCATTTTGTTTTCGTACGTTTTCTCATTGAAAGAGTATGAATTAATAAAAACGTTTCCTATGAAAGTTGTTTGTTTTGAAGCGCTCTATCAAATGGTACCCTATTTGACCCAGACTCCCATTTGAAATTTTAAATTGATACGCCACTGACCCTACTTCCTATTAGAGTTGACTCATGAAATTAAGCTCAAGTGATAGTTCACATGTGGTTTAGTGATAAATATTTTTTTCTGGAAAATTTTAATGCACTAGTTTCCGAAATAAAAGACTGTTACGGGTGGTCTGAATCACCCTGTACAATATGAACCGTAAGTAATGTCATTAATTCTGGTGGATAATTCCTTTAGTAAAGAGCAACAAAAGAAGTCAAATACAATTTTTCTGTCTTTTGAATAGTTTACCATAAAAATGTGAATATTAAAATACAAGAATTACGAGATAGTGCAACGCTGTGTAATCAATAGGAAGTACACGTAATTCTCTCTTGCTCTGAACAATCCCTTCACCTGGCTTGTTACGAACAGGGAAGTTGCAGGTTATTGCCACGTACATTGTTTTAAACCTATAAGAAAAATACTGATGATATAGAGTCTAAATTTTGTATTATACTGTCTTAAAGAAAGGGGAATGAACACTGCTCACTTCACGTTAAACAAAATAAAAAAAAAATTGGAAGTAAACTCTAAAACCTAATTTTAATTAAATATTCAGAGCGCACAGACAATAACGTGCGCTTATTTCAGAATAAAATTAAAAGATTAAGAAATATTTGTACACTCCCATTTCAATTGAATATTCTCAGAACTAACACAATAATGATACTTAGTTCACGTCGTAAAAACAAGATTTTACAACATTTAAAACTCTACAGGCAAAAATAAAAATATGATTTGTTATTTTATGTTAAACGAACAAAATTACAAATAATAAGATTTTTAAACTCTTTCAATTTACGACGGCGCTTATTCCGTCGGATCCCGGCCAACTAGTCACTCATAATGAGTGCACCTCATCACATGTGTGGACTTCAGTCCTACGTTCATAGACATCTATGACGTAGTGCAGAGGGCGGCCACTAGAGGGAACCCAAGAGTTGGAACTTAATCTGAGACGATTCTGTCCGGCGCCGGGGTGGGTATCCTGTGTGGCTTAGTGGATAAAGCATCAGCACGTAGAGCTGAAAACCCGGGTTGAAATCCCGGCGCCGGAGAGAATTTTTCTCCGTTCCATTACTCTTTCATCGTATGATGACGCAGAATACCTGCATGGAAATATCATATGTACTTCGGCACATTAAAATAATATATATTTTTCAATTTAATTTCAATTAAATATTCGGTGAACATAAGCAATGCGAAAAAAATTATTAACTTATTTTACGTCACACAAATCAACTTAATTATATAAAAAAACTCTATTTGTCGTGCTACAAGCATTTTATTCAGGCAAATAGAAATATTTCCCTCCCACCTTAATATTTTAAAGAGGTAACCGGTAAACTTACATCCAAGGAATCAAACTTCCCGAGACGTCTTCAAAATCAGTCGTGTGCGTTATGTTTACATTTCTCAACCGTCGCGCAGTGGTCTAAAATCCATATTTAGGAGGACAAATGGAGAAAAATGACATGTAAAAAAATGAAATTAAACCCTTAAATTATTTTTCCTATATAGCTGAGTAACACTGAATTGATAATCTTAATCAGCGGAGGTGGCTGCATAGCGAGATAAGAAGCCGGTAACATGCCACATTTCGCCACCCAGCATTCTTATTCAGCAAGCGCCGCGAGTCTGCCGTTTTCCTTGTGCTGTAACTCTGTTGTAAGTGGTCGATTCCATTCATATTTGGTATCAATATGTCAAGTAGTTCTTTAGGTATGTAGCACTGTTTGTTTGTGTTACATTTAATGTTATTATAGCATGTCAAATTAGCATGAATGGACACGGGACAAAATATAAATATAACCATTGAGTGCAGAATTTGCTAAGAGAAAGAAAAAAAAACCCTTTGGTTCGACCAAAAATGATTTTTTTTCACTTCATCCACTATTTACCTCTATTTTAAATCTAGTCTTAAGCTGCGCAGATTTGCGGAAGTAATAATTTATGAGCACTATTCTTTCGAGGTGCAGTAGTGCAATTTTTCTCGGTTGCAGTTATTTCAATATCTGTGAACCGAATCTGCTTCCGCAGTATAATTCAGGGAATTCAAGATGACAGCTTGTTAATTATGTACCAAATAAGCTTTCGGAGTGTCCAAAAGGTGCAATAGTACCTAAAATGTTATATTCCCCCCCCCCCATAATATTTTGTCTAAATGCATCCCCCTGTAAGGGGCACTTCTGCTCATACCAACGTAAACAGAGTTTGTACACAAAACAAATGTATTAAGTGTAACTACTGTATAAAATTTCATAAAAATCTGTTAGATAGGACAAAAGTTACTAATTTTGTCTAATTGCGCCCCCCTATAAGGGGTAGTTACACTTAGACCAACGTAATGAGAGCTTGTATACAAAACATACATGCTACCTGTAACTACTTTGTAAAATTTCGTAAAAATCTGTTAAATAGGAGAAAAGTTACTAATTTTGTCTAATTGTGCTCCCTAAAAGGGGTAGTTCTCCTTATACCAACGTAATCAGAGCTTGTATACAAAACATATATGTTCCTTGTAACTGTTTTGTAAAATTTCATGCAAATCTATCAAATAGGAGAAAAGTTACTAATTTTGTTTAATTGCGCCCCCCTATAAGGGTTAGTTCCCCTTATACCAACGTAGCGAGAGCTTGCATACAAAACATACATGCTACCTGTAACTACTTTTTAAAATTTCATAAAAATCTGTTAAACAGGAGAAAAGTTACTAATTTTGTTTAATTGCGCCCCCTATAAGGGGTAGTTCCCCTTATACGAACGTAATCAGAGCTTGTATACAAAACATATATGCTACTTGTATGTAAAATTTCATAAAAATCTGTTAACCCGTTAGCGCCCAGAAAAAAAGTTATTCAATTTTTTTGTTATATTTATGAAATTATCGTATTTAGGATGTAAGAATTAAGGAAAAGCCACATTTCTGAAAAAAAGATAATATAATCTATTAGATATTAGCTGATACCATATGGTATCACTGGGCGCTTACACTGCTATCATTACACAAAAAATACAAAGATAGCCTATGCTACAATAATGAGGCTTGAAATTCTACATTCAGTTCATTGTGTATGGTATTTAGCGAAACAGGTCAGACACAAGCCTACATTGCATTTCTGACACATTGTCCGGCCAAATTACTTGCATTCTTCTCCAGCACATCTTCTATTGCAGTGAGCAACAAAATGATTGAGTCCATCAAATCGCAAATCTGATAAATTTTGTCGGGAAAGATTTACTCTTCCAGGAGATTTCTGTGGGACACTATTGCGCGTTAGATACACTTGGACAATTTCTCTTCGGAAGTCAAGCTGCGATGTTCCCTTGTGGATTTTCTTGTAGAGAAACCATGAGTTCATTACGGCCATATCTAAGAGCCAAGTGACAATGGACCAATACCACTTTTTGGATCGAATACCGATACGGTATTGCGCAATCCTTTTGTCCATGATATCTGTTCCTCCCATATTGGAATTGTATTTTGCAATGCAGTCTGGACGAGGTACCATAATATTCTTCTTGTCTTTCAGTGAGTATCTCTTCACATTTCCTACTGGGGCAAGTCCAGTGCTGTTTGATGCAATTGTAACAATAGAATTATCCATCCATCTCACAAAAATTATACCATTGTTGTGTTCAATAATATGCTGAAACTTGCCCCTGATTTCCTTGGAGAAAACTTTCTTATCAGCTAATGGACATGACTTTGGTACTCTGTTCTGTCTTACGGTACCAACTGCACCATATCCTAAATGTTTCAGGTAAGCGAATAAATTCACTCCTGTAAACAAGTTGTCCATGTAAATGGTGAAGGGTACACGTTTGGTTGGTAGTTCATCCAGCATGAGCACTAATGGAGACGCAGCTTTGCCAAATAAACTGTCATAATCACTGTCACCACGCTCGCTCTTGCCCTGATGCAAGTCAAAATCAACCAAATATCCATCACTAGTATTTAGACACCACACTTTATACCCAAACCTTACGGGTTTGCTACGTAAGATAATGATTCAGTAGGTACAAAATTAGCCAGGCATTTTTTCTTTAGTCTGTCCATAAGTGGGAGAATTTTCCACACTTTATCTTCACTATTCGGTGCTGTGTTATCAGCAAAGTGTAAAAATCTCTGTATCTGGAGAAACCGATTTCTTCTCATTGAATTGCTGACCATGGTATTTTTTACATCTTCATGAGTTTCCCAATACAGCATTTTAGAAGACAAAGTATTATACCCACTTAGAATCAAAATACCGAAGAAACACCGCAAATCTGACATGGTAATTTGAGGATCCGTTTCAGTTAGAAAATGTGTATAGTGCTGAGTCTCTTTGACAAGATATTTTAGTGTCTCATCATCAAAGAACTCTTCAAATAAGTCAACACATAACATATTTGAAAAGCGTGTATAGTCAGCAGGAGGAAATGAAAAATTACAATGTTTCAAATCACCTTCGATCCAGTCATATGTAGTTGGGTTAGTTTTTCTTTGTTGAATCCAATCAGGTGCTTGTTGCTTACGTTGTTGTTGTTGTTGTTGTTGCTGCTGCTGCTGTTGCTATGTAGGCTGTATGGATGGTGGAAATACACTAGAAGCAGTTACTTTTTGTTGAATCAAATCAGGCGCTTGTTGTTCAGGTCGTCGTCGTCGTCGTTGTTGTTGTTGTTGTTGTTGTTGTAGCTGCTGCTGTTGTTCTGTAGACCGCAAAGATGGTAAGATGACACTAGAAGTGGCTAAACTTTGTTCAATCAAATTACATGTTTGTTGTTGAGGTCGTCGTCGTTATTGTGTAGGTTGTACAGATAGTGAGGCGCCACTACAAGACATTTCAGATGGTTCATAATCTCCTCCAAGCGTATTTCAGCTGCAGCAAGTAACTGACGTCCTGTTAGATTATATATCATTCCTCCGTCATCTTCATTTGCTGAATCTTCAAGAGTGTCAACATGGACGTCTGGTGGCACAATAAATATATCCTCAGTTTTATTTGCTACGTCATCATTTGCTTCTATTATATCTAAAAACTCGGATAGTGTCAACCCATCACTGGAATAAATAAATAAATATATGTAAGTAAACAATTAAATTATATATAAATATAACATACTTTTATGTCTATGATTGTAGAGTCTATATAATTTACGGTTATGCTGTGTAATTAGGCACAACATAACATTTAGAAAATATGATACACGTATACATGCCTCGATGTTATAAACGCCCAGTGATACCATATGGTATCGTGGTCTTTAAGACATTGTTGCATAAAAGTTATTTATATTTTTGACATTTAAAATTTGCATGCCTCTTCTTTGACTCATTGTTAATACATATTACATATTCGTTAGAAAGATAATCAAGGTTAAAAGGATGATATTGTGCTTACACGTATTGAAAGTCCATGATTTTCACTTCTCACAACCACGTCCACACTCTTGAGACTGACCCAGCTCACTAACAACTCACATCTGTGAAATTGTTACTGGAGTGCATCTGCTACTTCACGCTGAAGAAAATATGACCCTCAGACTCAACCCCTAAAATACCAGGGATCAGAACTGACAACGTTACACTTATAGTGCAAGCTGATACAAAATGGTATCTGTGGGCGCTAATGGGATAGGAGAAAAGTTACTAATTTTGTTAATTGCGCACCCACTATAAGGGGTGGTTCCCCTTATATCAACGTAACGAGAACTTGTATACAAAACATATATGCTACCTGTAACTGCTGTGTAAAATTTCATAAAAATCTGTTAAATTGGAGAAAAGTTACTAATTTTGTCTAATTGCGCCGCCTATAAGGGGTAGTTCCGCTTATACGAACGTAATCAGAGCTTGTATACAAAACATATATGCTACTTGTAACTGCTCTGTAAAATTTCATAAAAATCTGTTAAATAGGAGAAAAGTTACTAATTTTGTCTAATTGCGCTGCCTATAAGGGGTAGTTCCGCTTATACGAACGTAATCAGAGCTTGTATACAAAACATATATGCTACTTGTAACTGCTCTGTAAAATTTCATAAAAATCTGTTAAATAGGAGAAAAGTTACTAATTTTGTCTAATTGCGCCGCCTATAAGGGGTAGTTCCGCTTATACGAACGTAATCAGAGCTTGTATACAAAACATATATGCTACTTGTAACTGCTCTGTAAAATTTCATAAAAATCTGTCAGATAGGAGAAAAGTTTCTAATTTTGTCTAAATGCGCCCCCCTATAAGGGGTAGTTCCCCTTATACCAACGTAACGAGAGCTTGCATACAAAACATATATGCTACCTGTAACTACTGTGTAAAATTTCATAAAAATCTGTTAGGTAGCTGAAAAGTTATTAACATGTCCCGCTAAATTTGCATTCTAGACCACTGTGCGTCGTCTCGAACACCCCAGCTGTTCAGGTACTTGGCCTACGACAACGTGTCTGTGCCTCTCTGCAGGCAATATTAACCTTTACATCGTTGTCACTGTGCACTGCGTTTTAAAATTCCTTTGCAGAACGAAAACTTACATTTGTTCGGATGAAATTTCTGCACATTTAAAGGACAAAACTAAAATAAAATTATTTAAATCATTTATTACCATAATACACCGCTCTGTTAAATGACCGTTAATATTGCGAAGTAATTCAACAGTTTTTACAAAATACGCTATGAAATCGTTCATATACAGTATTTTTTTCTCTCAAAAAGGAAGCAAAAACGACCAAAATGCTATTAAACTATTTTGTTTCAAATACTAACCCCTTGAAATTAATGACATTACTTACGGTTAAACCTGAATAAAATCCCGTACTAAATTGTTTTGTTGAGTGGGATGAATATGTTCCTTTTTAAAGGATACACACTTTTTTTCTACAATTATATGGTTTTAGGGCGGAAAGCTATAGTCTCATTTCTGTTTCTGCATTTAGCCTTCTTAGGCAATTTATGTTCATGAATACATAAGCAGAATATCCTGATATGAAACTGATAAATATTATATTTCCTTTTAGATCTTTGATAGTATTAATGATATTAATAATAATGAAATATAATTATTATTTATTTTGTAATATTACGATTATGTCATAATAACATTATTATTGGTGATGTTTTATGTTTTTATTGATTCGTATTTCTGTGACTTTATATACATTTTGCAGTATTCTCCAATTTTAAAATACTATTTAAATACAATTTATGATTCACAGAATTCCAAACTTTCAGAAGCGCTGTATTACACGATTTATTTTGTTTGTATTTATGGATAAGGAAGGATGGTCATAAAACGATGTACTGTATTAAAATCGTAAACCTCGTTGTCCTCAGTAATTTCTAAATTTTGTCACTTTTTCCGTAGTGTTTTAAAATAATATGCTTGTCCAGTCGAGGCTTAATTATCTCCCCCCAATATACACGAACAGTGACGTGTATTATGCAAATCAAGATGTTGATTTGAATAATTTCGAGGGAAAAATTGTTCCGGAGCCGGGTATCGAACCCGGGACCTTTGGTTTAACGTACCAACGCTCTACCACTGAGCTACTCGGGAACTCTAACCGACACCGATCCAATTTCTTCCTCTTGATTTGCATAATACACGTCACTGTTCGTTAACAGAAAACCACAATTTAAGTCACACGGAGTTAGTGTGCACTCGAAGTTGGTTGCTTGACGGTTGTCAGCCCACTTTGAGGTCTGTGGATGTAGAGGGAGAAATTGGATCGGTGTCGGTTAGAGTTCCCGAGTAGCTCAGTGGTAGAGCGTTGGTACGTTAAACCAAAGGTCCCGGGTTCGATACCCGGCTCCGGAACAATTTTTCCCTCGAAATTATTCAAATCAACTTTACAGGGAGTTATACCTGAAAATCTTGATTTGCAAGTAAAATAAAGTATACACATTAAATCTAAATGATGTTAATGTTCATTAAATTATGGTTGCATGTAATAAAAATTAGAAACATGTTAAAGGAATTATCATTGCACCAATGAGTGGTCTCTGGACGAAAATGACCGCATTTTAATTATTTGGTTGCAATTTAAATTAAGTAACATATTAAACGATTTATCCTTCTATCAAACACGAATGTTCCCTGGATCAAATGTCCTATTTTAATTATGTAATTACTTTATATTTATTTCTAACGGGTGCAGCGGAGCGCACGGGTACGGCTAGTTTTTATAATAATTTTAGAACATGTGTAGACTTTTTGTCGAGATATTAATTAGGGGCAAAATAAGATAAATTTGTCACTGTGACAGTTTGATAATAATAGCACAGTCACGAAGCTTGAGTTTAAGAGGGTACTAGGAAAAATAGACTGTGCAGGTACTATTTCGCATTGTCTGTAATGAGGCGATAGTAGCGATCCTAGTGGTTAGCAACTATCTATGGATGCATATTTACTATGTATTGAGCTTCGTGACTGTATATACTAGACTCTGATAATAGTCGTAATCGTAACAATGGAGCTGGATTATATGGAGGAAGAAGACCAGGCGTACGTAATAATGAAAGAGAAAGGCAGAGTGAATATAAGAGTCGTCTAGATTCAAAACCCTCTAAACGCAATTTTTGCACATTTTCATGTTTTTATACCATGGTATAAATATTGAAGTTGAAAGCCAACCCATTCCGGCTGAAATAGAGCGATGAAAATTGGGTTTAGTTTCAAAATCCCCTGAAGAGCGTAAAATTTACATAATTGTTAGATTCAAAATTCTCTATCAACAAAAGAGCCAATCGGTGATGAGGATGCGGTCATGTGCCAGTATGTTTGTTTGTATGTGGTTTGTATGTGGTTTAAATGTTGTGAAACCTACTCTACAGAAAAGAAGAAGACCACAGGCAGAGTTTGGGGTGAACAGTAGTAAGTCTAAGGGTACGGCCACACGAGCTACATTTGTAGCAAGTTTTCTGCGACAAATGTAGCTGGAATTATAGGCAGCATTGAGTTAAATGGAAGCGGCCACATGGAGCAGTAAATGTAGCAAGTTTGGCGCATCCCAAGGTCGTGTCGCAACTCGAATGGGTCCGGGTCCATTTTTTCTGCGACATTTACTGCTGTTGGGTGGCCACATGTAGCGACATGGGTGGCTACACGTGCAGCTACATTTGTAGCAACTTTCTGCGACAAATGTAGCTGGAATTATAGACCGCATTGAGTTAAATGGAAGCGGCCACACGGAGCAGTAAGTGTAGCAAGTTTGGCGCCGTCTGACATGAGGTCTATTCGTGACCAATAATTTTCCAGCCTAAACGAATTAACATTGTTGTTAGTTACTGGGAATTTCTTATTATGAAATCCATATTTTTTAAACTTTAATATTAATATTTATTTCCGCTTTACTAATTCCCAGAGGAGACTCAGTGAGTCAAAGAATATACATGTCAAAAGACTTTTATCTACTAACTGACAATAAATAAAGAATAAATATCATGCAAAAGAAAACAAAAAAATTGTAATAAAAGTACAAACAACCGTGTAAAATGAATGTTTATGCTTTAATTTTTTAGGAATGAGATAGAAAGCGAAAATCAAATGTCATGTAAAGGACACACAGATTAAGACTTTAAAAAGAGTGAAATAACAAATCAAAGTTATTCATTTTACAGTAGAGAATTACAATAATTTAGCGCAATGTAAATTTACAAATGCGTATGGATACACGCGTAAGCTAATTTTAAATACTATTTTCTTAATCTTACTCCTGTTTTTTTGTTACTTCACCAGAAGGAAAGTAAATATCGCCACTAAGTTCCTTTCTGGTAATTGAATTTGCAGCCAGGCATACAACAGCTTGGCATTTTATTCAGGCTTAATGTATTTAAAAATAAAACAAGTGACATTGATGAGTGCAGTGAAATTTGTCTCTCGAATTAGCTATAAGATATCGCAATTTGTACCACCCAGCTTATCTTTTAGCGTTAAAATCTTCTTTTGTTGGTAAAAAAACTTTATGAGACATGAAACTGTAACATACCCTAAGATTCACATTTCAGTTTCCCCCTCCCCCGAAATTTAATAATCTGAAAAACGTGATCTATCATGTTTAAGAGGACGTAAACTCTATTTTCTATAGGCTAAGATGTAGGTCTACAATGGGAGAAAGGCATTCTCAAATTTGAAGGAAACCCCGTTTTTTTAATGGTTGAAATTCTCAGTATGTATATGTAATCATATCAACAGAATTAACTTGTGTTTATGAGGGAGTGAAGTAGGGAGGGAGATTGACTTTTAGATGGAAAATTATTATCATGACAGATTTATAACAATACGATGCCAATATATATAACAAATTTTGTTACTAACAATACGGTGCCAATAAATATTGCTTCGCTTATGTATAGTCCAGGCTAAGTTCCCTATTTTTTAACTCTCTTCAAAATATCTTTCTTTAAAAAGTACATACATTTTTCTTCTTTCAATTTCGACCTAAAGAATTCTTCAATAATAAAATGTATACAAAAGCGTTCTAGCAAGCCGTTCACAGCAATTTGTTTGAAAAAAAAAACGTACAATTCTTTTGCAGGACAGACATCACAAATCAGTATTGTTTATAAATATTATTGTGTTATAAAGACATTTTCACTTTGAGTTGTATTTTGGGATATAAGGGTCAAGTTTAAATTGTCGCAACGTCCAATAAGAATTCTGCAAAACCAAGAAAAAGAGAACTTTTATGATAGATGTATTTACTTAGACCCTTTTCAAAATACCGTTCTTTGAGAGTACACATTTTTTTTTCTTTCATTTTCGACCAAAGGTTTCCTTCGATAATAAAATCTATACAATAGCGTACCAGTAAACCCTTCACAGCAACTTCATTTGGTAAAAAAAAAGACAATTCTTTTACAAGACATCTCTCACATATGTTACAAACAGATTGCCTCTTTGAGTTGTGTTTTGGGTCATGTTTAAAACTCCTTTTTACTTGGAGATGCTTCAGAAATTCATGTATTGGAAAGGGAAGAGCATGTCTAATCTGTAACTTCTGGTGAAGTAACTAAAAAACAGAAATAAGATTAAGAAAATAGTAATTAAAATTAGCTTACGCGTGTATCCATACGCATTTGTAAATTTACATTGCGCTAAATTATTGTAATTCTCTACTGTAAAATGAATAACTTTGATTTGTTATTTCACTCTTTTTAAAGTCTTAATCTGTGTGTTCTTTACATGACATTTGATTTTCGCTTTCTATCTCATTCCTAAAATATTAAAGCATAACCATTCATTTTACACAGTTGTTTGTACTTTTATTACAATTTTTTTGTTTTCTTTTGCATGATATTTATTCTTTATTTATTGTCAGTTAGTAGATAAAAGTTTTTTGACATGTATATTCTTTGACTCGCTGAGTCTCCTCTGGGAATTAGTAAAGCGGAAATAAATATTAATATAAATTTAAAGTTTAAAAATATGTATTTTATAATAAGAAATTCCCAGTAACTAACAACAATGTTAATTCGTTTAAGGTGGGAAATTATTGGTCACGAATAGATCTAACATGTCAGACGGCGCCAAACTTGCTACACTTACTGCTCCGTGTGGCCGCTTCCATTTAACTCAATGCGGTCTATAATTCCAGCTACATTTGTCGCAGAAAGTTGCTACAAATGTCGCTACGTGTGGCATGTCATGTGGCCACACGTAGCGACATTTAACGCAGAAACTGGCAGTAATTGTAGCGCCCGTGTGGCCACCCATTTTGCGACAATTATGGCAGCTTCATTTGTAGCAGAAAACCTGCGACAAATGTAGCTCGTGTGGCCGTACCCTAAGCGTAGAAAAATTGAAAATGTAAGAAAATCTGCAGAAAGTGCGGAAAGTTTAACATTTGCTGCAAAAATGAAGTATTGCGAGTCTGGCAGTGAACACCATGCTAGGCTTTAAGAGGAGATGAATAAAACATCTACTAGAGCTTTCAAAATTAGAAAAAGCTGGACATTGGCATCAACTAGCAGCTCTGTTACATGATGCTATGATGAAGAAGAAGCATTGGCGCTTTTCCTGGAGGCAGATTTTACAACACACCAGTACAATATGATGAGATGAGGCAGGGGCGTATTTTGCAGACTACCGGGGCTACCGGCGGTAGCCCAAGGAAATTACAAAAGAAAAAGTTTATAATATAACATAATGTAATAATTTTGTATTATTAGTTTTACCATAGTAATTAAAATTAAAGTAATTGTTAGATTTATATGCGCTCTCTGCTCACAAAAAGAAACAAGTTGTCAAGGCGGCATCGCTGGAGAAACCGCTTGCTACGTGAGGTAGCCTGTGATCGTTCCGCGCATGCTGTCCTGTCGCACAACTGCCTGTCCCCCGCTCCCTTCTGTTTCCATCGTGCAGTGTAGGCCGGGCGAGTTGCCGCTCTCGTGATCGGTTTCTTCGCAGGCTCGAAGCAACAATACGCTTAGCATGCTAGCTCATGAATGTGATTGTGTTCTTGCAGTGCATTATTTTAAATCTGTGATTTGTTCGAGTGTCTAAGAGTTATATTAATTGTGAATTATTAATTTTAATTTCCCAATTAAGTGATATTGTGAAAAATATGGCAGAACAAGTTTCTGGAGAGGTTTGTGTTGAAAATGACTGTGTAATAGAAGGTTTATTAAAAGTGCCTTTTAACCGTCGTACATAACAACGAGAAAGTTGAAATTGTGAAAATGGAAGGACCAACTCCTGAGTTAAATTTGTCCATGGATGTAAAAGAAAAACAGCGTGAGTACACACGCCATTTCACTTCAACATCATATGGTAAGTGGAATTGGTTGTGTGGTACTTCTAAACTGTCTAAACTATTTTGCTGGCCATGTTTGTTATTTAGCCACGAAACTAATGTGTGGTCAAAAGAGGGGTTTTCTAATATGAACTCCCTTCGAGCGGCAGTCCTAGAATACGACAAATCAAAAGCTCATATTTGTAGTAGCATGAACTTTGCAAACTTTGGGAAGACAAGAATTGATTTACAGCTAGATAAGCAAAAAGCTCTACACATCAACCAACACAATGCTCTTGTGAAAAAAAAAAATCGGGAGATTTTACTGCGTCTTATTAACGCAGTCTGCTTTCTAGGAAAACAAGAATTGGCTTTTCGGGGTCATAACGAGAGTGTGGAATCAGACAATATAGGAAATTATATTGAATATTTAAGTTCCTTAAGTGAATTTGACCATTTACTGGCCAATCATCTTAAGAGTTCAACAGTATTTCGCGGTACTTCTCCCGCAATTCAGAATGACTTAATATTTGCTATAAGTGGGGTTATGATAAAGAACATAAAACCTTTTGTGGCCATTGTTGTTGATGAAACAAGTTACTGCTCTAATCAGAGTCAATTGCCCACTGTTTTAAGATACGTCGACAGTACTGCCAATGTTCAAGAACGGATTATAGGATTCACAAATGTCAGATCGGACAAAACTGCTGCTGCTTTGTTTCAGCATGTGGAAGGTGTTACAGCAGAATACAATGTCGGCAATAACTTAATTGCACAGACATACGATGGTGCTTCAGTTATGGCGGGAAATATTAATGGCTTAAAAACAAAAGTTCAAGAAAAGTATCCTCAAGCACTATTTGTCCATTGTTACAGCCATGTTCTCAATTTAGTTTTGCAAAAAACTACTTCATCCATTCCAGAATGCCGCATTTTTTTCAAAACACCGTCGGGTTTAGCTGCATTTTTCTCATCATCTCCTAAAAGATCAGAAAACTCAAGGAATTTATGAACAAGAAACTCCCAAAAGTAGCACCAACTAGATTGAATTTTACATCTCGGCTTGTAAATACAGTAAAGGAATACAGAGAAAAACGGACTGCTTTCTTTCAAAATATAATTTGTAATGACTCTGAAGAAAACTATGATGATGATGTAATTGTGCAGGCTCAAGGATATTTTAATTTTTTCACACAGTTTCAGAATATATTTCTTCTTGAAGTCTATGCTACAGTGTTCGCACATACAGATGTGCTCTACAATATTCTTCAGACAAAAAGTCTAGACATAGCATACTACTTGCAAGAGGTATCAAAGTTAAAAAAATACTATATCCGTGTTCAGATGTAATGGGTTTCCGTCCACATGGAGTAATATGGAAAATGAAAATTCTTCAGCCAATACAATGGAACCACCATTAAAGCGAAGAAAAGGAGATGATGAATTGAAATACAGGCAGCTGTACTACAGCATACTAGATCGTATGCAAATGGAAATTACTGACAGATTTTCTGATTATGGAAAGCTTCAGTTCACACATCTTCTAGATTCTCAAAAATTTTTTGCTTATAGAGAAAACTTCCCGAATGAGGCACTAAACAAATTATTTCAGTCCTATAACAGTCACTTTGATCAAGTACGTTTGAAAAATGAATTAAGTGTAATATATTCAGCAGAAGTCTTTGATTTTTCGAACAAACCTATCCACGAAATATTATCTGCCATATATGAAAACCAGCTGAACCAAGTTATTCCTGAAGTCCTTAAATTGGCAACATTAATTGTGACAATACCAGCTACGTCAGCATCGGTAGAAAGAACATTTTCTGCGTTCAAGAGAATAAAATCCTACTGTAGATCAACTCATACACAAGAACGTTTATCCGGCTTGGCACTAATATTCATTGAAAAGTCATTTCTACAGAAACTTTGCAAGTGGCCCAACTGTAATTTCAATGACGAAGTCATCAACGTATTTTCGTCCCAATCAAGACGTCTGGAATTCACATAAATATGTAAGGAATTTTATTATAGGGATTTTAAAATATATTTTGTGTAATAATGGGGGCAGTGGTAGTCCAAACCCTTTAACCAGTATACGCCACTGAGATGAGGTGCCAAAGATCGAAATGCAGTGCAGGGTTTACCAATCCAACTATGTCCTTGAGACCAATTTTCAGATTAGGATATTTTCTCATCCATAAAGAGCATGCTTCAGTATAAGCATTCTTGAAAGGTTTCATCACAACTCTATCAAGCGGTTGCAATTTGTGGGTAGTATGGGGTGGTAGGCTAAGCATGTGAGCATGATGCTGTTTTGCGTACAAAACCACATCCAGACCCTTATGGCTGGCATGCCCATCCACAATCAAAAGAACAGGGCTTTTTTTCGCATGGATTCACTTTGTCTACAAAACTTTTCATCCATTTGAGGAAGCCTTCTTTCGTGATCCACCCACTTGGCTGGCCATCAAAAACACTTCCCACTGGTGCATCTTTTGTTAAGTCATTATCAACTCTCACGCGTGGAAAGATAAACAATGGTGGACTGTACTGATCACCAGAAGCATTTATTGAAAGGACAGTAACATTCTTACCCCTCTCTCCAGATGTTAGTTTTCCCACTTGTTTTTCTCCTTTGAGGTGATTGTTGTGGACACAAGACACACCAGTCTCATCTGCTTTGAATATTCTTGATGGTCTGTACGAATATTTCCCCATCAGATCACTTAGCTGATCAAAAATTCTGTCTGTTTGCTCTCTATTGAAACCTGCTGCCCTCTGTAAACTGGTTGATTCTGCCATCCTTAAGCTCAGATCTTTATGTTTCTTCATGAATTCGTAATAAAATTCCTTCCCGGTCATCATTTTTGTCGTATTGAAACGATGAACAACTTTTAGTTTCTCTACAAACTGGTAAGCGAGTTTTAAAAACTCATTTTTATTTAGTGGCATGAGTGGCTGTCTTTATATGATTGTACAAGTCGGCATCTTGCTCGTCAGTAAAAGTTCTCCGAAAAGTCCCACTATTGGCCATACATGATTTCAAAGGGATTACCTTACCATCTTCAAGAGCTCTAATTCGATCTCCTAAAGTACTTCTGGGTACATTAAAACGAACACTTGCTTCTCTTATTGTCATTTCTTTGTTACGTATTTTATGTACAGCCAATACCATGTTTTCTTCCTCCCATTTTCCTGTTATTTTTCCCTTTTTTTTTCCTGAAATAAAATGCAGAGCCATTATTATCAATGCATGGATCACGACCTTCACTGTCCGATACTGCCCGCCACTTTATTGTCCGATACCACCTGAATGACGCGCAGTAACAAATAAATGTCTGAAGGAGCAGCTTTGAAGTTCAAGGGATTTTAACACTGCAGTTTATAGAGTAAAATATGTTGTTTTAATCAGTGTGCTTAAAATCTAACTCGACTTACTTTTACTCCAGAAACTTGCTGGCAAATTTAACTCCTTGCAGGGCTACACACAACACCAACAATAAAAGAATTAACCACACACAAACAACACTACAGCTGGACTAAATGTGGCGAACAGCATGCAGCCGGATCTGTTAGTTACTTCCTATTCCCGCTTATGGCAGCACCTGTTTGGCAACTGAGTTTGTCCGATACCAGCTGCTGTCCGATACCACAAGACATTCCCCTATAATGGACTATTGAGCATGCACTGTAGCATATTCCAGTATTTTGTGGCATAAAGCCCCAAATTAGTATATTTTGTAAAAACAATAATATTTATAATTTATTTTCAGCACGTAATAATTTTCCCTTAACTGTAATCGATGGTGGGAAATTCCTTGCATATGCAGTATGGGTGTGGAAAAACCAAAACCAGCACACCATGCTGCTGCACAACAAACACCTCTACCTACCTGACTTCATCATCATCATCATCTATACAAGTGTTAGGCCATGTCAACTATTACAATCTCATAATAACCAGGAATTTTCTCCTCAACTCTTTATCGGATGTCCCACAGATCTTTTCCCATGGGGTTGATAGTGAAGCATAGCTTTTGGAATTCTGTGGGATCTCACACATTGCAAATGGCTCATCCAGTTCTAATATTTCTGTATGAAATAGAATACTGATTCCAGACCGAGTTCTTCCATTACTTCGTCTTTGCGTTTATGATCTCATTTTGTATATCATGCTGTTCTTTGCATAAATCTCATGCATTCTTCCATCCACCTTAAAGTCCATGCCTCACTACCATAACAGAATACAACGTTTGTTAAAGGCATATTCTAGTGCTTTTCTGTACCAGGGAAGGTTTCATTATCCTGTTTATTATTTCATAGTTTTGGAGTACTTTACAATTTTGCTTATTATATCCAAATAATGATCAAATATTAATTTGTAGCCAAGATATGTAAAATCATTGACTCATTCTAAAATTTTGCCATCTACACATATTTTACTAGGGACAGGTTATTTTCACCAGAAGGCCTTCCTGTATTTATTTCCATGTTATATTTTTTTTGCAATGATGTTTAAATTATATACTGAGTATTGTAAATAGTTTTCTGCAGATGATATTAAAAGTAGGTTATCTGCAAATATCAATGAAACTGTTTTCAAATTTCTGTTTACCTGAAACTGACCATGTCGCATTTGTCTCAATTCCTGAAGAATGTAATTCAAGTGCATTATAAACAGAAGGAGGGAGAGACTGCTGTTTTACTTCTATGTTAATTTCGAGCCATTCTGAGGTCCTATTATTAATTTTACCTGAAATTAAATTTGTCCTACCTAACCTAAAAATCCCATAATCACATTTTCTCTGTTTTACTTATTCTCAGTTGGTAACTTTTTTTATGAAGTTTATTTATACACACTTTAACATCTGTGGTCATATCACGTGTGTAGGGTATATCAATAGGTCGTGGACTTTTGTTCTGACTCTGTTTTTATTGTGTGTTATAGATGGCTTATGTTCATGTAACTGATTTAGATTTTGTTTTAATGTTTATTATATTGGTGATTAAGGAGATCATGAATCTTGGTATGTAAATTTCCAATCCAGCATGTGCCTTTGTGATTGAGTGAAACCATAAAAAATCTCAATCAGATTGGCTGACCAAGGGGTTTGAACCCAGGACCTTCCAAATACGAGGCTCAAAGACTACCATTTGACCCGACTCGCTCGATTTTTTTATTGCTTATCCAATTTTTGTAATTTTATTGTTTGTTAGTTGCAATTATAACAATAAACGTTACACTACAGTAGACATGCTGTGTTGTTCAGTTGTGCAATTAAAAGTTCTTCACCCAGTATTCACACAATGTAAACCATGCGAAAATTTCAGGACACTGTACTGGAATGTGGGCGCTTTTTAGATTGTAATAATGGTGAGGGCATGCCTTGCTCCAAAACATGACGGCCTTTTTTCCTAGAATTGGTAAACCCTCATAAACTCCCATTTTCTCCTCAGCTCTTAGGCGCATGGTAGAAATAAATATGACAATGACTTCAAGAATTGGCAACTGAGCTAAGTGTTTATTTCTTGCTCGTAGTGAAGAATGTGAGGGAAAGCCGTCATGTTTTTGAGCAGAGTTGTAAGTGTGAAGGTGTCGTCTTTACATGCAATGAAGGCGTTTTGGGGTCAACAAGGTAGAACTTCATGCCCGAGTTACCTCCCATACATAGCGAGAAGAAAGTAACTAGGGGATTGTAAATAGAGAGAATAATTAAATAACATTATTTCATGATATGAATACTTCACTTGAGGTCGTATCTACATAGGCCTATTTCCAAATAATAGTCAGCCCTTCTTTCTTTCTGCATTGCATAATGACCTGTATTGTATAAAATTCCTAATAATAAGTATGTATTATGATAACTTGAAATTATAATATTAAAATTTTCGCTTATGTACATGCTTGTTCGGCTTCATAGTCAATGTTGAAATCTCTGGTCGTAAGGTTAACACATCGCAATTCCAGTAATCGTATGTGCAAATCCATTGATATATCCTGTGATGTCATTCTAATTTTTTAACAACTGGTTCTCTCTGCTAATAATCGCAAATTTAAAAATATTAAATGACGTAATAATAAACAGCTACAAATAAAGGAAAAGTGCAATTCAACATTCTCTTGTATGTGTGCATAATTTAAAATGCTGTCTCATGTCGCAAAGAAGGGGAGTAGACTTCTGACACTTCATCTGTGCGCTCTGCAGCAGAGGATTGCCTCACATCATATCACATACATTGTCCTACCTACTATGCTATTATATGCACAAATATACAGCATTATACTATATACACAAATTAAATAAAAACAATAGAAGCAGGAAATACATGTGTTTGTGTGTTCTTTACTCAGAAACATTACTGTAGATTAATTGCATTGATGTATAATTTTCTTGTAGTTGTATTGTATTTCTGGTGATGTGGAAGAGAAGGCCTGATGGCCTTAATTCCACCAGAGTAAATAAATAAATAAATAAATAAATAAATAAATGTTTCCTGGAAATGAGGCAGCATGGGTCAAGTGCTGTTCTATGCATCCACAAAATCTTTTTTACTTTCTCCCAACGTTCGTATCTCCAACACAATAACGGCAGATAAAGTGTGAGAAATCCACAGAACAACACCAACTAACTAACTTTCAATATCTGCTCACACCAACGTATTGTTTGGATTATGCCAAGATGCACCAGCCAGGAATAAGATAATGTGGTGCTTGTTTGTTGTGCTCCACATAAGGAAATACTATACTATCCCAAGATGCATCTGCATACACACTTATACCACACACTGTTACACCAAGGTAATTTAACATGTTCAGCATATCACTGCCACTTCTAGCAACGCCATATTGTATATTTGGTCCAGGGAAAATACAATATGTTGTTGCAAAAAGTGGCAGGATTGAGTCTTTCCATAACCAATTTTACTTTTCCCAGACATAGGGTAAGGTTGCTATCAATGGGCCACTTAAAATAAATCTGATATAATATCCTCGGATAAAGTAATATTTATTTCCTTTTTCAAGCAAACTTAAACATTATCTTCTGTATTTCACTACGCTACAAACAGAGGTTATAAATATCCGATGTTAATGAAATATTTGGAAAATAAAAGTAAGCATCATCAGCCCAATGAAAGAAGCTTGTTTCCTTCATTGGGCCAGGTAGTTTCCATGAATGGGCTGCAGAATAATATTGTTAAATAACAACCCGCATCTAAATAAATGCCTATACACAATATCTTCGGCATTAATATGAGTAGTGTGTTGGCATGTGGAACCACAGAATGTGTATTCGAACACAAGCAAGACCACTAGGGCACTTACAAAAATCTTCAGACATTTCATTAACACAAGAAAATGAAATACATCATTGTCAGTTGGTAATCAGGCTTCGACCTGCAGCATTTATATCTCAAATTATTTACGATCTTAAAGAAATAAAAAGAAAAGACTTTAGGCCCTATTTGTTCTATAGCGTGATTAAACAGAACTAAAACATTTAAAAAATAACGAAAGTTGAAAGTTTAAGGGCTAATCAAACAAAACAGCAATTTATATACCTAAAAACAAAACATATCAAGACAATTGAAGTATCAGACTATAAATACCATTACTTATTGTTAAGCCAATTAAACTCTATCCTTCTTCTCTCTTTGGCTGACCAAATAAAAAACTGAAAAACTTAAAAAAGAACGTGCACTGGAAACCATGAATTCAGTTTTCTTTATAGCAGCTAACATGAGAAAAAAACGAAACTTTTATAAAATGTTGTCAAACTTTAGTCACAGTTTTCGCAATAGAACACTTTGGCTTCTTTGGAACAGCAGCACAATTCTCATGAACCCACTCGTTGCATGACAGACAGTGAATCATATCTCCTTTTATGCCATTGCAACAGAGGCCACAATACCATGACTTCTTCTTATAATTACACCTCGTTGAACTATTTGAAGAAAACGAGAGTTTGGTTTGAGCTGACTTCTCTGGTGCAGAATTTTCAAGACGTCTCCTTTTAGTTGTTCGCTTTTTACCTCTTCCAGCCTCTGCTTGTAGGGACTGCTCATGATCACTATCATTCTCTGAGCTTTATTTGCACTTCTTCCGAAAGAAATTTTGTTTGGTATAGGAGAAGATTTCACCCAAGGAAACTTGCAATTTTGGTGCCAACGTTGTTGCATCAGCTGGAAGACATTCTAAACTATCTTGACTTCCAGATGCTATTGCTCCTTTTTCTAGATTCACGGTATTAGGCCAATTTGGTTCTGGAATTTACTCATTGAAAAGTCCAATTGTAGAAGCTTCATTAATGGGAACATCATCTGTTTCAAACTGCATCGTTGCCACAAAATGGCAATCTTGGAACATGGCCCTGTTGACTGGCCAAACTCCAGTTTTTGCAAATCCATTTACTGCAGTCCCTATTGTTGCCGCCAGTCCACATGTTTTACCAAACAGTCGTGGTATATGAAATTGGGTAAGAACTTCAGGTTTGCTTACTCAAATGCTTAACAAACGACACGTCCAATGGCTGCAGCCTAAGAGTAGTGTGTGCCAGCTTGATGAGATTTCTGGTGTGAGTTGAATGTCCATCAAGAAGAAGCAAGACTTCTCCTTCCTTTGAAGAACGGACAGTGCCGATGAAATGCCTTAAGCACCTCACAAATACATATTTGTTAATGTATCCACTTTCAGGATAATAAGCAAAAATTGTTCCCAATGAAGCTCCATCTTCTAATCCTTTTGCAGAACGCGCACGTTTGTAGATGATCAGTGGTGGAACATACTGACACGCAACACTTGTGCAGCAAACTGGATTAGTAGAGAAACCTCTGTTGCCACTGGCTGTCAAACCTACTGCTCTTTTAACTTGAAGGCAAGCATCTTTCTAGGTTTGTTTTACACAGTTTATAAACCAGTCTCATCAACCTTGAATACTCCCATTGAATTGAGCTGGTTTTCGTCAACAATTTTCTGCAAGGTATCAAAAAAATGACTTATGTTTTCTTTATTAAACCCCTTAGCTCGAGCAAAAGAGGTCGACTCTGGTTGACGCAAGTTAAGTTCGGGATGTATAATACAATTTCTTTCCGACGATTTTCTTTTCTTTACTGAATATACGAGGGATTTCGTTCCTTTTGGTTATATCAAAAGATAGCAAGCGCAATTCCCTTGGCGTAAAACCACAATAGGCCTAATTTCCTCAAGTTTGAGAACATTAGCAATAAATTCATTTTCCACTTCTGTGGGAAGATCAGCTTGATACCTATACTTTTTTTTTATGTTCAATAGCAAAACAATTCTTGCCCGCTAAATGTCTTTGTAATGCTACCCTAGGCTCACTATATGTTCTGGCAGCCTCATTGACACCCATGTCACCATTTCGTACTGCAGCTAAAGCACGACTCATACCATCTTCCTGCCACCAATCATATTTCATTTTTGACGGTATCTAGGAAAGAAAACATACATATTTATAATATATGCATGTATAACTAATCATTAGTTTACATTATACACGTATTAAATCAGCTAGCACGGCTCTTTGTTAACTAATTCGAAACAGTAGTTATGGTTTCCATCATTGGGCCACTAGCCCATTCATAGCAATGCAGACCGACTCATTGAAGGCAACTAGCAGTGCATCGTTTAACATGACTCTGTATCCGTCCAAGGTAACTAAATTTTTAATGGAAATATGACTAAATAACGAGAATTCATCGTACTTTCAGACAGTGTCTGCAGAAATTTATACAAGATTAATATTTGACAGAAATGCTTCCTTCATTACACTAGTAAATTAAAAGAAAAACGTGAAAATCTTACCTTATTTCACTTTTGCTTTGTGTCTGCGTCAAGCAACTCACAACTAATATGGCGACACTTTGGCAAACCCCAAGTATACTAAACAGCCACCAGAGTGTACCTATTGTCAATACCTATGGAGAAATCGAGCCGGCCCATTGATAGCAACCTCTACCACCACTACTACAGGCTTGGCATGTGAGGTGCAGGCCGGTGCTGTGTGCCATCTTTGCAATGAGGTGCGAGGCTTGTGGTTCCTCACGCTGAGGATTTAGTGGATCAGTTGTGTCCAATGAATCTCTCTGCCTGTTTGCCACTTTTGGGAAAGGAAGTTAAGGATGAAGAAGAAATCATCCTGCACACTTTGGTGGAGAAGAGAGTGATATCTTCAGTAGACTGTCAATACTCCAAGTATCTAATTGTTTTATTTTCCTATTTTATTATTAATTTTTATCACAGATTTGTTCCTTGGACTCGCATAATTACGAACTTACATCCCTATCGATATAAAACATTAAAAAAGTCTTCCCACATAATTCATTTTTGGCAGTCTGAGACAAAAATAGGTAGAGTGATTCTAAAACAAGTTACAAAAGAGTTTTTTACACTATTTTCTACACATTTACAGTTCCCTGTCCAACAATATGAAAGAAGAAGATAAGCATGGACTGGGGTTGTCCATGATACTATGGCAAAAACTGAAGTTTTTCTAATCTTAGCTCCACATACTTCGCTTTTGTCTCTTGACAGTCAAACTGCTATTTTGTAGTTAAATTTTAAGTTAATGAAGTGATATCAGAGGTCGCTCCATTCTAATAACACTAGTCAGCGATGAAATTCCTGCCTCCAAAGTTTTAATGTTTTTAGGGTATTTTTAGCATGCTGAAATCAAATTCAAAGCCAAAAAGTTCCTACCACGTACCATTTTTTTGTTATTTTTATTTTCTTATAATATATTACGACAATTTATAGCATAATCATTTAAACTGTAATACTTTAACATATGTAGGTTTAGTATGTTAGGATATGAAAACCAAATGTATTCAACATATTTTTAAGGTGTTTATTTTGAAAACCAAGGACACTGGATGTTTCTTAGCAGATAGGGGGTGCAAGCACATAAGGAAGTTAGGGCGAAATAACGTGCAGCCTTGTCATTATTTTTATTTGTGAAAGATAGAAATGTCAGCCACTCCTTGGTGAGAGACTCAACTCAACTCGTCTAGTTTCTCTCACATTTCATTAGTCTGCATTTCATCTGGAAACGAAACGAAATCAGTTTGAAGCTTTATTGTGGAGTAGAATGTTGAAAGTTTTTAGTTCAGTAAGAAAGTATTTACCATGTTGCATCGAGGATGTCTAAATAATCCAGACCACTTTTGTTATATAACTTATGTAGGATATACACATCGCCTAAGCAGAGGTGTAATATTACACATTTTGTGAAAAAGTCATACCATGCCTATTTTGGAATCAAACTTGGAAACCAAAGTAAAGCTTGGGTACCACACAAAGTATGTAGAGTATGCACTGAAGAACTTCGTCATTTGATCAATTGGAGAAGACCGTTGCTATCTTTTGGAGTGCCTATGGTTTGGAGAGAGCAGTCGAACCATAGTAATGACTGCTACTTCTGTTCGTGTGATGTGAAGGGGTACGATTCTAAACATAAAAATCAAATCGTGTATTCAGTTATTCGGTCAGCCATTTTACCTGTGCCTAATGTATACCAATCCCTGAGCGACCAGAAAATCTTAAACAAACGTCATTCTAATGGTACTGACAACATAAAATAGGTTTTAAATACTTTTTCTCCAAAGATGATAATTTTGTATATTGCAGTAATGTGAAAGAATTTATGCTAAAACTTGGACTTCCAAACTATGACCTAAGTGAATGGAGAATGTTCACTGATGCTTCCAAGCGAAGTTTAAAGGATTTCCTCCTTCATAACGGAAACGTTTTTGGTTCAGTGCCCATTGCCTATTCAGTGATCCTCAAAAAATCATACACAAATTTGCAACTGCTGTCATTGCGACTAGACTATAGGAATACAACTGGCAAGTTTGTGATGATTTCAAAGTTCTTACTAAGTTGCTGGGTCAACAATATGATTTTACCAAATTTCCATGCTTCTTTGCCTATAGGATAGTAGGGTACGAGTTGATCACTGGACTATGAAAGACTGGCCACCTCGACAAAATCTGGAAGTCGGTTGTAAGAATGTTGTGCGCCAAAGCCTTGTGAGTTCTTCTAAAGTTGTGCTGCCATTTCTCCACATCAAGCTTGGCTTAATGAAACAGCTTGTAAAAGCTTTAAATAAGGAAGGAGGCTGTTTTAAGTACATATGTGACAAATTTCCACTACTATCTGAAGCAAATTGAAAGAAGATACATATTTAATGGTCTTGACATAAGAAAACATGTCTGGTGCAGCATTTAAAAACAGTATGGATGAAAAGGAGAAATCAGCATGGATGTTGTTTTAAAATTTCTTGGCAACAAGGATCCTAATTACCGAAACATTGTGGCTAACATGCTTGAAGCATACAAGGAATTTGGTTGTAAGATGAGTATCAAAATTTTCTGTTTTCTCAGCTAGATTATTTTGCCGGAAATCTAGAATTTTTCAGCTAAAAGTAAGATGAACGATTTCACAAGGATCTGCAGGAGTTCGAAAGAAGGTACCAGGGACGCGGGAGCATCAGTATGCTTGGTGATTATTGTTGGATGTTAAAGCGTGAAATACCTGAAGAGAAACATAAAAGAAAGAGGAACAGGAGGACTTTCTCAACTAAGAAGCAAGTGGTGTAATTTTTTGTGTGATACATTGTGCTAATTTATACATCCAATAGTGAAGTAAACAAGATAAAACAAAGCAAAAACACTCTAGTGACATGTACGAACAACCATACACATAATTTCAGCAAGTTGTATGTTTTAAATATTGCTTTTGAATTTGAAATAAAAAAGTGAAATGAAAAAGTTTGTGATGAAATTCACGTAATTATAAAATACATTTAAAGTGATTTTGCAAACACACCTGATGTGATAGAAGCAAACGGATTGAAAATTCGGATTCAGCACATCAACATTATATTATAAAATCACATTACTTAGTTAGCAACAAACACAAAGTTGAAATTCGCAGGCTAGTGTAATATATGTCAATTTTATCGGGTATGAGTAAATGAATATGTCTAATAGTTTGAGATGTTCCCCAATGAACTGGCTGCTTGGGAAGCCAATCTCTAAATTGTCGACAGCAAGATTACCACGTGGATTAGACATGCTCCAAGTGTACAGGTTCATCTCTTGGACAAAGACAAGCCCCTCCAACATACTTACAAATTGACCTAAGGGAGCATGCAAGGATTCCAACTCTGTGAATAGATTTGTGTGTTAAGAAACTTCCCAAACTATGATAAATATCTGGATCTAAAAAAAAGAGCAGACCGCAAGGAAGTAATGTAATGAAACAAAACACATTAAAGAGATCTGGGCAAGTAGTTTGACACGTGCAATGAAAGAGATTAGAAATGAGGAGGACCAGATGTTTCTTGAAAAGCAAAGAGAAAAGTATTTTGAAGTAGCATGGAAGGTAGTGATGTCAAACAGCTGCAAAAGAAACCAAGAATGAATGAAGAGAGCTCGGTACGAAGAAGTGAAGTCTGTGTGTGTCTAATGCCTACCCACTTCACTTGCGTGATTCTGCATACCGCGGATAGATGGCAGGACTGTGACCCATTTTCAAGCTGCACACCACTCGGCAGGCCACGTTATGCATAATGTGTATCTGTTAAGAGTTATGTCGTGTATTAGAGTGAGTATATGTGTAAGTGTAGTGTAGGAAATGATGAGGACGATGACAAAGGTGAGGAAGAAAGAAAGGGAGAAACCCGGTGCCGGCACGTAGCCTACTCCTGTTGAATAGCACCCAGGGGACCACAAGGCTTAATGTCCCCATCCTATGGATGAATCACTATCAACAGTGACATATGCCTTCTTTTCATATGCACGTGGACAGATTTGGGATTTAATTCAAGCATACTGGTGCACAATTTAGTGAGTAAAAGTTGTGCACCACCATCTCTCGTAGTCCCGAGGTAGAAATCTTACATGAAAATTTCTGACCCTGTCGAGAATCGAACCTGAGCCAGCTAGTCTGAAGGCAGACGCATTATCACAGCGCTAACTCGGTGGACATGAAGAAGTGAATTTATATCCATGAAAGGAAGAGCAACCGACCCTCTTCATCATGTTAATCACCTAGTGCATCTGATAGCGAGAATGCATATCGACTGTCTGAACCATTATCTTGATTTTTAACATTATTACCCGCTTCAGATGTTCCTCCTCACCACCTAGTGTCCCTAAAACCATATTCCAGTCACCTAAAGTAGTCAGTGCCTTGAATAGAGTCAGTCTTCCAGATTGTGCAGCAGTATTTGTAGCTGGAGCCATTACTGAGACACTAGATAACATTAGAGAGTGGAACAAAGCATCTATTGGTATCAAATACTCTCTAACATTAATACTGGAAAGTTCACGATAAGAGAGGCGAATGACTCATCAGTGCTATCTAGTGGCAGGGAATGTTGACAGTGAGGATAACGTGGCACATAGCGCGGTAAACTGCATCTAACAAGAGTTTTGTACTTCAACACGTGGTGTAAGTCGTAAGGATTATTCTCATGGCTGTTCCACAACATGTCAGAGAAAAGTGGAATTGTTTGTTCTGTGTTCTTCTGTAAAAACTATGCTTGGCAAAAAGATGCTAGATCGTTCTTCAGATTTCCGAAGTGAGTAGGTGAGTGAGTGGTCATGTAAATACAAGTAGTCTATTACTTTTCTGCCACAGGATGATGATGATTATTACAGTAGAGTCAGTAGATAACTTGTTCTGTGACCTTATCATGTGTTGCGGCTCTCACCAATAGGTATGGAGAAGGAAGATAATTAGTCTGAGATGAACTTTCGTGTCAGTAGATTCGTATAATTTTAATCATGAAACAAACTCTCTTTCTGTTAGCTCATTCTTTCCCCACTCGCACGATTCACATGACAGGTCTCGTGTCCTCACCATCATCATCATCATATTATTATTATTATTATTATTATTATTACTGTTATTTGTTTTTGTCTTATAGATATGCCATATGGGTAAATAAATGTAAAAGACAGGACCTAGACGAAACGTTTAAAACTAGAGGAACAGAGTATCTGTACAAAAATCACAGAATATGTTCAGATCACTTTAGATTATCGGACTTCAATAACTCTAATTTGAAAAGTCAGGAGTAAGTAAAAATAAGGTGTAATTGGAAAAGTACCGAAGTTTCAAATGAGTCATAGACCTGTTAATTTTTCATATATTTTTTTTAATAACAGTCTGAAGAGAACAGCTATTCCTTCAGTGAATTTAACAACTCCTTCTTCCGAAAATACGGGTCAAAGTACAATGAAAGAACCACGAAGGTCCCCAAAGAAACGCATTAGACCTTCCATCGAGGAGGTGACAGGTTCTCCGATTCCAGACAGAAATGACGATAGTCCTCTACCAGGTACCTCATAATCAGATAGTACATTAGCAATAACATGTTCTCTGTGCTAAGTGAATCAGTTATTAAACTGCATAAAACTACTTTACTTCCATCATACCAAACACAATTTCTTTATAGTTTCTCCATATAAAATATAGAAAGTCATGACTTTTTCAAACTAAATAGACGCATATTGTATACGTAACATAAAAATACGAATTATTGATTTTGTGAAGAAAGTGTGTGAACTCATGTTTTCTCATAAAAACTGATTCAGTTAGTTATTCGCAAAATATTATTTACCTAGCCCTAGACTTTCAAGACGTTATTAATATTTCACTAAATTAAGTCCCTGTTTATTTTTTAAGATGCAAGAAATCCTAAAAGGTCAAAGATGGCTCAAAATCTTCTGATAAAGACACTTTCTAAGAAATTGATTGCAGCTCAAAAGTTGGTATCTAAACACAAAAAAATTATTTCATCCCTTCGGGTGGAAGTGAGAGCTCTGAAGACAACCAGTTCAAATACTGATTTAATCAAAATTGTTTCTAATGATGAATTCATTATGTCGCAAGTGCGCTTAAAAAGAAAGAAAAAATTGGGAAGGCGGTATTCCAGTTACGATAAAAGTTTTGCATTGGCACTCCATTATTGCTCACCTCAGGGCTACAGATTTTTAAGGAGAAAATTGTGTTTGCTAACAGTCAGATCTCTCCGAAATTGGCTTCATGGATTTGGTAAAGGCCCCGGTATAAATCCCACCATTTTACAATTATTAAAAGTAAAGTCTGGAATGCTGCCACTAAATGAAAAGGTAGTAACACTTGCTGTAGATGAAATGTATTTGAAGGAAAATATAACGTACAATGCTAAAGTGGACATTTTTGAGGGATTCATTGAATTGGGTATACACAGCCCTAACCAACAATCTCCATCTAACGTAAAAGATTCAGAGGTACCACTTGCAAACCAAGCAATGGTTTTTATGATTCGAGGAATGTGTAAAAATTTTAAGCAAACCATTGGTTATTTTCTATCGAAAGATGCCATGCCTGCAGAGATTTTAAAATCACATCTGCTTGATGTAATAAATAAAATAAAAGATACGGAATTTATCCCTAAAGCGATTGTTTCAGACCAAGGATCAAACAACACTAAATTGAGAAGACTGCTTGGATGTAATGAAGTACAGCCTTATTTTGAACACGATGGTGAAAAAAATTTATTTGTTTCATGATACACCACATTTGATTAAGAGCGTAAGGAATAATTTAAAACATTATAATTTTAAGCTATTTGATAAATTAATTAAGTGGGAATGCCTAGAAAAACTTTATTTTATAGATAAAGATATGAATCCCCGACTTTGTCCTAAAGTAAAACTTAATCACTTGAATCTACCGCCATTCACACTGATGCGAGTGTGCCTTGCTACACAGTTATTAAGTCATTCTGTAGGAAAAGCTATGGCAACACTCATAAAATTCAAACAGTTACCAGAGGAGGCTCAACCTACTGCAGACTTCATCCTGTTCATGGATAAAGCTTTTGATTGTTTTAACTCTTCTAGTTTCCAAACTAGTAAAGCCTTAAATAGGCCACTAAGTGAAAATTCCACACACTGGAATTTTTTTAATGAAATAGAAAAAAACATTTAGAAATATCCAGGTAATAAACAACAGGAAAATGAACCCAAAATGTATAAATGGCTGGCTAGAAAATTTACAATCTTTAAAACTGCTATGGAAAGAATTGCATTATAATTATGGATTTAAATTTTTAATAACAAGAAGATTAACACAAGACTGCATAGAAAATCTCTTTTCTATTATTCGATCTAAAGGTGGAAACAACGTAACTCCAGACTGCTCGAAGTTTAGAGCTACAATTCGGGCAATCATGATGAATCAATTCCTAAGTCCTCCTGAAACAAGCAACTGTGAAGCTGACGTTTGTTCTTTCTTACTCAAGAAAGGAGATATCGAGGCAGCTAAATTGAATTTTTGCAGTCCAGGCATTACAGATGTCTCTGATTTGGATGTAACTGTTGATGACAAAAATGTACAGCATACAAATGAAGAAACCGTGTTGCAAGAAAATGCAAGAGCTTATGTTGCAGGTTGGGTGTGTAGCAGAATAAATCACGAAATTTGTCGAAGAAATTTATCTTGTAAAGAAAACCCCAACAATGACGTAACAACGCACATCGCAAATAAAAAATACTGTAAAGATTCAAAAAATTTTTTCCTAATGATGTTTCTCTAATGCTCAGCCAATTGTGTTCTGATGTTTTCAAAGAAACTGATCATGTTATTTATAAAACTAGAATTGGTGTAAAAAAAGAACTAGTTAAAATGGTAGTGCTCCCTGTTAACATGTCCATTTGCAGTGACTGTGCCAATGTCTTCATTGACAAATATTTCAATGTGTTAATAAATTGTTACATCAAAAATAAAATGGACAACCAAACAGCTAAAAAAGAAAACAAGCGATGTATGAAAGCTGCTAAAGTCATGCACAACTAAATTTCATCAAATTTGAAAATATGAGAATTTATCAATTCATTTCTATTCTAATAACTTTGTAATTTGTTATTAATTAAAAATGTTATGAACAAAGTGACTCTAAAGTATACTATTTATTGCTTTGCAGCTTCTTATTGAAATCAAATGCACACCTCTCCTCTTTTCCTCACGTAATCCAGCACGACGCACGGAGTGTGCGAACGTTTCAAGCCGCTAGATGGCAGCACTGTTACTTTTCGCCGCCGCTTGCAATGCTAAACAGGAAAGCTTTCTAGTATTAATGTTAGAGAGTATTTGTTGGTATTCAAAGTCCATATAATGATATCAAGCTTCTTACTGTCCATAAGAAATATCCCAACCAAACTGTAGATAAGAAAGCACAATTATAGGCTATTATGGCATTTTGCCAACATCTTTGGTTTCTCTCTGAGCATCTAGTTGCTTTTTGATGACCAAGTGACCACAGAGAAAAAGAAAAATCATCACAATCATCATCATCATCATCATCATCATCATCATCATCATCATTTACCAAACAGACTTTAAATAATGTGGTCTGTTGCGGACTCAATTCGTTTAACCAGCAAAAAAGGAAAATATAGTAACAAACTTGCAGCCTCCACAGAAACCTGATACTCCTCAATGACTACAGAACATGGCTAAATTGGAAAACCTGAAATTGGAGAATCCTATAACATTGAGAACCAGTTATTTATTTGAAGACTGAAATAGGAAGAGACAAATCTCAATCTTTCCTGCACAGACTTCCTACAGAGTGGTTTTCATGGAACTTCGTGATTGCTCCTCTTAGACGAAAGTAGTAAATGACACGACAGAACGCACTATCAACCTGTTCCAAAAGTACAATGAGACATTGACGAAGATGAATAGAAACAGTTTCTTCTATAACTTTTATCCAAACACTGATAAGAGTTTTCTACTCCTTCAAAAGCTGCTCTGACTTTTTTCTTTCACTATGTTACACATTATAAACTTCTCACCTCTGGAGCAACTTGTAAATGATAATATTTTAATGAAATTTTTTGTGCTTGTTTTACACATTAATGCATAATATTAGCCTTGTGGGAATTTGAATTTTTGAAAGTTCGGTTTTTTGGATCACACTACCATGTCAAGACACTGGAGGAATTTCTGTTAGCTACTAGCAAACACATGTAATTTTTAAGTGAAGAGTTCTCTTTTAGATCTCTTATGTCAGATTCTAGAATATTGACATAACTAAGTACTTGACTGAGAGTATCAAATGTATTTTGCATGTTTAATCTTACTGTTTCTAGTTGGACTGTAAGAGATTCGGTATCATGTACGTATCTCTGGCAGACTTAGTGTTCTCTCAGAAGATAAAATTTTCTTGGTAGGCGATCTATTGCAGACTCCATCCTGTTGTTCTCTCACCAGTGATAGCTTGGTTGAAACATGATGTGAACTGACATGAACTTTTGTACTGTCACCCCTTGACAATCTTTCTGATGATAAACATTTCTTGCATGGAAAGATGAAGGACCCACCTCATGTAAAAGCCTCATACTCAGGATTGCCGAATTTGAGACAATCACGGTGGAACGCACTTCTGACCGCACACCTCTTAGCTTTACAAACCACTCACTATTGCTCGTATAGTGTGGTCTCTCACCTCGCATGCATCAGATCTTAAAAAACAAGCCTTTTGAAGACTTGATTGCTGTGTGGATTTAGATTCAAACATGAGCACAGCTTAAATGTTATTGACTACTAACGACCCAGCAACCATAAAGCATTCTGAATCGTTAGAGACTGGAATTTTTTGTTGAGTTCAAAGTGCAAAATGTGGGATTTTCAAATGGGAAAATCGGTGCTTTCAATTAAATTTTTCAGTATTTTCACATTGTTCGTTTTCGAGCTTGGAAATTGGTATGTTCGTTTTTATAAAGTCTTTCCAACACTTTTTCCCAGATATTCGCAATTTTTCTTTTTGTTTTGCACACTGCAAAAACAAGTGGCAATAGAAGTCAGCACAAGAGATTGTTCGTCTTCCTTGCGAAAATTAATTGCCGATGCATGTTTTACCAACTTCAAATCTTTCTCAACAGTATCTCTTCTTTCCCACGAGACCTCACAATTACAAAATTTACACATGACTGTACTTTTGTCTGTGCAATAAAACCTATGCCTTATATACTGGAAAGCTCTATTGGAGCTATTTTATTATTAAGCATTCTTGTAGCCTCACTTGCACGGGAACACAATAATGTTATTTCGCCTATGTGTGAGACTATAAACAAATAAAACAAACACACTCAACACGTCCAAAATAATATGGCATTCAGCAGGCTCACAATGCTCACAATACGATTCTAGCACATCGCTACATATATCAGATATGATGTCAGGAGTGTGTTTAGACCAGGTATTTGAATTAAAACCTTCTAGCTCGTTGACCGTTGACTAAAACAGATTCAGTATCGAATGTGCAATACTAGCGACCATAAATATCGACCTTATCTGTGCGACAGCTATCGATTATCGATTGTAGTAAAAAAAATTAAAAATTGAAAATTCGCGCACATAATTCGCTAATTGCTTAAAAAATCGCATTCCCGACTTGATACGGATTTCGCGATGTTTCACGAATTCAAATCAGGCATAAATGAATTGAATAATGTATATTTACTGTAATTAGATGTTGAGAAATATTTTTTTCCAAAATTCGAGAAATATTCCATTCCCTATGAATTGTCAATACTTTAAAAGAAGGAAATAATATATTTCATTCAAATGGAATAACAAATTGTAGGAGAGAGGAAAACGAAGTAGGGTAAATCTTGTTAATATTGTGATAGGAGTAATATCGTGCTACTGTGTTTGATAGCTTATCATGCTTTTACAGAGCGAGAGAAGGACCGATTTGATGCAGCAACTTGTCCATGAACTTGTCCTTAATACATTGTCAAAAAAAAAACAGATTTTTGTCTCGATAAGTAAAATTGTAATAAATTCTCATACCAACTATTACGATATTACTCATATCACGATTTTACCAACCTTTACCCTATCTTATTAATGTGCTTAATAATGTATTTTGTAGCTGAAAATATATTTATTTATTTAAATTATGTTTTTGAATAATGAATTATGGTTCATAATTGTGTATGCGATATTAGCACTCAAAGAGAAAGGGATATTGGTAGACGGCTGCCAAAGTAATTGCAGATCAGTCTCAAGCCTGTAAGCTTAGTAATATCGACAGGCCAGTTCTAAAGAGAAACAACTCAAAATTTAAAGTTGTGAGAAAAATGAAGTTTAAAGCTTCAACCATACATAAAACATGATTAATTGAATTTGGATTAAGTTAAACGATCCTCTGATTCTTCACAGCAACATAAAGCTGCAAAATGCAGCTTTCTTTAAACTTTAAATTTTGAGTTGTTTCCCTTTCAAGCTGGGCCGTCGATTTTGTATTTCTGTTTTGACTGCCTGCACACTTGGATAAGGAACAATAATTTAATAATATGATACGATTATATTTAATGTCAAATTAAAAAACTAGATAATTTCGTGTTAAAATGTTAAATTAATATTCTTCCTTTTATGTCAAGAACCTAATTTGTTTTAACTACAAACATTTAAGAACAGGTTCTATGAACTAAGGCAAACTGAACAAGTGAATCCACTGGATAAATGCCCTATTCCCTACCAGTAAGAATCCAAGTCTCCTGAACTTGTTCACAGAGTATGTGGATATCCAGAGTACCGCAATCCTTTGCGCTGGAAATGCCGACAAATCAGCCATTTTTATTACAGCGCTTGCTATTTGCCGTACACATTTGTAAAGGGAATGAATGTAGCCTAAATCAGAATCAAATATTTTTAATTTTAAGGGCCATGGCCTAAATTGAGTTTTACTTTAAATGTTCCCATCCCAAGCATGTTGAAATGGAATAACAATAGTGGCCGACTAGTTGATTGCACTGCTCTGGGATTCTGCTTGTGCATAGCTGAAAGAGCATCTACTTCAGGATGTAAACAGTTACTGTACCTGAGTACATAGAGAAGTCGAAAAGACGAATCGCCACTCTCTGCAGATGCTGCAGCTCCTCCAGCCTGACTTCCTCCTCCCACTCGGCGTACCGTCTGCTGGATTCCTCGAAGTGGTCGCTGCTCGAGGTCTGGGTGGCAGTGTCTAGCATCATCAGCTTGCCAGTTGTATCATGTCGAGCTAAAAGGCAGTGTAATTCTGAACTGAAATCTTCGTAATACACTGATTGCTAACTATGAAGAGAATAAATAGGTACTGTCCAGCTGAAAGGTTATGTCTCATCCCAGTTCGTCCCACTCGTTTCTCCTGTCCTCTCTGTAAGGGCTAGTGGCTGAGCTGTTAAGTTCTTCTCTGCAAATATTTGCTGTACGGAATTGGAAGTTTACATACTATTATACAACTGTTTAAAATAATTTAAAGAAAAGGGCCCCATTAAGTAAGTAATTGTCATATCATTTCCCCTGTTTTGACGACTGTGTGACATAACCACTTGGACGGAGAGTAGCATGACAACATGTACATCACCAAATTAAACTATTAACTATAAGTGAATCATAAAAGTAAAATCTGAAAAGGAATCAAAAGATGAAGCAAGTAGTAATGGCATAACCTCTAAGAAAAATAAATTCAGAGAACTGAAATGAAGAAGTTTAGACTTTTATTAAAAAATGAAATTAAATCATCCATATTCTTTTATTTACAGATGGCTCCTAAATGTTATGTTTCTGTGTGTACCAAAAATTACTAGAGTGCTTTAAGTGAGTGTGTTACATTACAGTTCTCAAATTTCCAACTGAAAAGATAAGTTATGTGGCTGGAAGCTACTCGTATACTATGAAATATTTTCACGCCAACAAAGCATTCAGTTGTGTGTATTAAACACTTTGAAGTAAACGATTTGTATCTAGTACATGTTTCTAGAGACAGAGAAGGAAATGTGCAAGAATAATCCTAAAGCGGATCTCTTATAACTATTTCCAGGTTTACGGGAACAAATAGATAATCTTATTCCTCAACAAGAATGGACCCTGCTAACAAGTGCATTCAAAGATTTGAGCAGCAACAAATTAAGTGCTTGCAAATGGACAAAATTAATTCGTTTGATGACCTATGTAACATAGATACTTTAAAAAAGATAGCAGGTGGATCATTAAACTCAATCCAGTGTTTCTGTACTTTTTGTTGGTTAATTTTGAGGGTGTGTCACAAATATATTGATGTATTAAAATATATGACAATTTATCAGTGCAATTGTGTGTAAATAATCAAAATGATATTCATTGCATCACAGAGTTGGTAAGTGCACACCTGAATTAGAAATGTGGTCTCAATTGGAGAGCATTCTTCTGAAGTACGTAAATTATAATAATTATTACGGTGTAATGATGTTTAGTGTTAACACGACAGCATGTTGGCCACGTTTGTATGTTTACTTAAGTATAATGCTTTATTGTAGGAAGTATTCGAAGTATTATGTTTATTGGAACAAATTTCAAACACATTAAATATAATGCCAAAATACTTATGTGATGTATTATAAGTGCATCTTTGTTGTACAAACAGTCATCTTCCTCCTGCAATGTTATTAGAAACTGTCCATTTTATACGCTAATATAATACTGAAATCTTTTAACAAATGCAGTAAATCAATAATAATGAAGTAATTTTTCACTTTTTTGAACCCGTGTGCTAGTAATCTTTTCTCATGCGTTAATTTACGACTCTTTATCAAATGCTATTATTATCTAGCATCTGAATAAAATAATTAAGTGCAAAAACAAGCGTGATAAAGACACATTTGCTCTATATGGGTTGAGGGAAAACTGCAGAGAAAACCTCAACATTGACATTCCTTAATTTGAGGATCAGCCAGCAAGCCTTGAGAAACTGCTATAGAAGCAGCACTTTCTCTATCAATACTGTCTTTACTTGTGCAATACAATATGCTAACTGCGAGCACTGCGGCTGCAGTATTTGTTCTGTTGCATTGAATGGGGGACAATCACATCACACACGTGATCAGAAGTTAAGGTTGTTGCAACCATAAGGCAAATTCCTGCATGACGCTATCTGCAGTAGGTTCTGGAATGTAGACTATGATTACACCGTAAAAAAGGTCCTTTCTAAACAATAGGGCAATAATGCAACAGAAAGTAGAACATTTCCTAAAAACAATAAAATACCAAATAGTGCAAATAAATGCAAAATAAAAGTAGGCTATATTGGTCTCTATTGAAGTGTAAAGAGTTTATATTGTATCCTGCATTGTCTCTGAAGTATAAGAAAAAATATGATATTTCATCAACTTCCGAGCCCTATTCATCACTCATCAACTCATCACTTTTTCCCACCTCACTTCTGACATTCCCATCACATCCACTCTGTTTCTTCTCATTGCTTCCTTCATGTTTTCCAACTCACCCGGTAGAACTGGTGTCTTCTCATCCCTCGTTGCAGTCGTTGATCTTCTTTTCTTCTCTTCTGTGTCTTGTGTCATGACATGTCCTTCCCCAGTATCCCCCACCCGGACATCTGATTGGGGGGATAGTTTACGTCCGGAGTTTTTTACCAGGGAAAGACTCATCATGGCATTTTCAACATATCTTCTTGGGATATATAAATGCGGTAGCTTCCCATTGCTTTCCGCACACCACTCTCTCTTTCGCATCTTGAAAGATCCCAGGGGGCCCCAGCGTGGAGGTGAGGAGAGTGGATTTGACTAATTAGGCCCTCCGGACTTCACCGAAATTTACCACTAGGGTTAAACATCAGTTCCATCAGGGTTTTTGACCCAATCAGAGACTGGGAAATCCCAATTAGTCTTTGCCCCCCTTATTGAGTCTAAAACATTACAAAGGTTATCAATGTGAAAAGATAACTAAGATACTTATCGAGCATGACATCAAGAAAGCTGGTCTTCTTATTTTAAAATGTAGTCAACCGACCGCAAGGAAATTTAAATATTGTCGTTTTCATATTTTATATTTAAAACGTATTTTTAATTTTTCTAAAGAAATTGATATAACGTACATTTTATGAAGCAGTTATGTATTACATTACTGTTAGGTTACTTGATTTTATCGACAGTAATCTCACTAGATAATGTCCGACTTTGTGTCAAGAAGAGATTAAAGAAATTCAATATTACCACTCAGGTTGGGCTCACAGAATAATAATATGGTACAGTCACGGATGATAAATTACTATCTTGGAAATTTCAAGCTCATAGGGAACTTGCACTCTAAATATCATGCAGTCGAATACAGGGGCGTTTTAAATGAAAATAATACTAATTGATCTTATTTCTCATTACGAATGTCATAACAATAGAAACTTGTTAAAACTAGGGTTGCCATAATGAAGAAACAAAGAAACCAGTACATGATTCACAAGTCAATTTGATCGACAGGAAAAAACGCAGGAATTTATAAGAAACTTGTATATATAATTTATTTTTCACATTAATATCACTTGTTTACTTAATGTGGATGAGACTGGCCACTTCAGTGATACACTTTACCTTATCTAGCACACTATTTGGCATGCAATTTACATTATTACCATTTATTTTAGCACCACACCATTCATGTCTGTAGATCACAGTCACAGAACCTTTCATACTTCTCAGAACTGTGAAGAGAAGGAAGGATGAGTTGTGAAGCTAACTGCAGTTTACATTATACTCTATCTGCAGATGCGTTTACTAACTTAAGTGATAATTTGTTTCTTTCTTGTATCCACTGGCCATTCATCAAGGAAAATGATCTTTGAACGTTGGTATTATATCCACGCAGACAGAAATAACAATTCTACCATTTGCAGCAGTTCTAAGTAGGCTACTGCACCACGGAAATACAACTGCGACAAAAATTTACCGAGATTTCGTGTGAAATCATATTTTTAGAAATTTCCTCTTTGTTGTGCAGTAGGAAAAAATTAAATTTTATCACCTAGTCAGACAGAAGGCTCTTTACTGAGTTCGTAAGATGTATTATCTTGCACCCATTTGAGTATCATTTGAACACTATCTTACAAATTACTGCATTTTTCCAATTTCTGTCCGACTTCATTCAAAATCGTGGACATCAGTCTTTTCTCCCTACTATAAAGCCATGGACTGTCCGAGGCATATGGCAGCCCTTTGTTACAACCCAATGCCAATAAAATTTAATGCATTTTCTCAATTCTCTTCATCAGATCATTTTGAAGGGATATGTGTTTACATTCACAAAAATGTACAAGTAAGCTCTTGAAGGATGTTTAAGTTACATTCAAACAATATAATTTATTGTAAACAATAAATGCATAATATTCTAAATTGTAAAACTTTAATTAATAATATAATTTGTTTATATCTACATTTTATACGGTTATATTACTGAATCATCAATCAATGCAGAGAACTTAAATTGTACAACGAGAGAGTGAACTGGGCATCAGCAGAAATATTTAAATGATCCTTATTAATGTTTGAATATGTCTTGAAATGTTTATGAGATGCCACAGAAACTAGTGAAATGTCATAAGTACGCCTCAAAATTGATGTTTCTATTTCGATAAATAAGATGATGAAATCAAGAAACTGCTGTAATGGAATTGAAAACTGGCAAAGCTATAGGAAGTTATACAGGTTTTCCCGATTGCAAGGTCATGGGGATTGTGTCAGTCTTCAGTCTGGGCATTGCACACACGTACTCCGTGCCAAAGGTGAGTGTAAGCTCACGTCTATCACGTGTGTTGTGGGGGAAAGGCGTCATATGACACAGCTTCTCTCTGGTGCTGACCAGCCTGTACAGCTACCACATTGCCCCTGATGTATGGGACGATCCCCAGCCAGAGTGAGGATTTTGATTACTTAAAAAATTATCTATAAAAGACCCAAAAAGTTATATTATAATGGCTAGAACCCGGAATTTTAGGTGCTAAAAGTTAATATTGTTCCTCGCTATAGTTTAATATAAAAGCCATGCCCCCACTTCTTTGAGATGCCATTCTTGTCATTCAGTATTTTCCCTTCGGTACTGCTAGAGGTCTCTAATCCTCTTAACCACCACTTACAAACTAGCGCACGATTTACAAGATCATTGCCATACCTCCACTTCATTGAAATGCCATTCTTGTCATTCAGTATTTTCCCTTTGGTATCGTTAAAGGTCTTTAATCCTCTTAACATCACTTACAAATTAGCACACGGTTTACAAGATCCATTGCTCAGTCCTTCTGACTCTGTTGTCTATTATTACATAACGGACTCTTGTGAACTAAGCTTAAAACTCTCCTCACGGGCACTAGGCCTACTTCTATTCATCTACACTCAGTGACATTCTTAACTTTTAGGACATAAAATTTCGGGCTGTAATAATGACTTGAAATGATGAAAAAACAGACCTAAAAACAAACAATACTATGCATAAGTAGTCAAAATACTACCTTAAATTAACAGCTCTTCAGACTGTCTACTATGGTATTCCCATATAAAAGTATAAAAATTTCCCACACGAACACAAATTTTCCCACAACTTACAGTGTGAGCTACAATAAAATAATTAATTAGGTCATAATTAAACATTCAGCTACAATAAAAGAGAAGGGTGGATGTACCAACCACCAAATCTCCTCCACATCTAGCACATGTATCCCAATAACGGAAACTAAAATGGATGCTGGTGACTTCAAAGGTGCTCTAGTTCAATTCTTTTATTTGGAAGCAAAGCGTACAACTTAGCTGAGAGCTTCATGTGCTATTCTATTCTCCTCTTCCTTTTGACATGACTATCGAAAAAATCCTTCCAAGTTCTGCGTTTGAATGAAGTAGTGTCAGTACTAATTTTGCGAGTTTTTCTATATTGGGAAATTTTACTTCGTCATTGAAGACTAGCTTAAATTAGGCCTACTAAAAAAAATCATTTTAAAATTGAAAAATGATAAAAAAAGCTCTCTAAATTTAAAAAATGACTTCAAAGAATTAAAACAGCGAAAAATGACCTAAGAATGACAAAAACTCTACATTTCTGTAACCAGCAGCTCATATCCAAAATGTATTTATTTACAGGCATTGCAAAGAATGTAAAAAAATAGAAAGATGACATGTCATCAAAATCCGCGCCCTGACCGTAACCATAACCATTTATTACATGCACTAGATCATGGGACATGTCATATTTACAAACTAATAGAGAGTTAGATAATACACAAGAGTATATCGCCATATTCATCTTCGTGGACTGTCCTGGCTCAGTACTCCAAAATTTACCAAATCTCTTCTATAATGTGTCCGACATTTCTATGCTGACCACTGTTCATCCTCTTCACATGTTCACTCCACTTTGGTTCATATTTTATCTGCTCATTGACAGGTTCGTGTTCTAATTATTTTCTTATTTCATTTCTAATCTGGTCCACTCATGAGCATCCTTTTATTGTATGCAAAAATTTAATTTCTGAGGATTCTATACGGCTTTAATCTTCATGTTAATTACATTACCCACCATTCACTTTCCTGAGAAGTAAGTGTCGTCATACATATGTAAAATTTTAGCTGAGTTGCTTTTCTAGTTCATTTTGCCCATAATCTTTTAATAATGTACTACACATTATCTGGTATATTGTATGAGATTCCTCACCAATATTAACAGCATCAAAATGACAATAGAAGAAAAAGCACTGATTCAATATGAAAAACTTATCAGGTTACCAGGAAACAATTGGCATTCATACAGTCCTCTCTGTAGATTGAAAACTCAAAAAAGTTTCATATCCATTGTTCAAGAATTAAAACAGAAAATCAATATCCCAAATTTAAAAGAAAACTTACAAATTAAACCAAAGCCCTTCACTCTATTAAATATAGAATATAATCTAAATTTAACAGAAGAAATACTGATATCAGAAGTAAACACTGAAATAATGGAACAATTGTCTTTACAGACAATTAATATTAGGTACCCTCCACAAATCTGGCTTCATTTATACACTGACGGATCCTTGATCTCCAGAGAACAAGGTGCCGGTGCTGGTGTTACGTACTGTCTCTTCTTACTTTATAGATCTCTTGGATATGGAACAACAAGTTTTGAGTGTGAAATAATTGCAATACGTGAAAGTCTCAGGAATCTTCTATGCCACATCAATAAATTTAAGAATGCAGTTATATTGTCAGACTCCAAAGCAGCTATTCTATCAATAGTCTCTAAACACACACCTTCATCTCAAACAGCAGAAATAACTAAAATGCTCTCTCAATTAATATCACTCAATAAAAGAATTGTATCCCAATGGATACCATCCCATTGTGGAATCCTGGGAAACGAGAATGCGGATGCTTTAGCAAAGAAGGGCAGCACTGCTACTTACAGACCTGTTACTAAATCTACGTATTACTCTGTGAAAAGATTTATTAAATCTACATACTTAGACTTCAACAAACAAAATTTGATAACACAATCCCAAGGGAAAAAATGGAACTCTCTGCATCAAAATCCACAGTTAATTCCCGATTTACCACGAAAATCGTCTGTAGCTGCATTTAGATTGGCAACAGGCCATGATTGTTTGGCCAAACACCTGCATAGAATTGGAATATATCAGTCCCCTAACTGCCCATTGTGCAACTCAAACCAAGAAATGGATTCGGAACACCTCATAATCTGTGCTTCAGTGGCTGGCCATGATAATATCTTTGAAAAATATTGGAGTGGGAGAGGTCAAATGACTTTACTGTCAAACGCCTGGCATTAGAAAACAACAACAACATTATCTGGTATAGCAGAGGAGGCAAGATCTGCCCTGCGACCTTATCATGTGCAGTCACCAATGGGTATAAAGGGTCAAGACAGGTTTTAGTCTGAGATGAAATTCCATGTTGGTAGATTTGTACAGTGGCGGCTGATTGGCTGAGGCAAGTGAGGCTGGGCCTCAGTCGCTTTGTTCTCTTAAACTCAAAATTTTAGTGGTTTTTAGTCGTATATATCATAGCTATTATATAAGTTCTTTCAATGAAGCATATAGAGTTGTAGAAGTAGAAAACCTTGTGATGTATATAGACCTGTCTTGCAGTAAAATTTGTTCCTGAAGCCAGGATCACTCATGCCGTGTCTGGCTTCTGCATTTCCCCGGGTTTTATGGTTGCACTGGGAAAGCTGAAACTGAGATACATTTCTTGTGGCCTCGTGGCCTAGCAGGTATTCCCCCACCCATCAGCCTTCACTTCTCCCATTCAGAACTCGGTTCTTGTCAATGCCTGTCTCAAGTGTCGGTTGGGATGAGAATAACAGTGGTGAATCGTCATATGGTCCACTGTGGTTATGTGTTTCGGGAAAATAGTAAATAGAAGTCTTATGGCCATGCCGTAATAGTTTTGAATTTTGTCTATAACTGAGTCAGTTAGCCTCCCCTTTCCTAATAAACCCTTACCATCAGATAATTTTTGTCCCTTCACACTGGTTTTCAGTCTCCTCAAAATGCCCATGTGGCCTATGCACTCTAATTTTCTAATTTGTACGTCATTCCCATGTGGTTTCAATTCCTCAACAGCATTGAATGACTTAGAGTCCCATCTCCTAAATATTTCACATATCTCACATTATATGAACTGAGTGACCGATTGAAAATGTTCGTCACACCTGCAACCTCCACTCCACCACTTGACCCACTGTAATTACATTCACAATCGGTTTCATGTTTATTTGTTGTTCTACCTTCACACCTACAATGTTTTGATAATATAGCAACATCAATTACCTTGCCAGTGTCCACACTAGTTGCCGTCACAACGCCATTTAGTGAAATGTGGCCCCTTTTCTGCCACGTCCCATCAAAGGCAGCTGATATGCCTCTGACATTATCATTTTCTGCAACTGCTTCTTCCACAGCAACCTTCATGTTATGTAATGCAACATTTTCAATCGCAGATCCAATTATTATGTTATATCTAGTAGACCTGGTTGGAGGAGGTGGCAAATTCAAAATGCCACATAAAGTCTCTCCACCTGTCTTACCTTTTCCTATAGCCCTAAGGCCATACATAGTCAAACATTTACTGTGTATAGTGTACACTGTTATTGGGTTTATCTTTGAAATATCAATAGATGAAGAGTTGTAAAAATTTACACCATACTCACAGTATTTACATTTTAAAACTAATTCTGCAGCAAGACCAATATGCTTTTTTACCTCAAGAGATATCCCACCTTTGCCACAGCCTTTACAGAATACATTATTTTGCAGTACACTAGATAATATGCCAACATCTATAACCCCATTGGTATCACTAACACTGTGTTCTTGTTTCAGGGTTTCATACCTGATTTTAGAATCTTCAAGTTTCTTTCCTGATGCACAGCCATTATTTACAGATTCACACTGACCACATGTGCTAGAGGGTTGTAGGTTAGAATTCACCTTACTAACAGTGTTCTTACGTTTACCAACATTTCTTCTCTTCTTAAATACTTTCAAACTACTTTTGTAACCCATATTGTAAGAAAATATCACAAAATGCACCTCCATAATGCAACTGAACTGTATCGTAACACAATTAATAATAGAACTCCGTACAGCACGTGTATAACATCACAACACTGTAAACAAATCCGTTGCTACGAAACAAAGCACAGACGGTAAACCAGGTGTGCCAATACACATAAATTCCCTACAATGAAAAAATTTCGCACATAAGGCGCAAAATTTGAAACTAACATAGTAGTATCACAGTCTAGTATATACAGTCGCGAAGCTCAATACGTAGTAAATATGCAAACATTAGATAGTTGCTCACCACTAGGATCGCTAATATCGCCTCATTACAGGCAATACAAAATAGTACCGTCACAGTCTATTGTTTCTAGCACCCTCAAAACTCAAGCTTCGTGACTGTATATAGTAGACTGTGGTAGTATGCTAGATGAACAGGAGACAAGCCCATAGACGGAGTAATGGGGGCCACTGCCCCCCCAACTTGTCTGATCTCTTTTTTTTTTTTTTCTATTATTCTATTGAATTCAAAATATCTTTTTTCGTTTTGTTTATGATTAAGTTTTTGTGCTTAAATTGATGAATTAATGTCTTCTGATCATGTGCCTGGACTATAATACTGTATTTATTTTAAATTTCTGAATGTATAAGAATTCCTATACTACCTCATTTGAGGAATGGAAGCACTGTAATGTTTCTTTCGTAACAGCCTGTACTATTGTCTTTGAAGTCTGCAGTTGTTGAGGCCACCACTTGGAAATGTATGAATAACATACTGCACGACAATGCAGGAAAAAGAAAAGTGATCCCAGTATAATGTGTAAACTTAAAAAATGAGATTAAATAAAATAATTATTAGAAATTACATTTCATATATCTTCGGAAGGTAAGCTTCATATAAAAATATTTCTGTTAGCACTGTTACGTAGTTTTATTGATGTATGCATGTGTTTCTTCACGAGAGAGAAAAAGAGGGAGATTGTTTTAAGTTATGCCCTATTATAATTTGTAGCAGACCTACAGTTCAAGCCCTATACAACTCGGTTTGAAACATCGCCGATATGGATGTAACACTGTAAAAAAAACATGCCCCTCCCCCCGAAAATCCTTTATTAACTGATCATATTCCAATATACTGTACCACAGTCAAGCTATAACGGAGGAGGAGGTAATTAATTATGTCTTCCTTTGCCTCCCCAAGGAAATGGTTCTCTCTCCGCCTATGGACACGCCCACTTAAATGTCACTGTTCATTTAAACCGAAAAAAAAAAAACATACTTAGGAATCAGATACAAACTTAAATCATGGCTCATCTGAAAGATAAATGAAAAATGAAAAATTCAAGATTTTTTGGCTTACCAGGTTCCCTTAAATTTCAGTGTTTTTTTTTAAAATGAACTAATCGCTGTTAGTCTTTTTTTTTCCAGTTCACTTTACGTTAAATGAAAGTCCTCTGAAAATGCTATAGACGGAGCCAATAAACCAATTTTTCGTAAAATTGCAATGAGCACCTTCTGCATGTATACCCTTCTTATAATAAACATTGTAACCTGGACTGTTAAAATGTGACGTCTGCTTGAAAATTTTAACACCAACTCAATATTTGAGTTTACTGGGTCCTTTCCTTTAAAAGCCATTACTTTCGTTTTCGTCAGTGCTGTATTAAATAAAATAAATGACTATAATATTAAATACGACACAAATACAAATACACAAAATCTGGAACTTAATTTTAGAAAACTACAGGCTGAGCCATCTTCAGCTAAAAGGACCATTTGCAGTGTGTAAACCAAATACTTGTAAAATTGTAGAATAGACTCCTCATCTAACTACTCTGAATTATCTTGAAGACAAGATCTAAGATAGAGCAATTCTAAGAATTCATCAGTGCTATAGAGACAGTGATATAATAGCAAACTGATTTGTATAGACCTATTTATTTACTCTCATAATCCTTTATTCGTCTTTTCGTTTGACAACTCAAGTTATCAATTCTCTTACTTCTGTAACCATACACTTCTTGTCCAGTCGTTGGCTACTGCAGAATTAAGGCTGAAATATTCCCAGCCACTTTTGATAGTACCTCTGATTGAGGTTCTGGCTGATATGTACATCTATTATCAGACAGTACATCTCACTTGACAATATGTGCCAGAGGAAGAACAATTGTTTGTATCATATAATTCTGAAGTCTGATTAGTGTAATATGTAGCTAGTCGGCGATGTATGCAATGGAGGGGGAAAGAAATTGGTCACCTACCCAATTATCTTCTGGCTTAGTTGCTTCATGAGTGATGACTTATTGGTGTCACTTATGAGATTCAGACCTGTCTTCGGACAGCTGACAAAGCAACAACTTTTGATAGGCTCAAAAACTTTTATCTCATGTAAAGTCTGTCAGGAATGGTGGAGAAGCTCATTTTTTTTTGCCGATTGCTATAGACTTATTCCACTTTAAGAAAAACGCATTGAGCATATAGGGCTGTTCGATCAAATGACCAGTTGTCACAGAAACGCCTACCTACCACACAGCTTCTACAATGTACTTTGCAAGGTCCATAAAACCAATAACTTTTTCTTAATGTGGAATGTTCTATAGTAAAGCATGAGGTAATCTCAGCCCTTTCGTTCTCGTTTTCTAAAAAAAGTCTCCTCCGAGTAGCCAATTTGGATGTTCTTTTCTTTAACATTTTATTGGGCTCTAGCATCCATATGCTTGAGGGTAAAGGGTGTCCTTTGGACTGCAGTTAGAATTTGGTGACCTCTCTGCTCTACATACATCAGCTTTCTTCCCGCTGCACATTCGGCAGAGTTATGGTGGTGAGAATCTTCACAGATGGATAGATTACAACCTTGGACTTGTTTCGAAAATAAACTTCTATTTGGGATTCCGATTTTGCTGCTCCTGCGTCTGATGTGAGTCACGGGTGAATGCAACACCGCGCCCCATTCCTCTATTGCGTCATTAGGCCTATATACCTACGTCGTCCATTTTCCTACAACTCCAACCACGTAATCCCTCATACATGCACTTCTTCCCTGAAGAAGATGGCAGAGCTAGCCGTCGAAAGATTGGAATCTAATCTCCAACTCACCTGGCTGAGAACCCAAGAAGAGTTATTCTATATCAAACGCCGGGAAAGCCTCAAGTCATACTAATTTATTTGTTGGTTCACTACCCAGTATCTTATTCACTTACTCAAGTGCTCACTAGTACACTTTCTCGTCAATGTTTTTCCTGTACCATCTGATAATTTCGAAATGTGTTGCAGGGAAGCGTGTGTGTGTGTGTGGGTCAGACATTTGGCTGCAGAACATGTGGTTGATCCTTAGTGTCCTGCTGCAGAACTTCACCTTCAAGCCGGCACCAAACCAGAAGCTTCCAGACCTCATCAAAGTGCATGGTTTCCACCACACATCACCAGATTTCTGGTTCTGTCCAGTGCCACGGGTGTGAACCTTTGCACAAGTGATTCTCAAACGACAACCTGTAGGCAATCCTCTCAGAGCTTTTCACTTAGGACACATGGATATGAAATTTAGCAGAGGAATCCTCGTCATTACTGATTACTTTCCAAATTAATGTGAAGTTTAGCTGGGTGCGAAATCACGAACTTTGAATATTTGATTTACATTTGTTGGAATAGAAGCAGTCCTGCAGAACAGAAGGATAACTTCCATGGGTTGGAGTTTGAGAAACTGTTCACTGCGGGAAAGCCACGTTACACCTGTGTTTAAACATAGCTACAAGCTTCAAACACAGATAGCTGCAAAAATAATAAGAATGTGTTTTATGCTGTTTATATGAAGAGGCTAGCAGTAACTAGAGAGTATTGCTATTTATTGAAGGTAAATGTTCTGTGAAGTTCTAATTGGATACAGATAAACAGATTGTTTCATAATTAAGACTAACAATTTTGGGATATAATACAGAGCAGTGCCTTACAAGAGGTGTCGGTATGCAGCTGAATAAATACAGGGAGGCTGATGCTGATGACTTCAAGAGAAACAATTATCATTTCGAAAGATTAACATTTCTCAGAAATAATTATTTTTTAGACATTCGTTTCATGGTGACGACTTTTCGATTCTCATTTTAGCATAAAAAATTCATTGAATTCTGCATCCATATATTAGCGTGCTTAAAAAGTAAATTTCCATGCCTGAAGTACTTTTAAGCACACTAATTAGAAATACTGAAAACATAAATTCCAATTATTTATTTATTATAAATATTCTCAACACAATTATTTAAAATTGAAATTACATTTGGAGATTTGATATATAAATTATTCACTTCCGAATCACTCACTTTTCTAATTACATTTATCACTTTCATTGTAATAATTGTATATTCCAAATTACATAACAAGCAGAAAACAACTTCATAACAACCAGCAAAACAATCACTACATATCCAAAGGCCATGAAATCTATCTCTTTTTATACGAATATAATACACTTTCGTCTTCAACATCATAAGTTCGCCATTGCGTGATAACGAATCAACAATTTCATTCTCTTTAAAATATAAATACATTTAGGATTCTCGAGTGACTGTTCAAAATATTTTGCACGAAATACATGCGAAACCAGTGTTTTAAGCACTTGCCGTGTTGGACAATCTTCACTTGTCATGCTTAAAATGCTATTATTTCGCAACTTGTTGCATAAATAGCAATTATAATTATGATTATTTTTATCCCTTTATCTTTTAAACACATTTACAAACACCCATTTTGTAAACATGTCCACATTATTATTTTCAGTTGCAACAAATAATTTTGCATAATGTTTTTATTACATTTATGGTTCAAGAGTATTTTAATGCTTTAATTAATAATAAATCAGTTTAAGTAATGTATATTTTGCAAGACGCATGCTTCACCCTAAGCCTGAACACTGCGGGGACAGCGTGACTGTTATCAGGGAAGACTACACAGGTTCTAACAAACTTAATTACCATTCAGCTCATGCAATCTGTGGTTTTTTTTCGAAACTAATTTTGAAGCTATTGATGTTACTGACGTAACACTCTTTAATTATCAACTTCAAATATCAAGGTTTAGGACAACATCCTCCAAAATCTTCTGCTGAAAAGGTAGAAAATACAGGGAGAAGCTAAGTGACGAAAAAATTAAGAAATCAAGAAAAGAATGCACAGCAGAAACCACTTTAAGAAAGAAATGGTCTAGAGTGCAGAAGAAAAAATAAACTGAAAATAATAGTAAATTACGAATGAGAAAGTACAGAGAGAAATTAAAGGCTGAAGCAATGTTAAGAGATGTTGGATATGATTCACATACAAGTCTCAGTCATTGGGGAAGACAGTACATCAAGCACAAAGGTCATTACCAACATCTCCAAGAAAGAAACGTGCTGTTGTGAAGAAACTTGCTGAGAAGTTTGGAGTCATAGAAACTTGCGAAATTAAGCAGAAGGAAGGTGAAAACTCTCATGATTATTCAGCTGTTTCACAATTTTACGAAAGTGGTCTAGAGTCTACTGTACTTCCAGAGCACAAAGATTTTGTCACTTTCATCATTAAAGATCCAGAAAAAGAAAGAAAACAGAAGAGAGTGTTCATGATGACAGCAATGGAAGCATATAGTTATTAAAAGTGAATATGCAATGTTCAATTAAAAAATCTAAGTTTGCTAGTTTACGACCAAAATACAGTATATACGTCCAGTTTCTGAAAAAGATAAAAATGTTTGCTGTTGTCAAATGTGGACCTTCTTACTGACGGATTATGCAAGTGCACTGGAATATGCTTTCTACTAATAAATTATTAGAAATGTCCACATGTGACTAGAATATCGCATGCTACTTGGAAAGCCAAATAAATGTAGTAATACTGAACAGTTTATAACAAATCTATTCCCAGATAGTACAGGTGGACAGACACATAAAATGGAGGCAGTCACCTGTCCTCCTGAAACTGCAAGAAATATATTGATCAGACATCTTAAGGGTTTATGCAAACTATGTTTCTATGCAAAAACACAACTGCAAGAAATAAAATATCTGAAAGGAAATCTTACAACCTAACATGCTGTAGGCTATTACAAAAAGATTTTGCAGAAAATGTTGGAATAAAACACAAGGATGAAATGTCCACACATTGAGTCAACAAGGGTATTATCACATTTTCAGCTGTTTTGAATACTTTAAACAGTACAAAATCATATGCATTGGTCACTGATGATGTGTAACATGTAAAAGGTGCAGCATTAACATTCAACAGAATCATATTGGAAGATGCCATGCACAGCGAAGAACAGAATATTTCCACATTCTGTTTGTCAAAAAAGTGTACAATATCGTCTTGGAAAACTCTACAATATCTACTAAGTCCAGGAGAATCGTCCATTTATATTCTAATACTTATTTTTACTGTTCTGATCGTAATTTAAATACGATAAATTTCTTCCATAAGTTAAACAGAGATAAATGTAATTTGCAGTGATTATGTCAGTAACAAGTGAATGTTACATCAGTAATATTATTTGAAATGTCTGTTTTGCATGTTATTTACATTTAACAAAAGTGTTAATGATTATAAAAAAAGGTAACCTACTGTATATCAGATTCATAAATTATACAGTATTCATATTGCCTTTTTACTATGTAACTTCACAGAAATTCATCATTAAACATTTATTATAAAATCTATGTCCATATCATGTTACGTCAATAATAATAATTCATTATGCGCTGTTTTAAAAGTCCTGATAGAAAACCCATCAAACAGAAGAGCATGAAGGGTTTTTTAAACTACAGGGGCAATGCCTGCATGAAATCAATGTGAACACGATTGTCCCTGGTTTAGATCCATGACTAAATATACTGAAAGAGATTTGTAGCTTGTAATTATTGTGATCATAGACACCTGCAAAATTAAGGGTCATAAAAACTTTTCTAAAAACGTATGCTACATGGTTGTGAAACTTGGACTCTCACTGTGAGAGAGGAAAAGAGGTTAAGGTTGTTTGAGAATAATGTGCTTAGGAAAATATTTGGGGCTAAGAAGGATGAAGTCAGTGGCGTATACTGGTTAAAGGGTTTGGGCTACCGCTGACCCTATTATTACACAAAATATATCTAACAATTACTTTAATTTTAATTACTATGGTAAAACTAATAATACAAAATTATTACATTATGTTATATTATAAACTTTTTCTTTTGTAATTTCCTTGGGCTACCGCCGGTAGCCCCGGTAGCCCGCAAAATACGCCCCTGGATGAAGTTATAGGAGAATGCAGAAAATTACACAATGCAGAACTGCACACATTGTATTCTTCACCTGACATAATTAGGAACATTAAATCCAGACGTTTGAGATGGACAGGGCATGTAGCACATATGGGCGAATCCAGAAATGCATATAGTGTGTTAGTTGGGAGGCCGAAGGGAGAAAGACTTTTGGAGAGACCGAGACATAGGTGGGAGGATAATATAAAGATGGATTTGAGGGAGGTGGGATATGATGGTAGAGACTGGATTAATCTTTCTCAGGATAGGGACTGATGACAGGCTTATGTAAATGTGGCAATGAACCTCTGGAATCCTTAAAAGCCAAAAGTAAGTAAGTAACAAAATAACAAATCTCTGTTACACAGAAAAGTTTCCTAATAGCCTAAGAATGTGTGTTTCAAATATCATGCATATAACATTAATAGTTCCGGAGATATAAAGTTATTAACTATTTTGTGTGAGAATAAAGCAAACAATTAAAGTTACCAGAAATTTCAAACAAAGTTTAGTGTAATTTAAAAACTATGTGCACCAGAGCTTTAAAAGTGACAGCTAAAAGGTTCATAAATGTGCATCACATTTTGTGTCATCAAACTTCTTATTGTAATCTGTTTTTAAGTTGATTTTAGTTCCTTTCTTTGCTAACATATCTGCTTTCTCGTGACCATTCAGTCCACAGTGGGCCGGGATCCATTGGAAGACCACTTTTTTATTGTAAATGTGGGGAAGCAAGAAAGATGACGACTTCATTGTGAAATCCAGAGCAAAAAAAAAAAAAACACACACACGTACACACACACACACACGAGAAATGAGGGGTAGTTTGATCGGTGTTCATTATAGATGCCTGTTGCTAGTAGCCAGAGTTGGGGTGTAGTCAATATATACTGCAGGGCTGTGTCTTCTGCAACTGGTACTGATGATTTTAATTTACTTCTTTTGTGGTTTATGGATGGAAGTATAGAAGAATGTGTTCCAGATCTTCATCATGATTATTACACCACAGACAAGTAGGATTATCAGAAATGTGAAATCGGTGTAGGTATAATTGAGTGACAATGTGATCTGTTCTGGCTCTTGTTAGGGCAAGTTTTTGTACATTTCCAGGTCATTTGGTTTCTTTTGTACAAACTGTAAAATTTTTCCTTTGTCAGAAGAGAGCCAATTGTTGATCCATAGGTTTGTAAAATGAGACTTCACTGAAGCAAAAGCACGGATAGAGATACCACTTGAAGAGGTCTTGGTTGTAAATACGGTATGTTGCCTGTTTTGCAATATTACCAACTTTCTCATTTCCAGGTATACCACAATGACTAGGTATCCATTGAAATGTTATTTCCTTTTGGAGTTCTTTTAGTTTACTTAGTTGTTTCCGAAGTGGAATAATTCTATGTGCACATGGGTTTGGTACATATTTAATTATATAATTGGAGTCGGTAAGTATGGAAATAGATTTTTCAGGAATTTGAGTAACACACTGAAGAGCAGCATCAATAGCTAGCAATTCAGTGTCAAGACTGGAGGAGGATGAACATGGTATGAAATAACTTTCTTGATATTTTGGAATGCGTCTGTTTTATAATGCTTATATACGATCAAAATTGACCTGTGGATGTGAAATATGGGGAGGAGCATCAGCAACTCATCTACAAAAAATTTCTGTTCTTCAAAACTCAGCCTTAAGATTATGCCTAGGAGTACCAAAAACCACATCACTGTTGCCCTAGAAACTGAATGTAATATTCAACTAATCAGACAAAAGGCTCTAAAAATACATTTAAAATTTTGTGTGATGAAATTTTCAAATTTCAAAGATTATTTTAAACCAACATTTTTCATTTTAAAAGTTTACTGGTTTTCCACCACATTTAACCATCCTTGCCCCTTGAAAACCTTGTGCACCAGAGCATAAATTCGTATTAAATTTTATGTAATATATATTTCTCACACATCAAAATGTATTTTACAGTAAACATATTGTTTTTAATTCACTGGTTTTTCACAATATTAAAGTCATTCTCTCTCCTTAACATCCCATGTAGCATTTGCAATGAATTTCCCTATTCCTTTCCTTTTTGTATTAAAGGTTTTCTTTTGTTATTGGTAACCTATTTTTATTTAGTTAATATTAAGCAGGAATATGAATGCTTATAGAATAATTCATTAATAGTATATGAAAAAAGAAAACATCATTATGTCCGAAGTTAATTTCACCTCCTTCCATTTCAAGTAGGGGATGGAGGTGGGAGTTGCTGGGAAATATAATTTTCCCTTATCATTGGTGAGCCGTGCCTACTACCATGGCCGTTTACTTACTACGTCACTTCATCCGTCAGAGCGCTCTCAGACGTCACAGAATAGATAGCGCTATCAATCCCTTCATTTGTTCTTTCCAAATAATCCTATTGGCAGAGTCATTACGTCTCACGAGGATAGAGGGGGAGAGAGTTTACCTGTTTTAACGGAGATACACGGAACGTCACTTGGGTTCCGGTACGCGGCAGATACACTTAATAAGATTTAGGCTCTCGTACGCGGAGATATTCGGAAACAATTGCCTTAGATTCAAGCTCTCGTACACGACAGAAACATTTAACAAGACTCAGCATTTTGGTACGCGGCAGATATAGATAATGTGACTCGGGCTTTGTACATGCTGGAGATAGATCAGTGGAGTAGTTAAATTGCGTCGTGTGTGTTTGGGATTTTAGTGGATCGTAGTTTGAAATATCGCTTGCTAGTGATACGTCTTGGGGGCAAGTTTTAGTATTTGCATCGAGTAACATATTTGTGAGATATATGTGTTTGAGGTAAATTGTATTGGGAATTATGTAAGGAGATATGATTTGAAATGTGAGTTCATGTTCCGAGACGGTTAGAGTGATAAGGCAGCGATTACGGTCTCACATATGCTTTTAGTGTTTTCCCTGCTCCAGTTTGATTGTCGCTTTCCTTCGCCGCTATTTTCTTATCATGTGCGTCGAGTTTAGTTGCTATTTAAATGATCCTTGAAATTGGAATTATCGTCCGTTACTTATTACGTGCATCTGTCTCCATCCCTCTCTCTCTCCGTTGCATATTCATTTTGTAAAGTGCAGAGATTTGTGTTAGTGCTATTTGCACAGTTTATGTGAGCAATATGTGCAATGGGTAATGTATAGTGATCTGTCATGTAATGCCTCATGCTGGGTAGAGATTGTCTCTTATTGAGTGTACATGTATTTTTAGTTTGGTTAGTCAGACTGAGTGGTATCTATGGTCGAATGGATCATAAGACTTTAAGAATACAGCATTGCAGACTTCGATTTCTACTGAGGATGATAACACAATAACTCTAATAATATATCTAGAAATTGAAGAAAATTAAATAAACTGCCTTTACATTTTTTATGAAATAATCTCCGATTTCCAATAGACAAGTATACATATGATTTTTTTATACAACACTTCCCTGTGATGTTGTTAATTGTAATTATTATTGCACTAATAGGATCATGAAATCTTTCTGTATTGCAATAAGACTGTAGAAGTTAATTGTAACAAAATATAATATTGTATGTTTATGAAAAAAATATTGTTACCTAAATAAATTTAATGCATTCTAACCACGACAGATTTGGTAGGTCATGTCTAATTCATTTCATATTTCACAATCCTTTTCCTTCCTTCACTTCCTGGCATATCACGATCTGAAAATGCTGATGGTGTTGGCTCGAGATCTTCACTCCAACGACAAAAAATCAAAATATTAATAGGGATGGTTATATTTCAAACATTGATATAAATATTAATATAACAGAGAGGTGCAGAGTATTTATAAGTAATAAATTGTAAATAATAATAGGCTATAAAGGGCAGGTGAAGAGAAGTCTTTTGAAATTCCCGCAATTTTTTGCTTGCTTGTGGCGCTCCTCTGGTAGTTGAGAGAAGCTTCTTGACAGATTACACTTAATCCGGCTTATGAACTCCTCTCATATATCAAGCCCTCTTGTTTGGCGACTGCTCTGTTGCAGGCTTCATTCCACCAAGGTGGTTTGGGAGGAGTTTTATTTCTAGCAGATTGTTTAGAGAGAGGACATTTCCGGCATTCTTCTATTAACAAGTTATGTATGTCGTCAAAATCCTTTATTGTATCCTGAAAACTCTGTAATTTAGATATTATCTCATCCACCCTGTTATTATTAATATGTCTGGGTTGTGCTGGATTAGGTTGATTGAGGAAAATGGCTTGGTTTAAGTATAAATCTATATCAAGCGGATAGTGACCACTATTCATAGTATCCAAAATTTTATTAATATTAATATGCTGTAGTAAGTCTTCGGATGACCAAATTAAGTCTGGTTGAGAATCATCCTGACCCCATCTTCCTTTTCTAGTTAAAATATGTTCAGATGCAAGTTGCCAATCATGTAATATAGCAAATTCTATGAGAGGATGATGGATTTGCTGCCATCGTCTATGCATATGAAAGTTGGCTATATTAAAATCGCCACATATTAGTATTGAAAGAGTAGAAACGTTTGTTAAAATATGATTCCATTGGTGTAATGATATATTCTCCCTGGGTTTTCAGTATACACCCATGATACTTATATTGTTGACTGTGATAGAGATGATTTGTATTTTATTATTAATATTAAACATTTCATATTTCTTAGTAAGGTGAACAGACTTGTGGATATACATTGCGACACCACCTCCAGTATGTTCCTGGTTGGCGGAGATTAAATGGTAGGATTTAATGTTCTGTTGTCGATAATTTTGAAACCAAGTCTCTGTAATAATGATTATATGATAAAATTTTTTGGATACCAAGTATGATATGTCATGAATCTTGTTGTTTAGACTTCTGGCATTCCAATATAGGATTTGGAGTCTATCCATGCAAAAGTAGTTTTCAAATCTTCCAACTAGGGTCTGATATAGTCAGGTGCTTCCTGTATAATGTTATTAATAAAGGCAATGAATGGAGTTTTATTTAGCTTAGTAGAGACTCGTTTTTGAGATTGAACCTCTTTTTGAGTAGTTGACAATTCCTGTGAATTGTGTTCTATCTCTTCGCTGTGGTATGCAGTTGTCCCAGAAGTAGATTGAGAAGGCTTAGGTGATGTGGGATTAGTCACATAGGGGTCAGGAGGGGTAAATATGAGATACAGAGAAAGTGGGGTAAAACAAGTTTATTATGCGTATATTTTAGTAGACAAAAATATATATTTAATTTACAACACTCTTCAGTAAGTATAGAAACATCCTTTACAAGATAAAGAATATAAAAAAAAATATATTTAATGAATTTGGGGGTGGGGGGAAATGCATGCATACTAATTTTCGTAGAACAAATTCAAATTTTCCCTCCAAACTTTCCTAGTTATTTTGTACCTACATGGTTGGCTGAACTGTTACCAGGCTTTATAGCAGTCATAGTGCTTTCTGGTTAGTTTGCTGCAGAGTTGATAGAGAAATGGTGTTGTTTGAAGATTTGAAATTCAGTTTCAAAAGAAAATATTGAAGAGGGGGGAAAAAGAAGACAGTCAGGTAAGAGCATGTGCAATTATTCGCAGTCATATTGTTATTGGTGCTTTTGGAACCATTGCTATTTTGGCTGCATCATTTGTTGCAGGTTGACTAGCATTGTGTACTGCCTAGGTCTAACCTATAAAAATGCCTAGGTCTTATGCGAAAAAGAATAAAATCAATGAAGATGATGCACAGAGTGCTTTGGGAGAGTGGAAAGAAAAGAAAGATTCACTGAGAAACATTGCAAAAAAAGTACAATTTAGATAAATCATTATTAAGTAGGCGTATTTCTGGACAGATGTTGCAGAAACGTGGAAGAAAGACAGCAATAAGTTTAGAGGCTGAAGGAAAGCTGGCTTCGCATTTAAGGGATATGGCTCAGTGGGGATTTGCTTTAAACACTAAGGAAATAAAAAATGTAGTAGCTGACTATGTTTCCCAAAATAACATCAGTACACCCTTTAATAGCAACACAGGAAGGCCAGGAAAGGATTGGATGACTAATTTCTTACGAAGACATAACCTAAGCATTAGAAATTTGGAGAAATTATAGATGAACAGAAGAACAACCACTGCCGATCCATTTATCATATATTAATTTTATGATAGATTAGAAGAAGTCACTGCTTCATTAGGCATTGGGGGTAAGCCATCTCATATTTATAATTTGGATGAGACTTACATTTGCAGTAATCCTGTAAGATTGAAATGTGTTGCTGGTAAAGGTCAGAAGGCACATCAGAATGTACAAGGATCCGGCAAAGACAACACTAGCATTCTTGCTTGTTGTTCAGCAGATGGAAAAGTGCTTCCTCCATTAATAATTTTTACTGGTCAGCACTTGTGGACAACTAGGAAAGGAAAACATGACATAAAAGGAACTTTTTATGCAAGTTTTGACAAAGGGTATATGACTTCAGTCATTTTTCAAGATTGGTTTATAAAATTATGTAGTCTGGTTAAAGAAAGGCCTTTGCTATTAATATTTGATGGATATCTATCACATTTGGACCTGACAACTCTAGAAAAAGCTAGAGAGCAACATATTACCATATTAAAGCTTCCTCCACACACAACAGAAACCCTTCAGCCACTGGACAAAGCATGCTTCAAACCTCTGAAGGATATGTGGAATGAAAGACTACAAGAGTGGCAGCGCCTTAATATGAGGAAAACATCTCGATCTGAAATGGTGGATTTGTTGTGTGGAATATGGGAGGAAAGCATTTCACAAAAAACTATCCAAGCAGGGTTTAATTCAACAGGGATATTTGCTTGTAACAGAGAGAAATATCCGAAACATCGTTTAGATCCTGGTAAATTAGAAAAATATTATGCAATGACTACACAAACAGGCCATACAAATGAGGTAGTTAGTCCTACCACAACTCCATTACCTGTTAGAGAGTCAGAGCCTATGGCAGGACCTTCAAATGCATCAGAGCCTGGAACTCTTACCATAATGGTATCTCCTGTTGGAAAAGAGTCTCTTGCAGGGCCTTCGAATATATCAAATAGGCCTCCTATCACAATTGCATCACTCATTAGCAAGTCACAGCCTCTTCCAGGACCTTCAAATACATCAGATGGTCCTGAACCTATCAGTTCTCTTGAGCAAAACTGTGGAAAGAGCAGTGTCACTTTTGCAGATTTGCTGTTACAAGTTAAAAAGACTACTCCCATTCCTGAAACAAAACAACATAGTGAAGTTGTTACGTCAGAAGAGGATATGACTTTGATAAAGAACAAGTGTGGCAAACTGAAAAATGGTAGACCTAAACCTGTAGGAAACAGAAAAACTAAGTTAGGAAAGCAGAAGAGAAACATACCAAAAGATCCTGAAACTTCTGAGGATGAAGAATGGCTGGAAAGCGGTGATAGTTTACAGGACATTGATCTCTTAGAAGATGAACCTGCAGAAATATGTGAGGTGATTGAGCCAAATGAAGTGAAGATTGGAGATTATGTGTTAGTTCAGTTTAAAGGCGGTAAAAGAAAAACAGTTATTTATAAATATGTTTGTGTTGTGCAGAAAACATATCCTGTAACTGATGAGTATGATGTAATGTGTATGAATATGATATCTGGAAATAAGACTCTTTTCAAGTTGAATGAAGCAGATGTGTCACTAATTCACAAAAATGATATTATAGGCATACTTCCAGTACCATTTATGTCTTGCACTGGACAACATATGCAATATTGCTTCGCACAGCCAGTTGATGTGTGTGAAAAGTAGGCCTAATATGTGCAGGTTGTCTGGAATGTTTTTCAATCATTTTTGTTTAATACTAATACTATCTGAACTAAACTAAGATAAACATAAATCAGCGTCTAAAATGCCTCATGGGTTTGTTTATTTCTTATAAAAATGTATTTTTTTAATGAAAATTAAAAGTTTGTTCAGCATACTATACTTAAAAAAAAACTGCTGTCTTATTTTTGCACTCCCATTCCTGTAGCTCTCTTAGGTATGGAGATTGAATGCTGTCTTTTATTTACCCCCAACTGTCTTCTTTTTACCCCATTTGGTGGGTAAAAAAAAAGACACTTTTTATTTTATTGATGAAAAAATATATAAATTGAAGCAATATTACTTATAAAATTGAATTCAACATGCAGTTTACCATCATTTTAATAATTTACCAAAATTTTAACTATTTGCTTTCTGTTTAAAAACATTAAAGTTTTGATTTTGTCTCATATTTACCCCTCCTGACGCCTATGTTAGATTTTTAGATCTTGGATGATCAAAGTTGTCTTTGAGTGCCCGTTTATATTCAGCAACATTGTAGCCTGTAGTATTGTAAGGCAGTTTTCGTTACCCTCTCTTGTCGGATGTATGGGGGTTCGGGGTACTGTTAGCATTGCACGGGTTGTGAGATGATGGTTTACTATTTGGCGAGATTGGTGCTGATGTCTGAAGGGGCGGAAAGTTAGCTGCTGGGCTACCCTGAGTGTTATTGTTCGTTCTAAGGATAGTGGCATAAGTAGTGTGCCCTTTAAATATTTGTTTCGCCTGATATTTGGATACTGGGAGACTTTGTATGGTATCGGCAATATTTTTTTCTAGGTTATAATTCGGGCATTTATCCAACTCCGTATTATAATGGGCCTGTTTGCAATTTACACAACAAGGTTTCTCTGATTGACATTCAGCTGTGGTATGAGGGCCTCCGCATTTCATGCAATGAATAGCGTTGTGACAAAACTTGGACTTGTGATTTAATAATCCACAATTATTGCATTGTATAATTTGCTCCTTATATACATGCACTACACGTCTCTGATAATATAAGACCACGTATTGAGGGAGTTTCTGTGATCGAAATATAAGTTTAAGTTTAGAGGAAGGTTTGTAAATCGTTTTTCCATTCTCGTCCGTGGATTTATAATTCAGGCGGTAAGCGTTTGTGACCATAAATCCTTCAGATACCGAAATATTGGTTATAATATCAGTGATTGAAATGTCTGGGTCAACTCCACCAATGATCCCATGCACCATGATATTGTAATTGGGTATGAATGACTTCGTCTGAAACAGCTCATCGAAATCAGAATCAAGGAATTTGTTAGCCTGGTCGGCTGAAGTAAAGTGTATTTCAAGTTGATTAAATCCTGACTTGAAAATTTGCAAAACGTCATAATTATTAGTGTATAGCCATTTACCGAACTTCATCGGATGCATCTTATTGATGTTCACAGTCTTGCTTCTAATAGTGACAAAGAAGGGTCCAGAATCTGAAAATATATATTGATAAGATAACTGAGGTTTCATTATATCAGACCTATCCTGGTTTTCGTTAGATCTAAGTGATGAAAGGGGCTTGGTACAGGTTAGTGATTGTTGCTCAATCGGAAATGATGTAATGGGCAGAGCTTCCTCCATGATTTCCGGAATGTTTTCCATGTATGAGTAGTAAGAGACCCCCGAAGGGGCTCTAGATTATCGAACAAAGAATAAATAATATGAAAGCGTGAAAAAAAAAGGCTTAATAAAAACACTGAAACACTGTCACTGAATCCAGACACTTCTCGACTACAAACAATTACACAAAAATATAGAACCACTTGCACACGTCTAACTAGTAGCGTATCTCAAGTAGAAGTGATGTATGAGCATCAAATGGCTTCAATGACGTCACAACCCAGTTAACCACGCCAGTTTCCTTACAAATGTGTCAAGTAGCAATGATTTTCATGTGCATTGCCCTCCTTCAACATATTGTAACAGCTGGTCTGCTGTATTTGGTGTTATAGCTTAGCGAGTATAACTAGGTACTTGCGTATAATATATTGTTTCAAATTTCTGAACCAGTCATTAAGAAGGGAAGGTTGAAAGAGTCTGGCAATGAAAGCAAAAAGTTAGAGGCAGCAGGAAATCAATATATGATTCTAAATAACTTTCATTCATCTACCTGCAAAGAAACCATATTTATTAAAGGTAAATCTATGCTGTGTAGGCTGTATGTGTATGTTAATTTGAAAATTTATATGTTACCGGTAATACCGTTAAAACCCGAAATCCGTCAAAACCAGTTTCATCTAGTAAAAACTAGCTTAAATGTGTGCGTGTATCTAATGCCTACTCACTTCACTTCACAGTGGGCCAGAATTATTATATGTCTCTATTGTTTTCTTGGATGCATAAAATCAATAGTTATTCAATAGTTTTCACTTTTTCTTTAAGTTAAAAGCACTTTCACAACATAATAGTTTTTTATTCAATATCTGATTCCTCATCATTACATTTTCATTACTGACATTTTCTTCATGAATGGCACTTTCTTCTTCTTCCTCACTAGAGTCTTTCAATAGTTGTAATCCTTCCTTCCACAAGGAAGTTTTGTATTTTTTATGTGACTTTCTTGATATTTGAAATGAGAAGATCGGAAGATATGAGAAGGTTGTTGACTAAATCTGTCATTGTATTTTTACGAGTACTTTTCCTTGTGTGGGGCTCTCGATATATTTTGATATCTTTATTATGAGCCTCCTGAACCTCCTCAGATAACTGTGAAATTGGAAGCAGAGCTGAGTTAATAATCTGAGACTCATGGATGAGAATTTTGTGTATGCTAGCTGGGAGGTTAAACTAGGGATACTTCTGAATGAACAATTTTGCATTTTCTAGCGTATATTGATCCAAAGAATCAATTTTAATATATCTTCCGTTAGAAATTACTCGAAGAACAACTGCAAAACGTATAATTAAGTCTTTATCTATCCCAGTGATGAATATGTTAATTCGGGATTTGAGAAGAATCTTCTAGGAGTATTCCGTTGTTTGAGGTTCCACTCTCTCCTGGTTTAGGTTTGTCCACAAGAAGTCCCATCTCATTTGGAAACCGACTCTGAATTTCTTCCTATCTCCTATTCAACATGTTTTAACAGCTGTGGCTACAGCCTTGAAAGAGAGCTAATGGCAGATATTAATAAAACTGCTTGAGAGTGAGTGAGATGTATCGGACAACTCAGTGAGTGGTAAAGGGTCGAGTGAGTGATTAGTCTGAATTTCATATTAATAAATATTTTCCCCTCCTGGACATATCTCACTCGTGACTCTGAGTTGTTACTCGCATTTTATCGCCTAGACATAGCTGTGCAAGTTATCAAAGTTTAGACTAGAGCTCCTTGCAGAGGGAAGTCTTCCTCACATTCGATTTGTAAATATACTTTTGTTTCTATCATAGAGGAGGAAAGTGTGCAGTTTCAAACTTCATTTGTTAATATTTTGAAACAACACCACATATTATTCACTAAATCAGTTACCGGAAATGAGAAATAGGAAGTCTTTTCCTCTTCACAAAAAAAAAAAAAAAAAAAAAAATCTTATGAATGTGTAACAATATAATGTGATGATAAACTTACCTATATGTATACGCTGTATATTTTTAGTATTTCATGTCTAATGACTCGTCTGAGTGATACAACCTGTTCGGTAATTCTACTCTATCTTCCTTCACTTCGTCCTACAGTAATGAAACTTCATAATCTTCAAATAGGTGTTTAGTTACATCGTGCGATATAAGGCAGCACAATATGATCAAAGACAATTTCCATTGTAACTCTTATTTTGCTACGGAAAATTGGAAATTGTTGCTTCACTTGGCCGAAACACCTCTATAATCGCACGTTCTTTCGTTACCGGTATATATTTATTGTAGGCTCTTTGCTGTGGAGTGATGGTAAAGTAATAAGCCAAGGAGCAATTCTGTGGCTCCAAGGCAAAATGTGTTAGGCCTCTATGTCATTTCTTTCACTTTTCAAGAGCGAGCATGTACAGATATAATTTGAATAACCTTATAAAATCGTAGGAATTGTGTTTCATAACAATGGATTAGACAAAAAAATAATAGAGATATACATGTTATCTTTTGCCACAATAAAGATATCAGCAGGATGCACACATTATCACAAAATCTCATTTTCAACAAAAATTTAAATATCATGTTTTGCCTTGGAACCACATAATTCCATAGCCCATATCACCTAGAAGAAGTGCATTGGCATTATTGCCAATCATTACTCTAGAAACATCCGAATTTCTCCATATAGGCCTAATATAGAAATAATTATCCACGCTTGTGAATTCTTCCTTGACATTGCAGGTAGCTCGTACATTAAAGCTCGCAATACCTTTTTGTTTTGCTAAAATACTCATCGGCATGTTGATTTTTTTAAATAAAAATATTGGTATAATTCACAGCTTCAATGACGTCAGGAAATGAATACTTCCTTTTTGCATTCTGTAACTCTTGGACAGTTGTTGGAAATTGAAAGCAAATAAATGCTTTTAATTTCAAAGAATCTGCAACTTCCCAGCAGTTAGAATTTGTTTTATAAAAGAAAGCTATAAGGATAATGACTAGGGTACATAGAAGGACATCATGTAAAAAGATATTCCAAAATTTGTACATTGTGAGTAGGTCTACACTCTTTCACCGAGTTCACACCTGTGGAGTAATGGCTAGTGCGTCTGGCCGCGAAACCAGGTGGCCCGGGTTCGAATCTTGGTCAGGGTAAGTTACCTAGTTGAGGTTTTTTCCGAGGTTTTCCCTCAACCCAAATTTGAGCAAAAGCTGGGTAACATTCGATGCTGGACCCCGGACTCATTTCACTGGCATTATCACATCTCATCTCATTCAGACGCTAAATAACCTGAGATGTTGATACAGCGTCGTAAAATAACCTACTCCAGGGTAACTTACGTTAGTCGGCAAACTCGCTAGCTGCTGATCAGGAACTGCACTCGGGCTTGGGTTAGATTTTTCCTTGGACTGATTACCTGGTTGAGTTTTTTTTTTCCGAGGTTTCCCCAAATGTAAGGCAAATGCCAAATAAACTATAGCGAATCCTCGGCCTCACTTCATCTCACCAAAAAATTGTTTAACTCTTGTTTCGTATCTTGAAGCTTTAATGCTAACACAAGATCTATGGAATACAATGAAATGAAAAGTGACATGGTACCATGGGAAATATCCACATCCTCTTGAACGCCCATTTGAAAACCTGGATCGCCCACAAATAGTAAGAAAATGCTCATTTTCATTTCATTATCGAGAGCTCTTCCTCTTCTGCCATTTGAATCTTGCAAGAAATTCCGCGCTAGTCACTGTACGTTCTCCTTCTTAAATTTGTACAAATGTTTGTAACTATGTTTACAAGCTTGTCTACGATGTTTATACCTTTTCTTCTGCGTTGTACAACAATAATATACCTCGTCATTACGATTTTTTAACTTCACTCAACCGCTTTGAGTCACCTATTCAGTTAACTCAGAAAGTTGATAGTATAAAGTCAATTATATGAGTGAGTAGTAACGTTCATTAATATGGAATAGTGACTTGTCTCTCGTCTGTTGCGTCATCGAGAGTTGTAACTCAAGGATCAAAGGTCAGTGCCAGACTGATTGAGAGATAAGTATGTTTATTAATACACATGCGAGTTAGAACTCGGAATTGTCGAGTGATAAATAACAACTCAAAATTATTAATATCTCCCATTGTAACCAAGGCGATAGCGCACCAGTCAGTCCTAGGCCGTGCGCTTCAGACAGTGGTGTGTGTTACGTGGTCATATTCGTGAATAAGGAAATAACAATGGCTGAGAATGTTAGAACAAAGGGTAGGTTTTATTAGGAATACATGTAATTTTGAATTGGTTTATATAGAGTGTAAATATTTGTGATAACTTGGAGGAATGCAATTTAAGCTAATATATTTTAGTTTTCAATATTTAAAGAGGGTTATAAAGTGCGTGTCACTCGATGTTACGAAAACTTTTGTGTCGATGGTTTAAACAGATCCTATAGATTGCAGAAAAGTCGTATTCAGCTGCAGCTACTTGCACTTTTCTGATTAATATGCGAAAATTCAGATACCTACGTACAGTATTACGAGGGGGATCCAGGAAATAACGACCATTCGCGCATACCCGCCGCGCAGCTGACTCCCCTTCCTTGTTTGAAGGTCAATTGGCTTCCTTAACATGTGTTCTCATAATGTTGTGAGTACTGGTTGCAACAAGTCGCCATTGTGCATTTTGTGTTACTTCAAAATGAACGACGCGATTGATAATCCCGCCGACTGTGAGGTGAGGAGTGTGATTCGATTTTTGCATGCCCGACATTTGAGATTTTTGCATGCCCGACATTTGAAACCTGCAGAAATTTACCGGCAATTGAAAGAAGTGTATGGTGATACTGTAATGAGTGAAAGAAATGTGAGAAAATGTTGCGAAATGTTCAACAATGGGCGAACAAATGTCCACGATGAAACTCGACCCGGACGCCCATCACTCATCACAGAAGATCTGAAGACTAAAGTGAACGACAGAATCTTGCAAGACAGGCGCACATCACTCGACGAATTGCATATTGCCTTTCCTGACATTTCTCGTTCTTTGCTTGGTGAAATTGTGTCACAACATCTTGGCTACCACAAAATCTGTGCACGATGGGTTCCACAGCAACTGAGTGACCAACACAAAACTCAGAGAATGGCCTCAGCATTGACATTCTTGATGCGATATCACACAGATGGAGACGCCTTTCTTGATCAAATTGTGACTGGTGATGAGACCTGGGTGTCTGACAACACCCCAGAGACCAAGCGCCAATCACGTCAATGGCATCATCCCTCATCACCCAAGAAACCGAAAAAATTCAAACAGACGCTCTCAACACAAAAAGTCATGGCTACTGTCTTTTGGGATCGCAAAGGTGTTCTTTTGCTGGATTTCATGCCAAAAGGCACTACGATGAATGCAAATCGTTATTGTGAGACTTTACGAAAACTACTGCGAGCCATCCAAAACAAGAGGCGAGGAATGCTTTCGAGAGGAGTTGTGCTTCTTCACGACAACGCCCGCCCGCACACTGCTGCTTCAACTCGAGAATTGCTGGATCAATTCGGTTGGGAAATCTTTGATCATCTGCCCTATAGTCCAGACCTTGCTCCTAGCGATTTTCACCTTTTCACTAAGCTGAAAGACTTTCTGGGTGGTACGCGTTTTGGAAGTGATGAAGAGTTGAAGAAGACAGTGAACACCTGGCTTAATGAACTGGTGGCAGAGGAGTATAACACAGGAATTCTAAAGCTAGTGAACAGATACGACAAATGTTTAAATGTAGGTGGTGATTATGTAGAGAAGTAAAGGAAGCTTCAGTTATGTAACAGACTTTGTTTTTTCAAATAAATATATATTTTTTTAATTATTACAACAAAACGGTCGTTATTTCCTGGATCCCTCTCGTATTAATTACTATTCCACTGCTGTTTTTTACACTGTAAAATCATGGAAGCCTTGCTGCAAATAATAATGATAAGACAGCTGTTCATGAGTTTGTTATTTCATAATTAGGATAACGTGAAAATTGTCAACAAGATTTTTCTTCAGAACTAAAGAAAAAAAATAGTTCATTCTGCAGTAATTAGAATAAAAGATAGCAGTATTGCTACAGAATGAAAAATAAATAGGAAGAAAAATTGGCAGTTCACTGGATCAAGAATTTAACCTGCCCCCTGTAATAAATTTCATGTTGAACATGTGGCTGGATGTTCATAGTTGTATAGTCATTCTGCTCATCCAAGAAAATTGTTCTCTGAATCATCTAAGAAGACCAAGAGGAGGAAAACTGAACATCTCAGAGAAGCTGCTGATCCTGCTGCGCTTGTTCTTGCTACTCGGATAAGTATGAAGGCTTCTGGTAAAGAGAAGCAGCTAAACTAATGGAAAATGCTGTAAGTACACCAACCCGTGTGGCAAAAATTCCAACTGCATATAACGAGCATAGTGGTTCCTGCAAAAAATGTTGCAAAATATAGTGGTGATGACGTTTTAGCCCTCATAATGGGTACGAAATTATCTAAGTACCAGTACACTTTATTGAGACTACAAGAAAATGTAGAAATGTAGATTTATATCCAGCGTACAATGAAGTTCGAGAAGCAAAGCTGCATTGCTATCCATGTGATATTACTCTGACAGAAATAAGTGCAGAAGTGAAGTTACAGAGTCTGTTAGATCATACAGCCAGACGAATGAGTTTAGTGCTCACCAGGATCCCTACTATGAGTATACACTGTCAAAAGTATTGTAAAAAAAAGTTCATTTTTTCAATTTTGTCCCATTTTTTATTCAGTCTGGCCCACTGTGCACTTGCGTGATTCAGATTCCGCATATATCGGATAGATGGCAGGACTATGATCCATTTTCAATTGTACACCACTTCGGCAGACCACGCTGTACATGATGTGTATCATGTGAAGAGTTATGTCGTGTACTAGGGTGAGTGTATGTGTAAGTGTTCGTGTAAGTGTAGTGTAGGGAATGGGTGAGGATGATAATGAAGAGGAAGGGAGAAGGGGAAATATGGTGCCGGCACATAGCCTACTCCTGTCGAATAGCAACTAGTAACTCAATCGAGTCACTGCCGATTTCCCCTTAACTCCCCACTCCACCTTCCCTGGCTGAGACGAGTAGACAGGAAGGTAAGCATTGCTGAGTGACAGATTGTATAAGGCAGGCATCATAGTTTTTACAAACTTTCAGCTCTCGCTGGTTACCTGCAATCCATCACGATGCATAGAGCCTATTGTGTGTTTGTTTATAAGGCAGTGTAAGCGAAAAAGACATGGGTGGGGGTTTCAGAGTTCCGATCCAATTCCCTGTTGTGCCCAGAGCTGGGCTAGACCTTACGAAAACTCGCTTTGCATATACGCTTTTTGTTTATGCCTTTGTTTGCTTAAACTAGTCTTTACAGGCCTATTTGAAACTGGTTTTGATGGATTTCGGGTTTTGAGATAACATAATGTACAGTAAATTAAAGTAACATGCGTACATTCACTGGGATAATGACAAAGGAAAGCACATGTATGCTGGTTGCAAAATTATTCATATGATAATGTAAAATATGTTGTGTTGGAAATGATGTAAAAAAGTTACAAAGTATTTTCCCAATGAGCATGAAATCAAAATATTTTACAGCACCTGAAGAGCTTTAATATATGAATGTTTGTAGCTACAAAAAGTATACAATTTTGCCTTTCATTTTTGCATTGTAAAGGAAAATTTAAAATATATAATTCAATTATGACATATAAATGTAATTTAACAACACTGTATTGTACTTAAAGCAAAATATACAGATTTTTTTGCTACTAATATTTCATTTGAGAAATCACACATGCACTGGACATTTCGCGCCCCTTTGCGCCTTCATATTACAAGGTAAGTTTCTTAAGAATGTCAAGAATATTGCAAATCATATATAGCTGACAGTTTTATTCACTTTTCTCAAAACTAGCAGAAAGGAACATGTGTAATTTCTCAAATAACGGATTGAATAATTTTAAAGCACCACAGAAAAAAATAAATCACTAAACTGGAGAATTAGGTACCGCAGCTTTCAACGTGGCATTGCAATGATAATCAAGTATACAATGTTGCCAACATAAGGGCATGACGTCATTACGAGGAGAAATTTATTTTTTTCTCATTCATTCCCTCATTCTCAACATTGCTGAGAGAGAGCTTCACTATTATAGTCCATGGAGTGCAGTTTCGTAGAAAGGACTTTGCCAACAGACCTTCTTCTGCCCCCTACTAATTGGTTGTCATAAATAAATGTGTTCTTACTGTGATGAAAATCTTGTCTTTGCCTGTTAGTAACCAATCACAACCCTCGTTCAGAAGAATTGACAGGATCCTGTCAAATCCACGTGGAGGCAGAGTTGCCAAAGATTTTCTGAATTCCAAGAATCCCATCAGTTAACATGAAAGTATAATTGAGAGTGTATTCTGTAGTATTCATTGAGCGGTAAGCTCGTGATATTACGTTGCTTTTTTTTTTCAAAACACGTGGTGTCCAGATGAGGATGACGGCCACTAATCCTCTCATTTCGAAGGTCGCCAAGATTGTGGCAACTTTGCAATGTTGGGGCGATGGACTGGTCAGAGGTGTTTGTGTAGAAAGTCATAAATCTGTAAGGGGGTGTTCAAAGGAACCACCAAACTGCACTCCATGATATAAAATTGACTGTAGCAACAAGTTTAGATAAGGAGATAAGTACATTAGTGTTAATTACACACTTTGCCAGTGATAAGGTTGGCTGGGGTTTGACGAGGAGATAATGTATTAATGTCAGTTACACACACTGTTGATTTGAACGATATTCCCTGGACCACATCATATTTCTCATTAATTTCGCCGTGTTAAAGTGTTATGATATCTTCTTTTAGTGTATTAAAAAAGTCGTCATTATACTCCATAGATCTTGCACTTAAAAGTGCAGGGATTTAGTGTTAAAGAATATCATCACCAATTTTACTAGCAACATTTCGATTCTCTTTTGTTTCACATGGCTTAGTATGGTCTGGTCACTAATGACACATGCAGCTCACGACAGAAAGAACTTACTTTGAGATCAAACTACGCATGCGCGGACTTGATTAATCCATTAACGCCCAATGGTCTATTTATTGACCCTTGCACACTCGACTACATTAGATTTTTTTATTGGCGCCCCACTGATTCAATATTAATGATCATCATAAATATATCATGTAAGATGTTAACTAAACTTGCCATCATTTTATCCTCCTTCAAAAATAAGAATTCATTAAGGTATCTTAGTTCGAATTATTTAGGTATAAAATAATGTCGCACTGTGTAAGGAATATAATTAATTTTCCGTATTATAATGTGTCGATATTGTTATTGATATGTGATTTAGTAGTGCCAAGGTTATTACTATTGCATCACAAAAGAAAAACACAAATTTATGTAAAATGATTGGAGCAATATGAACTGAAACGGCTGCGGTCTATAAATAGACCGCTGGGCACTTATGATATCACGTGAAAATAACAGTGGAGAAAGGTGTGTCATTGCATTCTGTACCACAACGGTTGATATCAGCAAGTGACTGTCGGCAGTAGGACTGTGCTATTGCAAGTAGATTAGCATCTGAAAGATGATTAGCACCTATTCGATCCCCAGAACATGTTATTGTATGCCCTAAATTGGAAATAAATGTGATACGGTGTACGTCTGCAGTGTATACATTTTTGAACAATGGATATATTCCTTCTTTCTTCTAAGTACAGAGGTCTATAAAATATGCAATAATATTTCTCGACCAATAAAGAAGACCATGCATCCTATTTTCACCAACATATTATAACAGTAAACAGAAAAAAATTCAATATTGTGATGGTACGATATATTGCTGTCCTGTGCTGTGGCATCATGGTCTAAGGCATCCTGTGTAGGACTCGCGTTACGGAATGAACGTGGTTCGAGTCCTCATGGGGGAAGAAATTTTGTCAGGAAATTTCGGCCAGTGTATGGGACCAGTGCCCACCCAGCATCGTGATGCACTTACGGAGCTATGATAGGTAGCAAAAATCCGGTTTCACAAACTAGCTACAACGGCTGGGAGGATCATTGTGCTAACCACACGATACTTCTATTCTGATTGGATGATCGTCCACCTCTGCTTCGGCACGTGGACGTGAGGTCAGTAGCCGGCTGGTCGGTCTTAGCCCTTCATGGGCTGTAGCACCAAGGATTTACTTTTTTACGACATATTGCTTCGTTTTCTTTCGTAATATTATGTCAGATGGTATCACTTTTGACTAATTTCTTCTGTGGCCAACATCACATTGAGGTTTTCTATTCCCTGTGTAAAAAATCTCTGGTAAGGACACAGCTGAAATGACGTCAATAATAGGCACGACTTTGTCTTAGGCAGCAGAGTTGTGCTGAATGTGCTCGATTGCATTGTACATCCTCATGCTCACGACACATAATTTGATAATTTTTTTTATAAGTAGAGACCTTTTGCTCCACCTTCAGGATCTTGGTTTCCGGATTACAGAAACTGTGAGAGAAAACAGAATGGATGCCTTTACTCTTCAGGATACGAAATTACTACAGAATGCAGTACGAGAGTCCTGCGATTATACATTTGACACTAATAGTGAAATTCTGTTCGTGAAGTGGGATGACAACAGATGTGTACCTGTAGGATCAAACTTTGATGTAGGGGCTTCTGCAAGCAGGTGGGACAGAAATATAAGACAGAATATAAGTGTGCAGCAACAACAGGTCATATTTTTTTAGTAGGTTATTTTATGACACTTTATCAACATCTTAGGTTATTTAGCGTCTGTTTGAGATGAAGATAATAATGCCAGTGAAATGAGTCCGGGGTCCAGCACCGAAAGTTACCCAGCATTTGCTTATATTGGGTTGAGAGAAAACTCCGGAAAAATCTCAAGAAATACGGTAAGTACATGGGTGGAGTGGACCATCATGATTGGTTAGCAGGGAAATATGCCACTTCAATTCATGGAAAAAAGTGGTACTGAGATCTCTTTGTCAGAATGCTGGATATGGCTATAGTAAATGGTTGGATTGTCTACAGAGAAATACATGGACGAGACTCCCTGGACCTACTTGAATTCAATATCTCTAGATGTTTTCGAACTGCAAGAGAATGGAGTGCCCTATTCCATCACCTCGATGAGTGAAATTTGGTATGAGGATAGATAGTAGAGGTCATTTCATGGCAAAACGACCCTCTCAGAAACACTGCCAGATGGAATGGTGTAAATGCAGACCAGTAACATTCCGCAAGAAGTGTGATTAAACCCTCTGTCAAAAATGCTTTGAGCCTTACCACACTCGGTAAAGACAGACATTACTAAAATAAATGTGTTTCATTATTGCTGCAGCATTGTATTGTTGCATTAAATACTAAAATGTCATAAATAAATTTATTTATATTGGTGTAAATGTTTCTGGTTATACTACATTAAATACACAAAAAAATATATTTACTTTATTGCAAATGAATACGCAGATATCATAAGTGCCCAGCGGTCTATTTATAGACCGGGTGATTTTCAGCTACTTGGTGCACGGCAGAATAAACAAAACATATTCTTGGCATCTTATGGATGAAATTTATGAAATAGATATATTATTTTCGTTTTTTTTTTTTATAAAAATAATTTGGGCGTTAATGGGTTAATAAAAACCTAAACTAACCAAACCTAATCTTCGTATATACAAGATGTGTAACTGGAGTACAAAGGGAACTTCATTTGATTAGGAATGTACACGCGAAAATAAATCCAGATAAGGATCACGGTGACACTACAAGAGAAGTCTGTGCATGCGCAGTTTGATCTCAGAGCCAAGTTCTTCCTGTCATGAGCCCCAATGGCGAGCATATTTGGCACTGCTGTATGGTATGCATTATCCAGTTGTTCCAAATGAATAAAAGTTTTTTTTTTTTTAAGTTGACTCTTCAAATGCCACAGATAGAATAATACAGAGTGGACCCCTCGAACTTTCCTGGTTTCCATTACTTCTAAAAAAGAAACAGAAAGAACAACAATAATAAAGACAATACGCCTTATATCCGCCCTTCATGTCTAAAAAGCGAAGAATCGAGGAATAGAGGCTCAATATGGCATATTTGAAATTCTGATGGCATCTGCAGCAAGGCAACATGAAGAGGATGAATGCCAGATCTTCGGGAAATTTTTAGCTAAAAGATGTAGCAATGTTCATCCATAACACAGAGCAAAGTCCAAATGCTATTATAAACAGTTCTTTCTACAGTTTACCGTATACATTGTTCTCAACATTGTACTGTAATGTTCATCCATCACAATGCCTGTTACCATATTAAGAGAGTTCCTTCAATTCTCCTGACCTTGTCAAGCACTGCACTGATTACACTCAATTAAAGCTCAAATTTTTCTAGCATCAAGTACGTCCAATTGGCAAGATGTGGATATGAATTTTCAGGCTCTCTTCATTTTTAAAAATAGTGTTTTATGGTGTTACTTAACCTTTTATATATTGGTAGAAAATAAGAACACCTATCTGTAGACTTCTGACACATTACCTGTGCACTCGGCAGATGCCAAAGTGGTAATTGCCTCGCTATAACTCACTACAAAAATATAAGTTCAAGGAGGCCTACTTAGCACAGCGTAATACACAAATACACTATTACGTTATCCCACAAATTAAATAAACACAACAAAAGCAGGAAATATACCCATTTTCAGAACCACATGACAAGCAGACGTGTTCTTTACTCAGAGAGAAAAATTAAAGTTTTCTGGAAATGTAGTAGTGTAGCGCAGAGTCTTTCTCTCTATCTTTTAACATCATTTTCTCCATTAACTAATGGTCAGAAAACGCACAGAAAAAGTGTTATGCCCTCTCACTGTGAGAGTGTCACATAATAACATTAAAGAACTTATGGTATTATATTATGATATGTTAGGAAGGCAAATCTCGTTGCTCGCAATCACAAGCTTTGTGATGAACTGATGAGAACGCCGCTAACTCTGTCATAAGAGTAGCTAGTATCAACACTCAGTAATCCCCATTCAGACTTAAATTCAAAGAAAATACCGCCAGTCATTGTATCAGCCGGACGCTTGGGAGTTCAGTTTAATTTCAAACGGTAAAGGGTGCAGTTGTTTTGTACCTAGGTGATTTATATTTTAATATTCATTATAATGAGTGAAAGTCGGAAAAATCTCAGTGGTTCTCAATACTAGAAACACCTCTTATTGAGGTTATGGCTGATATGTAAATCTATTACCAGACAGTACATCTCACTTGATGATATGTATCAGAGGATGAACTGCATCTAAAATCTGATTAATGTAATATGTAGCTAGTCAGCGATGTATGCAATGGAGGGGGAAAGGAACTGGTCACCCTACCCCATTATCTCCTGGCCTAGTTGCCTTATGAGTGATGCCTTGATGGTGTCACTTGTGGGTTCCAGACCTGTCTTCGGACAGTTGACTAAACAACAATACCGGAAACTCGAGAAAGACAAGGCAATAAAAAGAGAGGAAATGGTGAGAAAAAGTGCAAAAATATGTGTTATTTAAAAAACAAACATAGCCAGCTTGTTCCAGTTCGAGTCCAGGTACATCAGAGTGTAATAATGTGGTGAACAGCAGTTACCGAAAATAGTGCAGCGTGTGGTTCATTTTAGTCAGGCGTTTCTGATATTAGAAACAGTAATAATGACGCAGAATCAATTATTTCATTTGATCCAAATGACGCATATAGGGCGAAATAAGGGGCAGAAATATTTTTCTCTGCCTAGAGGCGTCAAGTAGCTAGATTCGACCCTGCATGTTAACACACCGGATGATGCAAGAAACATGATGCATGGCACATGGAGCGTGACACATAACGCCATGTTATTTGATCTAGTGAGTCATTCAGTGTGGAGTCATCAGATGGAGATCTTCTGCTATTGTCAATAATAAGAATGCGAAGATAAAGGCATAGGTTTCGGATTCATTGGTTCAAAACGTTGAAAATCATGGTGCTTGTAGTGTTTTATTGGTGGAGTTAGAACAGCATCCAGACAAATTCACAGAATATTACAGAATGTCCAAAGAATCATTTGAAGATACAGCAAACTGTGAATATTCCTAATAGATGGAAAACATGTATGAGTATTACACAAGCACATGGACTTTTCACTCTGATTTCAGACTTGGGTAGAAATAGTGTTGGTGCTAGGGTTGCCAACTATTTTTGAAGAAAATATGGGAGACTAAGTGGTCTACAATATTTCACATAAAAAATTGAAAAATTATTAAATTCAGTTAGCAGCACTAAAAACAATTTTATTGTACATTTTGGCAGTTAGGCTTAAATTAAAGTATTTTGAGATATTTTATCTAGTGTAATAGTTTCAAACAAATTGTAAAAATTTCCTACATGAGTAATTGAAGTTGACTGTGATTTGCAGTTCTGATTTGATTAAAGTGTCGCGCTCCTTTTTCGAACATCTGAGGATTGCGAGACTTCATATGTGAGTATAGGTATATATCAATGTTAACAAGCTTGTTAAAATTGGCCATAAAGTCATTTAAATATGTGCTCCTGCATATATGACTTACCGGTATATGTCTAAATTGCAGGTAGTAGGCCATTGATGATATAATGAGGAGAGTTCGGCTGGCACCGTGCATCGTGTCCCAGCATAGCTCAGTTGGAAAGAGCACTCAGCACGCAGAGTTGAGACGTCCTGGGTTCGATTCCCGGTGCTGGAACGAATTTTTCTCAAAATTAATAGGTATCTACATGTTGACTACTAACAAAAAATAGTAGTCTTGATTATTCAATGTGGATGCGAGACCATATATACGAATGTATGTATATATCTGTTTACTTAATGTTCATAACAGAAAACACTCTTTGTATAAGCTTAGCTGCACATTCCAGGGCATCTCTGGAACAAGAGAATCCATCATATAAATCACCTTCAACCACGTAAAAATTAAATGTTTCAATTAATTTTTACATTATGCAAAAATAAGGTAGGAAAAAGTTTGATGAGAAGAGAAATGCGGAAGTCGGGAGACTGTTAAAAATTGGATGGTGCCATATGTTCAAAAATGGGCGAACCAATGTCCATGATGAAGAGAGAACCTCGACCGAGTATCGTGAATGCAGATCTGATTTGTTTGGTTGACAAAAAGGTTAGAGTAAACCGCAGGTTTACCATGTCAGAGCTTAGTGAGGATTTTCCACAGATTAGTCGTACTCTTGTGTACAAAGTGATTACCGAAGATTTGGGCTGCTGGAAACTTTCTGCCAGATGGGTTCCTAAACTCCTTTCTGAGGAACAAAAGGCTCAGCCGATGGGAGCAGCACTGTCCTTTCTTGAGCATTACGAAAGAGAAGGTGATGCTTTTCTCGATCAGATTATGAAAGGAGATGAGACTTGGGTGCGGTATGTGAATGCAGAAACAAAGCTTCAATCAATGCAGTGGGGCCATACTCACTCCCTGAAAAATTCCACAAAGTGTCGTCAAACACTTTCCACGAGGAAACTTGTGGCAACTGTCTTCTGGGACAGAAAAGGAATTTTGCTAGTGGAGTTCTTGGAGAGGAATGCCACAATTAATGCTGAGCGTTACTGTAACACACTAACAAACTTGAAAAGCGCCATTTAAAACAAATGTTGAGCTCTGGGGTGATTTTCCTGCATGACAACACCCGGCCATATACAGCGCGTCGTACTGTGACCAAACTCCGAAAGTTCAACTGGGAAGTATTGGATCGCCCTCCCTATAGCCCACATTTGGTACCTAGCGATTACCATCTCTTCATGCACATGAAGACGTGACTTGGCTCGAAGTGCTTTGACAATGACGAAGAGTTGAGAATCAGCGTCGTAGGTTGGCCGAATTCTACGATTGTGGAATTTCAAAGCTCGTCAAATGCTACGACAAGTGTCTCAATGTCACTGGAAAATGTGTGGAAAAATAAATTAGAGTGTACAATTTCAAACGTATTGTAACCCAATTCTGTAACGTCATTCACAGGTTTGTAAAAAATTAATGGCTACTTTACGAATAGCCCTCGTAGAACAAAGATACATATTGCTTTTTTATATAAAAACATTCTAGCATCCCCAGAAAGAGTAAGTTACGTACTCGTGCTCAGAGGGCATTCCACATAATGTTAAGATATTTTATTAAATAACAGAGTAAAAAGTAAAAAAAGAAAAAGAAAAAAGAAAAAGAAAAAAGAAGAAGAAAAACATATCAGAATAATTGAACTTTAAATTTTCTCTCTTGACAGGAATTTTTAATTGATTTTTTAAAATAAGGAGCATTAGTAAATTGTACACTATCTACCAAAAAGTAATTGCTAGAAGTCATGTTTCTAGTGTGCAGTGGTATGCAGACAATAAGGTGACCAGTTGAACTGGCCTGCACAGAGTCCTGATCTCAATCACATTGAGCACCTTTAAGACGAATTGGACCGGCGATTGAGGTTTCGGGAAATTCGGCCAACTTCCATTGTCCAACTGAGTGCCATATTGCAAGAGGAATGGCGACGCATTCCAGTGGATATCCCACACAAACTAGTGGAAAACATGCCTGAAAGGGTGGCTGCTGTTATAGCAACAAGAGGTGGTACCACGAGGTTCTAAAGGGGCAAAAATAGTGCCCAATTACTTTTTGGTAGATAGTGTATATTTGGGAATTTAGCTATTAAGTTATCATGTTATAAAGCCTTGCACCGAAATTGCTACTGTGATTATATGCTACAGTTATGATACATTTAGGTTCTGTTAAGCATAATATATGTTTTCTGATCTTTTGGTTTTATATTTATGTCAGTGATGTCAAAGCAAGCGCATTTTTCTGACCTTGACGTCGTGCGCGGGCATCAAGTGCTAAGTATGGAAAGAGGAAGGGTTGTGTATATGAGTAAGCAGCCTGTAGGATTAAGAAAACAGTGGTGCACAAACTTCAAACGGAACGTGACTTTTATGTCGTTATTTTTATATGGCTTCTTTCTGTTTGATATTATCTATATTGTCTGTAAAACAAAAGTACTAATACCAATTTCTTAATATTGCAGTTGTTTTTAAATGTTAATAACATAATTAAGAGTTAAGAAGGAATATTCACACAAATTCCATAGTAGTACAACTATACTGTACTAAATATCCCAAAAAAAGAGATTGAGTATGACATGACAAGTTGTAATTGATATTGATGATACCTTTAGCCCTATAAAAATAATCAATCAACTAATCAAGAAAATATTACAGTACACAGCAAAGTTACCTAGGTGCTGTATATGTTTTAAGTGTAACTAATATTCCATAACAAAACTCTTATCACATTATGCTTTTAAGGTGATATTGGTGAGCAACTTCCTATCATCAGAATATTAAATTATTTTCTCGAAATGTGCTGAAGCTATAGAGCTGACATTTTTACAACACATGGGGATGTATCTTTTGCTTATGATGTAACAGTAGTTGCTTTGTTAGTCATTCATTTCCATGCGAATATTTTCAAAACTTTCAATACACTATCTTCAGTAATATGCATTTACGGTATATTAAATTAACGAAAACATTCTGTAAGGCTACTAAATAAATAGGCCTGTATCTGAAAATTTCACTTGTCTATAAAGAAAGTTGAGAAAATATTTCTTTTGAACAAAAAAATCAAACTTGTGAAAAATGAACATTAAAATTAAAACTTACATTCTTATAATGCAATACTTCCAGACAAATCTAAAATTTAACATGGATACAGTTTTAATAAGTTCTCTTCCCTTTATCTATTGAATCAGTGCTGACCATCCCTGAACAGGTTCTCCTGAGCTCTAAAGCACGCGCTTGCTCCTATGGGCATCAATTGACATCACTGATTTATGTGAATATAAATTAAATATATTTCGGTTTTTATGTACGAAATTCAATAATACATTGTTATAAATTTGATGGAAGTCAAATACTTTAAATCCTGAATACAACAGTTCTGAAGGGTTATCAAGAGTTTATTAAGGCATAACTTTATTATTCTTTTCTGTAGCAGAGTTGTTGGCATGGATGGAGGTACTATTAGCACTGTATTAACTTCGCACTTTCTTAAACATCAACCATAGTACACCAACTATTTACTTTTCTTACACATAATGCTACCACCACCACTAAAAAGTTTTGATCAACACTTCAACCATTAATGCTTCATTATACTACTCTGATTGCTCTCTGCAATTTTTTTAGTTGGTTATTTAACGACCCTGTATTAACTACTAGGATATTTGGCATTGATTGTATTGGTAATAGCGTGATGGTATTTGGGAAGATGAGGCTGAGGGTTCGTCATAGATTACCTGACATTCGCATTCGTCTTATGGTTGGAGAAAACCTCGGAAAAACTACCAGTAATGAGCACAAGCTGGAATTGAACCCATGCCCGAGTGCAACTTTGGATCAGCAGGATCCTTGTCCTTGTAAGCTTTTTATTTGTTATACACATTAATGGTAACATTTTCACAATTCACTTTTTTGCTTTAAAAAGCTAACAATTATTGTGTCTACTTACTGATTGATGTCCACGTTTTTCTTCAGTGATACCGTACACCGCAGCATAGAATAATGAATCCACAGAGAACTTGATTTCTTCTTTTCACTTTTCATTTAACAATATTCAAGCATAAACTTTTCAGAAATATTCTCTACTTTTTTTTTACACACTCTTAAAACTTCTTATATTCCTCTTCATACCTCTGTCGCGATTTTGTTGGAATTAATAAATCAGTACAGCTGTTAATGCAATACCATTGACACTTATATTTATAAATAGTCATGGTGACAGTACCGACAATAATAACATTCTTCAAATGTTTCTTGTACATGGCCCTCTATATGAATCGATCACCTACAAAGCAAATGTATATAGCTTCAAATGTTTCTCGTACAAGGCCCTCTATATGAATCGATCACCTACAAAGCAAATGTATATAGCTGGCAATAAAAATTTTACATTTAGACAATATTCAATTTTACATTATTTTTTTATCAAAGCAGATGAAACTTTGTACGGTACACATGTCGTAACTTCATATTACAATAGTAGACTGGTTATCAACTCGGCCTGCAGCCTTGTTTGGTTTTTTTTGTGCATTTATAATCGTTAGTTGAGTGTTTAGTTTTGTGTTGTGGGTTTATATTCGTTTGCTGAGTGTTCCATTTACACAGAAACATTTACATAGACCTAAAAATAGTGAAATAAGTATAGTTGTAGTGTTCTGTTTATTTATAGTTATATTTAGTTGGATAAGTTGTCAATTATGCCTAAGAAGAAAAGTATTAGATCTGTACTTAGTTCTGCTCTGAATGAAAGAAGATGGGGTCCTAAAACAGTGAAACAAATTGAGAAAAAATTCTCGTTTTTCATGAAATTGTTCAAAATGACCACCAACAGCATCCAAACACTATTGATGCAGCCGAACTGCTCCACGAACTAAGTTCTGTAATGTGTCCAGTGTCATAGCTGCACATGACGTTAAATTTTGATTTGTTCTCGTAGCACATCCAGTGTAGCTGGCGTTTCCCAATAAACAACATCCTTTAGGGTCCCCCATATGTAGAAATTGGTGTTAGGTCTGGGGACTGTGCTGCGTACTCGACAGCACCTCTTCGACCTATCCATTAAGCTACAATTTCCCCGAAAATGAGAATTTTATCTGAATTTGTTCTTAAGTTATTTATAAACAAACAGTGTATACTTTTTTTGGGCTAATCTGTATTTTAAGTCATGTTATGTTACATTAAAATTAAATTTCAAATCAAAATTCTGAAGAAATTTTAAGAAAACAGCAATAATAAATCTTGGTCAGTATTACTTACTGAAAAAGAATATATAAAGTATCTGATTCTTTTCGACATGATTCAGTAGCAAAATTTCGGATGCTAACTGGTCATGACTGTTTGCAGCACCCTGTTTAAAATTGAAATTTTTTGTTCACCAAAATGCATCCTGTGTAATCTAGAAGACTCTTTGATGAATCAAGAACATTTACGAAAATGTCCAGCTTTGGCATCAGATTTTTTGGATTCGGACTCTAAATTATACTGCAAAGTTAGAAGGTGAATGGAGAACTTCCAAGTGTCTGGGCAATAGATACTGCTGCTGCTACTATGTTACATTAAACCAAGTTTTATTTAATTCCCATTTCGACATGTACAAAACACAGTTCTGAATTCATTTATGCTTTAGATTGCATTAATGCAATTTCTCCAAAGTATCATTTGTCTCTACTTGGCAATGCATAAACAATATCACATTACAAAAATTCTGCTAACAAGTTTGGAGTTAGACCTTCTATATAACCCTAAATTATATGTGTTTTTTAGGTTTTCACGGTGAATGTGATTTGGATATTGCACTATGTCCTGGAGCTAACATTTCTAATGTTTCGAAACTACATACAGGTTCCATGATCAGGGCAGAGAGCCTAGGCAAGACCAGACAGTTCGCCTACTCTGCTGGGCATGTAGCGCCTGGCCGTTCCACGTGCTGAGCTCAAATGACAAATTCTAAGGGGAATATCTGTCAGTGACTAAGCTCTTAAGAGGCTTTTGAGGCTCATATAGCCTACCGGTACATATATATTCTTATATGAGGTCTCGCCATCCTCACTGAATAATCAATGAATCGATTCCAGGTGCTGGAACGAATTTTTCTCAAATTAATAGATATTTACAGTATAGCTATCAGAATGCTGCATTGGAGTTAAATCGCTCGCTTGAACTCGGTCGAGTGTCGCACCCTTGAGTGAGGTAAGATCGGTCGTGATACGCTCGTAATAAATAGAAGCACAGTACAAGGTCACCTCACCAACATGTCTTATCTTGTATGGAAGGCGACAAATAAGATACACATATGTTTTGCTCACACGGTAAAAATAAGGCTTTATTTTCTGCGTTTATGACAAACGTTTAATGGAACAGTCAGTGGAACGTACCAAAACAGGAACATGAAGTTATCAATAAAATAGTATGAAAAACTTCGATATACAGTTATTATTGCTAATTCATAATTATTCAATATTTGATTTACCACATATATAATTTGATAGGTCCATACATAGTGTTCCACCTATATACTGCGACAATGTAGAAACGTTTTACAAAATATTATTAATATAGCAGTAGATTAATAACAATATTAGTACAGAGATAACATCACAGAAAATATAATAAAACGAATAATCAAGCTGCACAACTGTTACAGACGCAAAGATTGATACACTAATTATTAGAGATTATTATTATTATTATTATTATTATTATTATTACTAGAAAACTTGATACAGTTCTTGCATTATCGTGATTGTGTTCTCCGTTTATAATAATTACATTTACATCCAATAACATCTATCAGATATGGCAAAAACAGAATCATTCCTGCGTGGAAAAAAAAAAAAAAAAAAGAACATTTACCTACAATATTTATATTACATTTTAATGCAAGTTTTGTAATTGTACTATGGAGAGGTTAGTTAAACACTGCAAAGTTTTGAAATGATAAACATCTTTGATGTTACTACACAGTTCATCACTGTAACAAGAACGAATGTCTAACGCTCGGCTTATACCGTTCGAGGATTTATCGCCCATGACAATTTTACCCATCATGCATGTGCGCTACCTATCGATTATGCTATGAACTACTTAGCGCTCGAGCGAAAACGTCGATGCAGACCTCTGATGGCTACTTATAGCCATTGATTATTCAATGAGGATGGCGAGACCTCATATAAAAATATATATGTATATATCAATGTTAACAGTAACTCATGAACTGTTGTTGAAAATGACCATGAAGCCATTTAAATATGCGCTCCTGCATACATGGCTTGAATGTCTTAATTGCAGGTAGTAGACTATTGATAATACAATGAGAGAAGTTCGGCCGTCACCATGGATCATGTCCCGGTGTGGGTCAGATGGAAAGAGCATTCAGCGCGCACAGCTGAGAGGTTCCGGGTTCGATTCCAGGTGCCGGAATTTTTTTTTCTCAAATGAATAGATTTTGATTCTTAGCAGACCCAAAAAAATTGAGTTATTATACCTAGTAACAATAGGTCTATACGTTTGCAATAATGATGTATCGTAAGACTTGGTTTTCACTCACATCCTTCACTGTTGACAGTCATTCCAGGATGCAGAGTTTGGTGCGAGATTTGTGGCAGAAGTCTCTAAACCTCTAAAAAGGCATGGCTACGACCTTGACTCGGAAGCTTGAAGGGGACAAGAGAGGAGATATCAATTCACTACATCTCAGTATGAAACAAGGCTAGCTTTCTGCCAAAATAATATGTCGCGCTATATTGGTGTTCTGGGGGTGATGATGGTCGCCTTCTCGTGGTGCCCCCTGAACTATGTTTAATGAACATAGAAAAAAAACGACCATCCAACATGCTCCAATGACAAATACAATCCGAAGTAAAATATTTCGGAGGTAAAAAAGTCCCCTCATTCGGATCTCCGGACGGGGAATATTTTAGCATCACATAAGAAGACAAAACACAATATGATTCTACCTCAGCTGAAGGTCTTACAGTGGAATGCTGGGGGCCTTAATCAAGCCAAGAAAACTAAAATACATAAAATTCTAATAGATAAAGACATTGATATGTTTGCAATAATGGAAGCCAATGTTGCAGCTGAACAATTACAGTTCTTTGTTTTCAAGAACTACAATACATTTCTGGGTCATTTGCGAAATTTGTATAACAAATGGACGATTGAGAACGTCAGAATTAAAGTATTATTTAGTGCATATTCTGCATGTATTAATATAGTGCAATGTCTCTGCCATAGTAATCAGCCACTGTACACTGACCTTGCTTTACAGCATTCTCTACAAGCATCGATGAATCTTTGATGGCACGACGAAATGTCAGGAGTGTTATGGGACAAGATAGTGGATCTTTATAGAAATAGAATTCCTTTGTTTTTATATCAGATATTCTTCAAACAGTGCATAGTTCTTAGAATAGTAACAGAACTAACTTCAGATCAAAAATGAACAATTAGTATATTAAATATCTTAATATCAAATCTTTTACCTAATATAAAATAATAACTTGTTCAGTAACTAACAGAAACCATCATCATCATCATCATCATCATCATCATCATCATCATCGTCATTGCAGGTATTAGGCCTAGTGGCCTGTTATGGTCTCTGTCCATCTTTTCAGGGGGCGTCCCAAAGATCGTCTTCCATGTGGTATATAGTGGAGAATTTGTCTTGGGAGTCTGGAACGGAGTCCCAAAGCCGGTCCAAAGGCTATAAGGTGGCAACCCCACCACTGAACTTACTACTACTCCTCGGCTAGCAACCGATTAGTAGGACATTTATATGCTTTCAAGTCTCCGAACCATTCTTTCAGTAACAATTATCTTAGTAGATTGCCCTTAAGGCGAAGATATTTCAGCTTTAATTTCTTTAATGATAGATAATTAGAAAAAAATTGAGGCTGTTTTGAATGATGTAACAGACATGACATGGAGTAACAGATCTGACAGGTAACAGACATGACAAAGCAAATAAGCATGTGCGAACCTAAAGTTTTTTTTTTTGGCTTAAAAATCTCCAAAATAGCAACTTAGCTACTGCACTCGTGTACTATTATGTCCTCTTGATCTTGACTTTATATCTTGTTATTTGTGGAAAACACAACACTAACAGATCTGACAGAGTAAAAATTAATGCTTAGACTAAAACATAAAGCAAGAGTATGACACACAAACAAATCAAAATGGGTGAACATAGCAGTACAATCAAGATGGTTTTTTGTGCATCATCTTGGCTTGTGCTGACATTGGTGGATTTCTTTTTCAACTGTGTACCCATAGGAACAGAATGGTGTAACAGAGCTGACTGATTTACTGGACTAGAGTAATTATGCAATCATATTATAAGGAAATATAAAGTCAGACACAAATGCAGAAGTTTTGATAATATCAAATGTTTCTTTAATTTTTTTTTCAATTACATTATTAAACAGTGCTTTTTCTGTACATAATCGTGCTCCATTTTAAATACTTAACTAGTATGGACAAGGCATTTTAGCTGTTACTATGAGAATTTTATTTTATTCTCGTGAAATATTGCACATCAAGGAAATACTTCTTGTGACTTTACTACATTAGTATTGAAACTACTCACTGTTAGGAATTTATAACTCTATCGTTACCAGTATAAATGCAATAATTGGAAGGGTATGAATTGATGGAACTCATTTGTTATCAAATTCTGCAAATGACACTTCTACAACAGGGAGCTTCTACCTGAAAGCCAGATTTGCATAAGATATTCGTTACTTCAGATTTGTCTTCCTCAGTCATTTGTTTAATAATGTTGAAGGTTAAAGTTACCGTATTCCTCTTTTGATGCCAACTAGTATGCCACTAGCTCTTTGCTTGCTTTGGGATCTAAAGGGAAGAAACATTAAAAAAAAGATTAATACAAAACAAAATTATTTCACACATAACAATAAATATTATACACAAACTGAAGGATTACCAATGGGTTCACCTATATCAAGTATATTAGCTGAAATCTTCATTCATAATATAGAACAAACACACATACTAAACACTGACAACAACAAACACGCAGAGAGAATAATGTACTGGCATCGATATGTAGGTAACATAATAGCCCTATATAATGGAAACAAAAGACAAATAGAAAACCTACATCAACAACTCAACAAAATACATCCCAAATTAATGTATACAATAGAAACAGAACGTAACCAAGTTATAAATTTCTTAGACATCACCATAACCAAAACAAATAATAGACATGAATTCAAAATATACAGGAAGCCCACCACAACTGCAACACACATACACAATTCGTCTAACCATCCCATACAACATAAACATGCAGTTTTCCGTACAAAGACACACAGATTAATTAACATACCAATGAACAATGACAACAATACTGAAGAAATAAACTTACTTACTTACTTACAAATGGCTTTTAAGGAACCCGAAGGTTCATTGCCGCCCTCACATAAGCCCGCCAGCGGTCCCTATCCTGTGCAAGATTAATCCAGTCTCTATCATCATATCCCACCTCCCTCAAATCCATTTTAATATTATCCTCCCATCTACGTCTCGGCCTCCCTAAAGGTCTTTTTCCCTCCGGTCTCCCAACTAACACTCTATATGCATTTCTGGATTCGCCCATACGTGCTACATGCCCTGCCCATCTCAAACGTCTCGATTTTATGTTCCTAATTATGTCAGGTGAAGAATACAATGCGTGCAGTTGTGTGTTGTGTAACTTTCTCCATTCTCCTGTAACTTCATCCCGTTTAGCCCCAAATATTTTCCTTAGCACCTTATTCTCAAACACCCTTAACCTATGTTCCTCTCTCAGAGTGAGAGTCCAAGTTTCACAACCATGCAGAAGAATCGGTAATATAACTGTTTTATAAATTCTAACTTTCAGATTTTTGGTCAGCAGACTGGATGATAAGAGCTTCTCAACCGAATAATAACACGCATTTCCCATATTTATGAAGAAATAAACACAATAAAATATATAGCACAAGACAATGGGTATAACTCTAACATGATAGACACACTAATAAAAAAGTCAAAACAAAAACAGAACAAACCAACACAAACACCACGTGAGAATAAATAAATAACATTAACATATCACAACCAATACTTACAAAATTGCAATTTCATTCAGAAAACTAAAATACTAGATAGCATACAAAACAAATAACACAACACAGAAATATCTAAATAATCACATCAAACATTCAAATAAATATAATTCAACTGGGGTTTAGAAACTAAAATGCAATAGTTGCCCACATTTTTACATAGGACAGACAGGAAGAACCTTTCAAACAAGATATAAAGAACACATTAAAGATATAACCAAACCATACATCACATCAAATTACGCAGAACATATTATCAACAATAATCATGACTACAATAATATAGAAACAGATATGGAAATTCTACACATCACACCAAAAAGTCCACAGTTAAACATCTTAGAACAATACGAAATATACAAACATACAATAACACACCCACAACATATACTTAATACACAATTACAGTTCAATACCCACACATTATTCGACATCATGATACATAGCACACAAACAAACACCCCCACCATAGGAGCAACTCACCCCCACCCCTACAACTGACGAATGCAAATGGCAGTATGCAAGATCAACAGGAACATCAGTAGTTCGTAGGATACTGAAGATGATACAGAACCGGCATCAAAACGACCGTCTAAGGTACATAACCTTCTTAAAAAATTTTAACACTTTTAACGTGTGTTTAAACAATTTTAAGTTTTTTAAACAAAATGTTAACGTGAACCAGAATCAATGACATCAAAAGTAGCTCGTGATTCAGCCAGAAAACAAGCAGAAGAGAACAGTAATAGAGACAATTTTATAGACTGGAAACTTGTAAAGTGGCCACATTTAAGAAAGAAGTACTCTCAGCCAGGGGCACACCCAGGAATTTCTCTTGGGGGGGGGGGGTCCAATGAAAGAACGTCAAGTTACATAAATGCACGCACGCACACATATACACACAAACATACCTCTTTCAATTTCTTTTTACAAAACAAAATCCAGTCTTCTTGGCTTTATCTTTAGTGCAGTAACCACATCTTGTGGAGAAACTGTGATATCATGATGGATGTTTAGCAAAGCAAGACCATTTAGACGATCATTTCCCATGGTGTTTCTCAGGTATGACTTTAATCTCTTAAGAGTCGAAAACGACCTTTCACTTGTACTTGTGGACATTGGCAATGTTAATAAAATCTTCAACAGCTCTTTCACATGAGGATAGAAATCATATTCACATGCAATATAGGCTACATTTCCCACACTGACTTGTACTGTTTTCCTTTACAAAATGTGTTCCAGAGTTCAAATTCACATACCAATTCCTCATCTTGGACACAAAAATTAGTATCTACTTGAGAATAAAACTTGGCCAGAACTATAAAATCACTAGCAACCCCATCTTCCTTGATCAGACGCAAAAATTTTGTCAAAATGTTATGTTTAGCAAATCTTGTTTTTATCTGAGACTGCATATTAGATAGGAATGGCAAAAATACAGTCCTCCTGTAATATTCCTCAGCATTATCAGCAGGAACATTGCTGCGGAATTGTGAATGTTGTCCAGATGCACATCGACGGATTCTAATTTCCTCTCCAAGTGACGACAGCTGAGTAGAAACCGTCGAGAATATAGATTTAAACTGGTCTTTTGCTGCATCACTAACCTCTTGTAACACTTCTAAAACATTTTCTACATGGTTAAGTGCTTTTTCCAAATTCATATCTGTCTTCTGAAGGTATTCACTTAAGGTTTTTGTTACACAGAAGAGCTTGTTGATTACGTGAAGGGAAATTAGGAATGCAGGCTTGGTCACTGAAGAATTCAGCATATCGGCTTTGGAAGATACATCCTTGTCAGTCCACAAAGAAATGGTTTTCAATGCAGGGAGGACAGCATCCATCAGTTCCATTAATACCATCACAGAGTCATGTCTTTCTATCCATCTAGTAGCACACATTTGGACGAGTTTGCTTCTTTTATTTTCAGGACAAAGCTCTTTTATACTATTTATTAATACATCTTGCCTTTTGGGAGTGTTGAAAAATTCACACACTTTACCTACAATGCCAATGCAATTCCTGATTTCTGGAACACAACATGCATCTGATATGGCGAGGTTCAAACTGTGAGAAGCACAATGGACATATAAAGCGGCAGGGCATTCTTTAAGAATAAAGGCCTGGGCACCTTGAAACTGTCCACTCATTGCACTTGCACCATCATATCCTTGCCCTCTCATATATTTCAAATCAACATTAAATCGAGTGAGGCTCTCAAGAATTGTTCTAGCCAAATTTATTCCAGTTGTCTCAGAAACTGGAATAAACTGTAGGAATTCTTCTCTGATGCTATCATTTTCAAGGAAACGTACTGACAGAGAAAACTGTTCAGTCCCACTGACATCTACACTTTCATCAGCTAAGATAGCAAAACATCTTGCCTCAGTCACTCTCACTACTATTTGGCTACGAATAATATAGTTACAGGCTGATATAATTTCATTTTGTGTCTTCCAGCTTAGGTAACTTGCATTTTTCCCACAGACTAATAGATGGCTCTTTAAGTTATCATCTCCTGCATCAACACGCTCCCTTAACAAAGCTCTAAAATTTCCCTCATTATGATTTGGTGGATTTTCCAAATCAAAGGGACCGAAGTCCTTATGCCCACGTAATGGTATGCCTTGGCGGCCACAAAATATAACGGTTTTAATTATCGGGAGTATCCTTTGAACATTTACATTCCCTTGCTCTCTTCATGCTTTATCAATCTGCAAAGAAACTGGCAATTCGTTACCTTGTTCGATAGATTTTAATTTAGTGTAAGTATCCACAGAATTCAGGTGATACTGTAACTTTTCATGCCTGTTAAATGTTTCACATGCATGTTTCCAATTGTCAAATGGCTGATTCACTAACCTTCCTGTTGGTGTAGCTTCGTGCATTCCAACCTCTTGAGGTGCAAACAAAACACAGTATTTACAAAATGCACTGTTTTGTTTGTCTGAATAAGCTAACCACTTCCATCGTTGGAGCCATCTCTTTTGGAAACTGAGGTTTTTTTTTTTTCTTTCCAACTGGTTTTACTGGGAACTTGAAATTCTCATTCGGCACCCAAATGGAATTTAGTGTCTCAAATTTCTCCCTTGATGAAAGTACTCTGTTAACAAAAGAACTTATATCTTTACCACTAGAATCCACATTCAGTAATACCGATGTTGGGGTTGATGATGACGATGCAGACGGTTCAAGAATACCTATATTGGCATCATGTTGTAGGCAACGAGTTAGAAAGAGAAGACTATAGAGTGGCCATGTTGTCCTGTACAGCGCTCTTTGCGGTGCCACCGCGAAACACGGCAGATCTGAGCTAAGCGCCCACCTTTGTAAAAATTCGTCTGCTTACAATGTTGTATAACGGAGGTAAGAAGTACAAAAAAAACGAAGAAAAAACATGCCTGTTGTGTGTGCTGCATATAACTGCAATGTCAAAAGGAAAAACACAACTGATATATCATATTTCATGTAAATTTATGAAGTTAAGTCCATAGTTTTGTTAATTAGCAGCATTTTTTTTTCATGCTTAAATGTGTAACAACGCCCGGCATAAACAAAATAAATGGTTCACTGGTAATGTACTTAAACTAAATACGGATAAAACCAATACAATTCCGTTTCAGACCCAGTGAAAAACAAATAGCAATACAATATTAAAACTGTATTTCGACACCGGCATCCTTTATTTCTGCTCCTTCTGTCCTTACTGCTTATACAAGAAGACGATGAGCTGTAGCTTATAAGAAGTTAGGCCTATTTCGAAGACAAACGATTAATCAAATAAATGATTCACTAGTAATAAAGTTAAACTAAATACGGATAAAACCGCTGCAATTCCGTTTCAAACCTAGTAATAGCAATCAAATATTAAAATTGTATTTCGACACTCGCATCCAAAATAACGCAAAACTCTGGGGTAGGTCGTATTGTTGTTAGTATTTTGACTGGAAGGACATGAAAGAACATAATTGAGCACCCACGTGCAATAATGGGGTAAGTATGAATATATTTCGTAACTACTTACCCCATTATTGTACGTGGGTGCTCAATTATACACTAATAATTATCTGTGGTGCCACAGCCCTTGAAAGGCTCAGACAGACCAGCCGGCTGTTGGCCTCACGTTCACATTTCGATAATAATTATACTTTACTGTAACAAAAAAACTGAAAGTGTGTTTTGTCATGTTTCACCCACGTTACAAGCTTGGAGGTAAAGGTTGTTTACTACAGATAGGGCCTACTTTCATTCTATATCTTATGGTATAGTAAATAGTTTTGCAACGTGTAGAGACTGGGAAAACAACTTAATAAAATCATCCGAATCATACTCGTTCATTTTATAGGCAATGTTGCAGGTCGCATTTAAAAGAACCTAGGAATATTAACATTTTCTTCAGTATATTTGCTAGGACTTCTTGTCATACTACATGACAAATTTGCTTAGGTTATTCTTTTAAGCATTCCTTCTAGGAATAGCTCAAGTGTTTTAAATTTAGCGTACATAAGTTTAGATTAAGTTCCTATCACGTATTTGACGAAATACTAGGTTTTTCCACTTCAGTTTAACTGATTTATGCAAACGAAATTAAGACAGCTGACGATTCTAATGTCAGTTATCACAACGCCCACTTTGTTTTGGGCGCATAAGTTCATTACCAACGGTCGTTCAATTTTCTTCAAACATGGCGGGGCAATGACCACTCTATATCTTTCTCTTTCTAACTCGTTGGTTGTAGGTTAGGTACAGTCTCAATATTGCACTTAGCCACCTTTGATGGAACCGAGCTGAAAAAACTGGTAATTTTATGTTTTTGCATTGTGAGCACTTGTGCTAATACTACTATTAAGTTAATATATCACATAACAGTTTTCACGACTTCACATTAATAATTCTTCAAGACACAAATACTTGGAAAATCAAACACAGACCAGTCAAATACCGCCAATACTTATTATAATCAATGATAGATACTTTGGCAACATTGAACTCAATCTGCTAAGCAGTGATGACAACGTGATGGTTGGAACACAGCGAGTACAGAATTGTGCATTCTTTGTTGGCTGATGGCACTCGGCTACGTTTTCAGCAGCAGAGAGCTCTAGCTACCAACGATTATAGTAGGATGCCATTAGATGGACTTGGCTAGCAGGAAAAATCAGAAGTGTTACATACTGTACATGGACGTGAATCATTTCGGTGAAATTAGAGTAAACGGAATTATATGCTATCAACGCTTAAAAATTCAGTAGTAATGTTACAACTTTGGGGGGGGGGGGTCCGGACCCGATGGACCCCCCCCCCGTGGGTGCGCCCTTGTAGGCAATGTTTTAACAATTTTATCTCTAAAATGGACTACCGGTATAGAAAAGATGGTATAAAAGCTTACCCGAATTTATATCTAATATCACAAAGAGTAATCCACCAAGTAATTCACTTATAATTTACAAAAATACACAACTAACAGACCCCCAGGTTATTGCAAACGCCTTTTTAAGTACATATACAATAATATATAGAATCACAACAACTCACAAAAAGTTAGAAAAAAACATGAAAAAATATCAAGATGAGCAAAAGAGGTGTGTTTACATGAAACACAAGAGAAGTGTTTGTTGTTAGTTTCACAATCCATGAACTAGATGCAGCTATTGGGACTCTTAAATGCAATGAAGTCTCTGGTCCAGATTTAATTCATTCAGAATTTATCAAGAACCTTGGAGACAAGTCTTACAGTACCAGCATCTGCTAACTGAAAAAGAAAATCATTACCAGTATTATACCCATTTTGAAGAAAGGTAAAACTTCATCTAATATTAATAACTACACACCTATTTCTCTTACAAGCCAGATATGGAAAATATGGAAAGAATGATTGCTGCACGTCACAATTGGTTCCTTGAATCCAACAACTTGTTTTCAAAACAGCAATCTGGGTTTATACCAGGGGCGTGCATTTAGGGCAAGTGGGGTAAGCGCCGCATACCCTAGTAGACACACTTCAAATTAATGTATCAATTTTATCTCATTCAGCTTATAGATGAACATTTTTTAATAAAGTGTATTCTGCACTTTATATATAAGTGTTCTGGATTAACTACATTTCTGCGGTAAGGCAGCTCTTCGTTCACAGCTTGCCTGAAGCCTCATTTTACAGTGCTGGTGCATGCGCAGACAGTAGACAAGGATGGAAAATTTCCTCGTATACCACTGTATTGCCTATACGCCAGTACACAGCAAGAATAAGCGCTGGGATTATCGCTTGTCCAGACTTGACTTCCTGCAGAAGAATACCAGTGTAGAATTTGGCAGTGTGTGTGAAACATGAGATTTGTTTGTCAATTGAGATAGTGTTCAGGATCTTTCAGTTATTTGAAGATTTTGTTTCTTTGTGAGTGACAATTTATGTCGTAGTTTTCTGTGTATAAGCTAAATACGGTATTGATTAAGAATGGGTGATTCATTATGTCCTATTGAACAATTATTGAAACACACATTTCGATTACATTCTTTAGAAGAAAAATTAAACATAATACTAAGTGATTGATCATGTCCTGAAATGCCAACACTTTTTGCAGCTCATAAAGACAAAGGAAAAGAATATACTCGATATTTTCAAGCGTCCCAACTCAGTGGATTGCAGGAAGTGCGAAATTAAATAAACTCTTTCACTGGCCCTGTCTTATGTTTTCTAAAGAAGAAACAGTTTGGTCTAAAAATAATGGTTATGATAATCTGAAAAATCTGCACAATGCCATTAATAAACATGAAAAGTCACAGGCACATATTTTTAGTGTTTTACAATTTAAGTCATTTGGATCATCTCGAATAGATGTACAGTCAGATTCACAACTTCGTGTCACTGTCGAGCAACACAATGAAATGATGCGAAAGAACAGGGAAATATTGAAGAGGTTAATTGATACAATCTATTTTCTAGCCATACATGAATTGCCATTTCGTGGTCATTGTGAGTCAGAAGAGGCAGTTAACAAAGGAGTATATTTAGGTGCGCTCAATTACCTTGCAAAATATGACTTAACCCTCAGCCATCATCTGGAAACTTCTGCCACGTTCCGCGGAACTTCAAATCGAATACAGAATGATTTGATTCTCGCTGTAAGTGATGTTGTTATGGATAACATAAAACAAGAACTTTCAAAAACGTCATTTGTTGCAATCATGCTAGACGAAATTTCAGACATTATGAATGCATCCCAGCTTTCAACCACTCTTAGGTATGTTGATTCAGAGAATGGTGAGATTAATGAAAGATTCATATGTTTTACTGATGTAAGCAATGATAGATCTGCTAGTGGTTTATTCGAACATGTCCAAAGTATAGCCACTGAGTATGACATAAGCAACAAGCTCGTTGCTCAAACGTTCGATGGAGCTGCTGTCATGGCTGGTCACACAAATGGTCTGAGAACTAAATTTCTTGAAAAATATTCTAAGGCAATATTTGTGCACTGTTTGTCATAAATTAAATTTAATCTTGCCCCAATCACTTACGTGTTTGAAAGAGAGCAGAATATTTTTACAGACTTTAACTGGTTTGGGTTCTTTCTTCAGTAAATCATCCAAAAGAACAACGGCTTAAGGAATATACCTCAAAGAAAATGCCTAGACATGCTCCAACTAGATGGAATTTCACACCGCGTCTTATTCACACTGTAAAGGAACATAGGGATGAATTCATTGGATTTTTTCAAGACATATTAGAAGACAGTTCTACCTGGGACAGTGTAACAGTTGTTACTGCACAAGGCTTCCTTACATTTCTGACCAGTTTTGAGACATCACTGTTATTAATAATAATAATAATAATAATAATAATAATAATAATAATAATAATAATGATGATTTATTTAACCTGGCAGAGTTAAGGCCATACGGCCTTCTCTAACACTCAACCAGGAGTAAAGACTGCGTTACAAAAACACTACAAATTTACAAATTACACTACAATTTTACGCACAAAATTGAATAAGATAATAATAATAATAATAAAAAATAAACAACAAATAAGAAGAAATCGGACATAATATATAACATACAGAAAGAAAGAAAAAAGCATAATAATATGTGAACAGCAGGTCAAAATAAATGAGGCATACAAAAAAAAGACAATTATTAATAATAATAATAATAATAATAATAATAATAATAATAATAATAACATAAGAATAGTAATAATGATGATAATAATAATAATAATAATAATAATAATAATAATAATAATAGTAGTAATAAAATAGTGCAGTACAAAGTATACAGTGAATACAATATTTCTAAGTACACACAATAAGGAAAATTAAGATTATATATAGCTCAACTTATCACATTAGAGATATAACATTATCGGAAAATATGAAAACAAAAATATAAAATAAGTTGAATATCATTAGAACATAAAAAAAAAATGTGAAAACGTGGAAACATGCAATACAACACTTGTCATAATAGTAAGTTAGTTTGGCAACTCGTCATAAGATAATTTTCTAACTTTGATTTGAAAGAATTCAATGTTCGGCAGCCCTTGACTTCAGGCGGCAGAGAGTTCCAGTGACGAGAGGTAGCAACAGTGAAGGATGAGGAATACAGAGACGATGCGTGAAGTGGAATTTCTAGCGTGTTATCGCGTTGTGATCGAGTATTAATATTATGATAGCGAGAGAGAGTATGAAATCGAGCGAATAAATAATAGGGGGATGAAGAGTGCATAATTCGATATAAGAGAGAAAGTGAGTGCAGATTTCTCCTCTCATGTAACCTAAGCCATGATAACTTCTTGAAAGAAGGTGAGATATGATCATAGTATCGAACATTACAAATGAAGCGGACGCACGCGTTATGAACACGCTGTAGTTTCTGAGCGGAATCAATCCTGAGATCACTGAACAAAACGTCGCAATAATCGAAGTGAGGTAGAATGAGTGTCTGTACCAGCGTCTGTTTTAATTTAGATGGATAATGATACAATCTTTTTAGTGAATGGAGAATAGAGAATGCCTTCTTACATGTATATTTAATATGCGTATCCCAATTGAGATTAGATTCGAAATGTACTCCGAGATTTTTGACGGTAGAGCTAAACGGGATGATTGTTTTATTCAGTTTCACAGGCGGAATATTCAGGTCGTTGACTTCAGGAATTAATCTACGGTTCGCGAACAGAATAGCCTGTGATTTACATGCGTTTAGGTTAAGCCCAAATTGTTGAGACCAGGAAGAGATGGAACCAAGATCTTCATTCAGACTATTAATGGTATCGTTTAGTGCGTCGGGACGGGCTAAAATATACAATTGAACGTCGTCTGCATATATTTGATATCTGCAGTGCTTAAATGAGTTATTTTCAGTAAGATATTCAGCTACACTGACATACTTTTCAATATACTACAGTTCAAATCTTTAGATATTCAGCATTGCTGTGAAAAAATTACAGAAACAAAAAAGACATATCCAAAATCTCAGAAAATTTTGGGATTCTATAAGGATAGAAACTGTAGTTTACCACCATGAAGATGATGGAACTCCAAGTAAATGTCGTCGCACAGAACAAGACCCTGAAGTTGCAAGAAAGGCCCTTTACATTGAGATAATTGATACAATAGTTTTTCAAATTGACGAAAGATTTAGTTCTATGCATAACTTAAACTTTGTGGCTTTGTTACAACCTCAGAAGTACGAAGAATTTAGGGTGAACTTTCCTGCTATTATATTTAACATTTTGAAAGAAAATCAGTCGGACACGTTTGATTTTATCAGTCTGAAAAATGAACTCATTGTGCTCTACTCTTATGATGAATTTTCTGGACAACATCCGTACCAGGTGTTAATACACTCAAGAAAAAACAACTTGACACAGCATTACCAGAAGTCTATAAACTTGGATTACTTATTGTCACTATCCCTAGCACCACAGCTTCCGTAGAGCGAACATTCTCTGCACTTAGAAGGATAAAATCATACCAGCGATCAACACAAAGCCAAGAACGTCTTAACGGGTTAGCACTTCTATCCATTGAAAAGGGACTTCTTCATAAGTGATACAATCTGCCACATTTTATGAAGATGTAATCAAAAAGTTCACAAAACAAGAAAGAAGAATGGACTTTACTTATAAGTACTGTAATACATTTCTACAGCTACTGTCGTTGCTGTTCATCGCCATATTACATGTAAGTAAGCCTAATGAAAGAATGCTATAATATTATTTATTGACATTTTGTAGTACTGTAGCTAAAACAGTCTATATATATATACAGGGTGATTCACGAGTATTTACAGTCACTTATGGAGCTTATTTGCGAAGACATTCTGAGAAAAAAGTCATATAAACGTTTGTTCTAATCACAATATTTTCAGAGTTACATCAATTTGAAGTTGTTAGTAAAATACCTTTTTTCTTTAGTTTTACGGGAAAAAAATATTACAAATAGAGAATGAACTATTCAGAAGTGCCATTTCTTTAATTGGCTAGTTTTCTGAAGCTAAAAATAAGCTCCGTAAGGGACGGTAAATCCTCGTTAATCACACTGTATGTATATATATTTTTAGAAAAGCTGTAAGTTTCATAAGTCATGACTAATATGTATAAAAGAAATGTCAATAAGAAAACTTCAGAGCTTACCCACACAAAAATTACACTGCACGCCCTTGCTTTATACAATACCACTCACCCAGTGATGATATTCAAGAAGTTTAACAATCAGTAATGTATGTTAAACATATACTGTATATGTCCATGGTAATTGCAAATATTACCTAGAACAATTTAACAACCGGTTCGTCAATACTGGTGCGAGCCGGCCGAATATCACCACTGCACTCACCTAACGAACAAGTTGTTTATTTCAGTCAGGGTATTAAAGAAGCCATGAACAAAAAAGAACATACTGCAGTTGTTTTCGTTGATTTCAAATCTGCTTATGACAGCATATGGAGGAGTAGCCTAAGCTTGTAGACAAATTGCACAAAATAGGAATCTGAGGTAATATGCTCTGTTAGTTACAAGACTTTATCACACAGCGATTCAACACAGTTAAATATCAGTCATAGTTTTCAAAATACAAACACACAGCTATGGGTGTACTTCAAGGAGCAGTGTTGAGTACAACATTATTTAATATATTTATCAACGATCTTCCTAAATATTTGGCAAAAAAGTAAAGTTTGCATTTTTTGCTGATGACCTCGTCATCTGGATTTCAAAACCAAAGAATAAGCTCAAGTCATTGGAAACCCAAATTAACACAGCTATCACTAAATTGGAATATTGGTGCTCTACTAACCTAATGCAAGTAAATGCAGACAAAACTAAATATCAAATATTCACAAATGTCACTAAACCAGTTAACATAAACATCAAGCTTAATGGACTTCCCTTACAAAGAGCAATCAATTCACAATATCTAGGAGTCATATTTGATACTGGTAACAAATTATCTTGAAAAGATGATATTAATACTGTAATAGAAAAAGCCAAAAAGAGATTAAATCTGTTAAAAAGATTAGCTGGCTGCAAATGGGGAAGCCAGAGATGTACCGGTACACTAAATTCCACTTATATGTACATGAAACCTGTCCTCAAATATTGTAGTGAAATACTCATCACATGCACCCCACAACAATGAAATAAAATAGAAAAATTTCAAAACCAAGCAGTACATTTAATTATAGGTGCAGGGAAATCCACACCAACAGATTCAATGAGACAACTTACTCAACAAAAGCCACTGATACACGACTTTCAAGAACAAGCAGAAATCCGGTATGAGAAATTAATTAGACTGTCTAATGCAGACTATTGGAGAAAATACAAAATCTTCCCTAAGTTACTAAATTAAACACACAAGAAGGATTTATGCAGAAAGTTAAAAGATTACAAACGCATCTCATTCCCCAAACTAACATTGAAATGTCACAAATCCGACAAAATCCCTTGGAATACATAACTATTCAAACTGGAAACAACTTATTGGAACCAAACCAAACCAAATGCTCTTCCCTTAAACATATCCAAAACAACTGTTGTTCCGTTTTCACTAAGGTCCAATAGTCTTAAATCTCCTCAATCTTCTTGTAGGCTCAAAATTCGTCATTCTTATTGTTCTTCTTAAAATTGTGAATGTCCTATATTAACCGAATCCTCAGAAGTTAGGTATTTAGGCATTACAATTGACCAACATTTACGATGGAATAAACGTATTACATATTCATGCAATAGATTACGTAAAACTTTATATCTTTGTTATACTTCAGTCATATTTACCAGTCAATATTTTTTTCGTCTCATTTACTTAGCTTTATTCCAATCCATTCTCCAATGTGGAATTTTAGGATGGGGAAATGCTTGTAATTCTAATTTCACTCCACTAATACTTATTCAGAAAAGAATAATTAAAATAAACCAATTGATTACTCATCCGAGCTTTTGTTCACTGATTTTAATGTTTTGAAAATTAAACAGATTTACTATATTGCCTTATTAAACTTCATAGATAAAAATCGTAATAAATTCAAATTGTATCATCATAAATATGTAACTAAAAGATCCGATTTTATACGACTAGAGGAAACGAAGTGTTTAACAAGCCCAGCTCTTAGCTATGATACCTACTATGGTCCAAGGTTATACAATAAAATAATTGAAAAATACCCAAATTTGGAAAATTTTAGTATAAAAAATTTCAAAAGTAGCGTTAGGAATTTAATTTTTAAAGAATATACATAGGTTGGATAAAAAGTAATGGCAGCACTGCTGTCACGTGACGATGGTGCATTCGAGAGCTGCCAGCTGTGTGGACATGAACAAGGACTGTTAGATGAGTTAGTGCAGCCAGCGGCGACAATACTCCATCAATTTACTGCAGTGTGTAGAACGTTCACGTTCATAGGGATAGTGCGAGCACCCTACGACCATCCTTACAATACTAGAGCAACATTCCTGGATCAAAATTGAAATGGCACGAGGTCATAGTGCACAAGAATGTTTTCAGGGACTGCGTGAAGCATGTGGCGATGCAGCGTTGCCATATCGCACAGTTGCACGATGGGTTAAAGCGTTCCGCGAAGGCCTTATTGCACCGGTACCAAAGGGAAGGTGACGACTTTCTTGGACGAATCGTCGCTATGGACGAAACCTGGACTCGCTCGTATGAACCAAACTTGAAATGTCAATCAAATGAATGGAAGCATCCTGGTTCTCCTTGTCCAAAGAAAGTGCGCCCTACACAAAGTGCTGTGAAGATGTTCATTGTGGCATATGACATTGATGGGGTAATACTGCACCACGCTGTACCTCCAAGGCAGACGGAAAGCGCGGACTACTGGAACATCCACCGTACTCACCCGATATGATCCATGCAATTACGATCTTTTCACCAAAGTGAAAGAACCACTGCGAGGGACCCGATACAATATCAGAGATGAACTTATCCATACTTTAGGGTGGTCAATACAGAACATCAACAAAGATGGACACGCTGATGGTGTACGACGCCTTCCAAACATTTGGCAAAAGGTAATAAATAAGGGGGGCGACTATATAGAAGGTACGTAAATGTTGTACCCCTGTGAATAAAGCCATGTCAGAAATATCGAACTGTTGCCATTACTTTTTATCCAACCCTAGTATGTTAATTTAATATGTGTATGTATTTGTATGATTTAAATTGTTAAAATTGAAATTGTATTTTATTCCTATAATTGTTTTTTTCTTGACCCACTTTGTGTCAAATAATTATCTTTGTTTGTGTTAAGTATGTGTTTAGATAACTCCCTGAGCACGAGTTTTTTACTCCTTCAGGTAAGAATTAAGAGTGTATTTTTGCACATGTTATTTTACTAACAATAAACAATTGTTAAAAACGATACAAATCCAAATGTAGCAAAATAATTAATAGCAATTATCGTTGTGAAACCTGGCTACACATTTACAGCGATTGATCTTTACTAACCAATTTTGATGCTGCAGGAGCTGGAGGAACTTATAAATTTTTCTCTATAAAGAAGTCAGGAAGGACTCCACACAACTTCTCAGTGCTGCACCCTGATCAAGCAGCTCCAAAAACTGGCAAGAAAATAGTTGTGCAATAGGTTCCAGCGCACTGCGCATTACAGGGAATGAATTGGTGGGCAACTGGCTGCGAAAGGCTGCACCGTAACACAAAACATGTTACTCAAAAATCATTTATTTCTGTCACATTAAATAAAAAAATTCAATACAAACAAAAATTTCTGAACAGAATAAAGGAATCAGCTAAAGATAAATCATGGGAACCCCTCCTCCAAAATATAAACATCATCCCTGAAGAACCAAGAAATTCAGCAGTGACAGCCTTCTACCTTCTGACCGGGCATGATTCTTTGGCAGCTCATTTACATAGAATCAGCATCTCCCTCTTACCCAATTGTGTTATGTGGAAAGGACGTAATCATGGATAAGTACCACCTGGAAAATTGAGAAGCCTTGCCTGTTCACCTCAACATCACGGAAAAATACTAGACTGCAAGAGAGCTAATGGCTTCATTGCCATGATACCAGAACTTTGGCTACAAACCAACCAACCAACCATATTGGTTTTCTCTGAATGAGCTGCGTTTTGAGTATTAGTTTGATCAAAAGTGAATATGTGTTGTGCATATTAATTTTGTGTAAAATGGCACATTGAAGTCATTATTTGTAGAATTAAAAGAGAAACTGTAGGCCCTATTCAAGTTGGATGTATGAAACAAAATGTGCTTACAAAGACAGAAGATCGACACCGAATTTACATATTAAAAAAGCACATGGAGGAAAACAAAGTATAAATTTTCAATTTTCATGATATAAGAAATATGCTTCGCTAACAGAGTGTTATGAGACATATCGTCGTTGTTCCTGCAATAACTCCTATGTGACATATTTATCATTTTTAGGTTTTTGCTCTATTAAATAACTTAAATAGTGATACAGCAAATAATAAAATCTCCTATTTGCAATTATATTTCTTTCTTTCGAAAATGTAAGAATTCACAGTCTTCTATGTACGGCTGCCATAGGCTGAATAAATGTGTTTTTTCTTCCTACTGAAAACTTTTATATTTTGCACATAGGAGTTATTGTAGGAACAACAACGATATACGAGTATCTGTATTCTCTTCTGGGGTGAAAATGAGTGGACCTCACCTTCTTGAGGGGTCTGTCACAAAAAGAAATGATAGAAAAGCCGAGAATCTTCTGCTATATAAAAATATATAAAGTAAGCAAATTTTTTCAGCTTAGGCTACCCAGTATTTATACCTTAGCTTCATCACTGATATGTAGAGCCCGGATTTTATGTAATTACATATTTTGTTCCTATATACAGTGATGGACAAAAGTATTCGGGAAAGTAATAATTAGCTTTTAAATTACTTGTAGGTGGGAATGTAATGAAGAGAAATGAGAATGCTTCTGAAAATAAATAATTGTATTGTCATATGTTATAAATGTATACAGAAAACAAATAATTGTATTGTCATATGTTATAAATGTATATAGAAAAACATTGTATGATTTGGCTACAAGAAGCTTGGACAAAAGTATTCAAAAATAGACACAAAATATAAACAAAACAAACATTAGTACTTAGTTGCCCACCATCTCCTGCGAATGACTTCTTTCAATCGTACAGGCATGGAAGAAACTAATTTTTCAGTGACATTCCGCCCTATTTGATGCCATTCCTCTAGAAGTTTCTGTCTGAGATCATTCCTGTTGGATATTCGATGTTTCCGGACTCGTTTCTGCAGTTCAGACCACAAATGTTCGATTGGATTCAAGTCAGGGGATTGGGGTGGAGTGTGCAAAGTGTGAGGTGTATTGTAGACAATCCACAAACGAAAAATTTCTGCGGTATGTTTTGGGTCATTATCTTGTTGAAAATAATAATCCCCTAAAAGACCAAGTTTATCTGCACTCTTCTTAAGATTGTCCTGGAATATCTGCATGTACTTGAACTTGTCCAAGGGTAAATTGTCAGTAAATACCAGTTCTCCTACACCAGTGGCCGACATGCACCCCCACACCATGACATCTCCACCTCCATGCTTAACTGTTGATATAATATTCTTCTAGTCTAATTCTGTGTTCGGTTTTCTCCAGACCAAAAGTCGCCCATCAGAATGAAATATATTAAATTTACTTTCATCTGAAAATATAACTTTGTTCCAGAACCCTGCAGCTTTGTCGACAAATTCATTTGCGAACAGTAGTCTCTTCTATTTATTTACCTTACTTATACAGGGTTTCCTCCATGGCACCCTGGCATTGTACCCGGCCCGGTGAAGAGCTCTGGTTACCATTTTAGGATGAACATCTGTACCAAAATCGTCCTGTAAATTAGCTGCTATTTCTGATGCACTCACCTTTGGATTTTTCTTCACTGTCTTAATAATCTCCCTTTCTTCCCTGTTGGTTAGCTTTCGTGGACGACCTGTGCGCTCTCTATTTATTAATGTCTTCCGTTCTCTAACATTTTTTATAATACTGCACACTGTAGAACAGCTTCTGTTGACAGCATTTGCAATTTCGGCATACGTCTTCTGTTGTTTGTGTAAATTTATAATACAGTAATTCTTCTTTCTTGAATAGTTGTCTCTTTACCTTTACATCCCATTACACTAGCACGTGTTACAGCTTTGCGTGTCAGGAGAATATTGTGACTCGTTTGTCTATCGACTGCATCAAAACGATGGTTGAAGCACTAGCGAATGTATACAGCATTTTTACTGTATAGTTTGTCTCCATGACTGCAATATTCGAATAATCCTGTCCTAGCATATTATGGTTCAAACGATTGCTAGTCGCTTTATGTTCAGTTTGGCACCGATTTCTCTGTATAGATAGAAACAATAAGGAATTATGTTATGATGAAAAGAAAAATTAGTACAATTATAACGTTAATTCGTCAGAATGTTTAATTTAATGAAGATAAAGGGTTCATACGAATATTTCTGTCCATCACTGTATGTAGCTATAAGGGAAGCTAAAATGTTGGCGAATCATATCAAAGAGATCATTATTCCAATGTTTTAAAGTTACATATTTTTACACATTTTGGTGCATAATAAATATTTTGGCATATTTCACATATTTTGAAAGAATACACATTTTTTTCACCAATTTTCCCTCTACTTAATTCTTAAGTTATATATTTTAAAATTGTTTATAAAGCTTATTTCTTCGTCTCCAGTGCGTAAATATAATTTAATAATTGAAAATAGTAACGTATTCTGTGAAAAAATGGACATTTGTTTGCAATGCTAATAGTGTGTATATCCCTTAAGAAGTAACGGTAAAGTAGGATCAAATACCACTGCGAAGGGTGGGTCATTGTACTGCTAACGCGGTGAAGGAAAAAGTGAAAGTTACCCTATGGGTATAACCATTTCCCACAAACATCTCCAATCAATTGCTCTAAAAGAAAACAATAGTTTTTTTTTTCTGTTTTCTTATGAAGCTTATTTTGACATCAGGTGATACAAATAGCTAGTCTACTGCTGGATTTCAATTGACAATTCCTTTACTACGACGGTAAAATCGTGCTATGCAAAGTGTGTGGCGAACACATTGGTTGCTCCATGAAGTCACAGTTAGAACAGCATTTAAAAATTGAACTTCATGTGAGAAATAAAAAACGTGCTCCGTTGAAAAGAAACGAGTTCTTGTTACACAAGTGGTGGTGCAACATTCTTCGTCTTGTACCAGTGAATTTAATAAAAATTTGTGCGTGGCAATGGTTGCTGCAAACATACCATGGTATAAACTTGGAGTTCCAAAGTTTCAAGCTTTCCTACGCAAATACCGCAACTTCAATATTTCGCATGAATCAATACTCCATAAAAATTATTTGAACTCCTGCTGCATTGACACAATGGAAACGATTAGAGCTGAACTTGATGATTTCTACTTATGGGTTGCCACTGACGAGACGATCAATGACAGCAAAAAATATGGAAAAAAATATTCAATTATTAATTGCGCCACCAAACAATAATTAATTGAGGTTGAATCACATGTGCACCTGTAATTTTTCATTAGTGTGCAAAAATACATCCAATAAAGTTTAATTTTTAATTTACATATTTTTTATTTATTACTAGGGCAAGGCATTTAATGACCTATAAATTGGTAAAAAAATGCAAAATAAAAAATGCATTTATGACCTAAAAAATACAAAAAATGACCTAAAAAAACAAAAAAATGACCAATAAAAAGTAAAGCATTGCCAATGAAAATACTTTTAATTACGTTAAGTACTCACTTGATTACTGAACTACATAAAATTAAAAAAAATCCATGTTACAGTACCTTGTATTGCAGAAAATTCATTTCAAGTGCACTTTTACAACAATTTTTAATTGCAGTTAACAATCAAAACTTGGCGGAGATTTTCAAACAAAAATGATTGTCTATTGTCTGCTAGTACCGACTTATAAACGGAAAAGCTTCTCTCTACTTCAACGGAAACAATTGGAGCAAACTAAAAGCAAGCAATATCTCCTGGATTTAATTCACAGTCAGGAAGAGAAAAATTGTCACCAGACAAAGCTCTGCCAATTGAACACAATGTTGTGTACCCCCTGTTCTTGCTTAGACAGTTTTTCATTTTCATTGACACTGCATCACCCACTTTACCACATGCACGGCTCAAATCATTCACCACTTTATCCACTATTTGTAACTGTTCCACTAATGTCACTTGGGATTTTGCCAGTGCAGTTATGACATCAGGAAGGAATCCAAAATTAGTATTTATGTAAGAAAGTTTACCAGCAATTTCTTTATCAGCTAACAGTTCTTGCGCCTTTTTTATTGACACTGACTCACCATTATCAAAAGAATCAACCACTTTCTTCACAACATCGAAATTCTTGCAATAATAACTGCAAGCTTGGAGCCATGTTCCCCATCTAGTCAAAACAGGTGAAAATGGCAATTGGATTTCTGGAGCTTCTGTTTTGAATGCTGAAATTCGAGAGGGGACTTTCAAGAATACTTTCTTCACGCATCCAATTAATTTATCCACTTCAGGAAAATTTGCACGTACTTCTTCTGCAACCCGGTGTAATGCATGCGCTAAACACGTCACATGTACCATTTTTGGGTACAGTGCACTTAAAGAAGCAGCTGCTTTCATCATGTAGGGTGCTGCATCTGTTATAAAAAGCAATACATTGGAATTTCGAATCCCATCAGGCCAAAGTATTCTCAATGCATGGTCAAATACTAAGCTGATCGTCGAGCAGTTGACTTTGTCCAGATGCTCACAATGTAGTAGAAATTGTTCTCCAGGGCTGCGTGCTTCTAAAACTCCAACAATAACATTAGCTACATAACAGCCCATAGAGTCTGTTGTCTCGTCAATGGATACGAATACATTTCTTTCTCCAATCATTTCTCTTATTTTTTTCAAAGTTTTGTCATAGCACCGAGCTATGTATGTTCTTCTCAATGTTCTAGGATCTGGAATTAATTTTCCGGTCTCCTCTTCTAAGAAAGTTCGGAGCTTAGGATGATTCAGTTTGTGAAGTGGAATATCAGCCGATAGAAAAGCTTCGCATAGTTTCTCACAAAATGGCGAAAACGTTGAACACGTATCCCCCAGAAGCATTTGCTGTAAGTTTACACTGGATTTATTTTCAAGTCTCTGCAGGCCACGTTTATGTTTCTCCCGTGACATGTGTTGTTCTATCATAAACTTTTTTTCAGCAGCCACTCTCACATCACAGATCTTGCAGAATAAAATACGACCGTCCATTGAAAAAATATTTTCTCCATATTTTGAAACAAATGCCTTTAATTTAACACTAGCAGTTTCCTTTACTTTAGGCATTTTGCTCTTGACCTGTTCACACAGACGACTAGAAACAACTGACCACCTCAATTAACAGCATAACAATGCCAGTTTACCTGGAGAAAGGAATCTCTGTGGGAGTGTGGGTAAATTCCTAGAAGTGGGCAAGTTCATTATGCCTTGAAAAATAGGGGTACAAGCTAGCATACGCTCTAGGAATTTGAATAAAATTCCTAGAAGTGGGCAAGTTCATTATGCACATACCTTGAAAAATAGGGGTAGAAGCTAGCAAACATCTACTTAATTCCAAGAAATTGTATTGACAAGGAAAATACTGAATTATAATAAAAATCTCAAATCAAATACAAATAATGTCACAGCCTTCCTAAAAAGTGTAAAAAATGCTCAAAATGACCTAAAAATTGCTAAAAAATGACATCCGTAAAAAAATTAAGAAAATGCAAAAAAATGCCCTAACGAATTGCTTTTATTTAACCCGGTTTTTAATGTCATACATTTCCATATATGCTAGCAATGTTTAAACCTTCATAAGAAAAAGATGCAAAATCATTAATTACCTTGCCCTATTTATTACATATTTATCTACATATTTTGCCACTTTATGTACAGTACATATTTCTCATTTCCATATTACATAAAATCCGGGCTCTACTGATATGTGTGTCAATTCATTATTATGTACTAAAAGGAAGGTGGGTATAAAGCAGATAATAATAACACATACGTATTTCCTTGTGGAAGTGAAATAAAATAAAGTTCTTAATGGAAAGCTTACAGTCCCAAAGCTGATATGAATATATCTTGTCTACAAAGTAAAGAAGTATGTGTTTAAAAATTGATTTCAATAAATGTTTGTCAGATGAAGAGCCAGTGTTATAACATTTATAAAAGGTCTGTCAGCAACATACATTTTGATTTATGTAACTTATATATACTAAAGTATTACTTACTTTCAATACCAGTACTTTTCTCAGTCTTAGAATCTCCTTGTTTTCCTTAGCAAGACTGTGGTGCAGAATATCTTATAGGAGATCCTCCTTTGAATCAGATAACTGCAATGCACCACTCGGCAGCTATGAAGAAGAAAAGAAAATAGTAATAATTATGCTGGAAAGAGTATGAGGCATTGTGGATACGTTGTATTAGGAGCAAACTTGAAATCGTGATTCTTTGTTGAGTTCGCCCCTGCTATACGCAGTGCCTCATATATTCCATTGCTTTTTAATCAATTTTCTGTATTTCTCCTTATACAGATTGAACCATAAGTAATATCATTAATTTCTCGTTCTCGTTCAGCAAAAGAATTTTACAATCTAGCAGGAAAGAATTGGGGATGCTCCAGGAATACTTTATAAACTACATTCAAAATGTTTATACAGTCAGTGCTGACATACTGCGGAGAAATTTTAATTACTTCACCTGTCATAAACGAAGTAGAATATGTTTAAAACCAAGCTCACAGGCCATTACTGGTGGAATCAAAACAACTCCATAGATTCTATGAGATTCCTCACTAATATTAACAGCATCAAAATGACAATAGAAGAAAAAGCACTGATTCAATATGAAAAACTTATCAGATTCCCAGGAAACAATTGGCATTCATACAGTCCTCTCTGTAGACTGAAAACTCAAAAAAGTTTCATATCCATGGTTCAAGAATTAAAACAGAAAATCAATATCCCGAATTTAAAAGAAAACTTACAAATTAAACCAAACCCTTTAACTCTATTACATATAGAATATAATCTAAATTTAACAGAAGAAATACTGAAATCAGAAGTAAACACTGAAATAATGAAACAATTGTCTTTAGAGACAATTAATATTAGGTACCCTCCACAAAACTGGCTTCATTTATACACCGATGGATCCTTGATCTCCAGAGAACAAGCCTGCTACTAAATCTACGTATTACTCTGTGAAAAGATTTATTAAATCTACATACTTAGACTTCAACAAACAAAATTTGATAACACAATCTCAAGGGGAAAAAATGGAACTCTCTGCATCATAATCCACAGTTAATTCCCGATTTACCACGAAAATCGTCTGTAGCTGCATTTAGATTGGCAACAGGCCATGATTATGTGGCCAAACACCTGCATGGAATTGGAATATATCAGTCCCCTAACTGCCCATTGTGCAACTGAAACCAAGAAATGGATTCGGAACACCTCAAAATCTGTGCTTCAGTGGCTGACCATGATAATATCTTTGAAAAATATTGGAGTGCAAGAGGTCAAATGACTTTATTGTCATATGCCTGGCATTAGAAAACAACAACAATCTTACATTTATCCGGATTAAATTTGTGCACATTTGAAGAACAAAACTAAAATTCTTTCAATCATTCATTATCATAATTTTATTCATTGCTCTCTTAAATTGACTGAGTATATTGGGATTAAATCAGTGGCTTTCCCAAAACATGCTATGAAATGTTTCATATAAAAAAATTTTTATCTCCAAAAGGAAGCAAAAACGAGCAAAATTGTATTAAACTGTTTTGTTTGAAATATCTCAAACAACTCCCTGAAATTATGGATATTACTTACTGTTCACTCTATGAATATTAAGCTCTAGTAGACTCACTGTATCATTTAATGATATTGAGTTGAATATTTGTTCTAGAGCTGAAATTGGCAACCCCTATTCCCTGTGTATTAGTTTCTTCTGGTCAGTAACAGGCTGGAAGGATATTAATAGAGCCTACTTTCAAATCTCCAATGTGTTTAAGCCAGAAAATTTATACTAAAGCCATTCTTATTTTTTTTAGCGTGTATAAGTTCTGTTCAACACTAAGTAATATCCCAGAAATTCGGTTGATACATTTTCAGGCCAGTTTTGTCATGCATATAATTCCTAAACTACGCGACACATTCCAATAAAGTAAATGGAGACCGACAGTAGGGTAAATGTATCCAACGTATCATTGAGTTGAGTGAGTCACATCATCTATCTTCACTGCGGTAGAGGGGAAGTTTAGGCACGAATTGGCAGGTCCCATAGTAGCCTTGGCAGTGTAACTCGAGAATGCGAAGTGATAGAACGCTCACAATTGTGTAAATGATTCGTAACGAACCAGGCTATAATCCCAACTGAGAAGCAATCAATAGTCGACAAGTGAAATTGAAAAAAATTCCAAAGTGCAATTGAATGAAGAGAGAAAATTCACAATGTCGAGACATATGCAGTGCAAAGGGGAGTGGGAGTGTAAGCAACGGAGAGTAAACGATACTGTACAATGGTTAAGTCCACATCTGTGGAGTAACGGTCAGCGCATCTGGCCACGAAACCAGGTGGCCCAGGTTCGATTCCCAGTCGGGGCAAGTTACCTGGTTGAGGTTCTTTCCGGGGTTTTCCGTCAACCCAATATGAGCAAATGCTGGGTAACTTTCGTTGCTGGACCCCGCACTCATTTCACCGGCATTATCATCTTCATCTCATTCAGACGCTAAATAACCTAAGATGTTGATGAAGTGTCGTAAAATAACCTACTAAAAAAATGGTTAATGTAGCAACCGACATACTTACTTTTAATGCATACAAGGTTAGGACAGAATTTCATGTAACTTCGAAAACGTTGAATTACATGACAAACAAAAATCTTTATCCCTCGCCATCTGTTGTACATGATTAGTTAAGAACTGCAGACCTGCCGTTAAAAAAAAAACAATCCAAGCATCCCCTGTTTTGTAAATATTGATATTATAACGGTATGTGTATGAATGATTTGTCTTTGTAATCCGGCAGGATGTAATGACATGTGTGATTGCTGTTTATTTATAATTTTAGAGCATGTGCGTTCAGAGAAAGATTTTCGATGTGGTAAATTCTGATATGTTTTCTCGTTTCTACGTGCATGCGTCGATGGCCCTTTGGCCGCCAGTTCGATGGTGCAGACTGAGTCAGTCTGTACAGTAGCTGACTAGAGCTGGAGCCATCAGCTCAGACCGGAAAGGCTTGGTGTCCATGTTTGGGAACCATAGGCCTATATCTCAACCCATGTTGTGAAGGTAAACTGGCCACTGTACTTGGGTTTTTCTCTAAAACTAATTGAATTATAGCCCACCGAGTTTTTCTTTTGTGCATATTGTGGGATTTTGGTGAAATTATTGAAATTCTAAAAGAGGTTTTCCTTTTCCTGTGAAGATCGGCCGTGGCACTTAAAGATTTTGCTAGGCTGAAACGAATCCACATCGTAAGTCTGCGTGCTGTAATGATTAGTTAAGATTGTGATTTATTCTGATAGAATAACAAAGATCATGAGCTGATTATATATAGATATGAGATGAATAATGTTGAATGACTGAATTTTAATTTTATCGTATTGTTAAAATAAATTCTCAGTGTCAGTTTAATGTTGCTCAAAAACAAACACAATTTTGTACATTTAGCTTGTCTAATTTTTCAACATTATGAAACTGGTTTAATCAAAGGTTTTGAGGCATAAAGAGAATTGTTGGTTTAAGGTTGAGTTTATTTAGTGAAAAATAAAGTTCTGATACAAACTGCATATTTCGTAGTGTAAGAATTTATTATAATCTTTGGTAGAAAAGGATAACTTCAGTACCGGTATCATGTTACCATAATATCACTCATCACCTGGCAACCCTGTGTGTAGCTACATGTCGTCGTTGTTTCTGCAATAACTCCTATGTGACATATTTATCGATTTTCAGATTTATTTTTCTATTAAATTAACTTAAATAGTGATACAACAAATAATAAAATCTCCTATATGTAATTATATTTCTTCCTTTCGAAAATGTAAGAATTCACAATACGTATGGAGATGAATAAATGTGTTTTTTCCTCCTACTGAAAATTTGTGTATTTTGCACATAGGAGTTATTGCAGAAACAACGACGATATGAGTCACTCAGCTGAGTGTGCTCCTAGTATAATGGCAGTTGACATTGTACATATACGTCAACGTATATGCCTAACTTGGAGTCAGGTCATAAAGGGAAACATTGAAGGAGGAGAATTCGATCCGGTGCTGTGGATTGAAATCGGTGTACCTCAGTGGTCAGAGCACTTTGTATGTAGAACCAAGGACCCGGGTTTGATCCCCGGTGCCGAAGCGAATTTTTCTCCTCAAATATTAATTGTCAATATTACAGAGAATATTCTGTATGACAAATTAATAAATCTATAATATTCTCATAGCTAGCAGTGCATATGTCTGCACAGATTACTGTGCACTTAACTGCTGAATCTCGGCCAAATAAGTCACTCAGCTGAGTACGCTCCTAGCATAATGGCAGTTGACATTGGACATATTACTCAACATATATGCCTCACTTGCAGTCAGGCCACAAAGGGAAACATTGAAGGAGGAGAATTCGATCTGGTGCTGTGGATTGAATTCGGCGTAGCTCAGTGGTCAGAGTGCTTGGTACGTAGAACCAAGGACCCGGGTTCGATCCCCGGCACCAGAGCAAATTTTTCTCCTCAAATATTAATCATGAATTTACTTTGATTGATATATTTTGAATGATATATTTTGAATTTTAAGGTCATTTCAAAGGTCAGTTTAATAATATATGAGGTGTCACTGCATAAGGATCATGTGCAGAGACTAAGTGGAATGCAGAGAATAGGAAAGATTAGAGAATGCTGGGTTTGCAGTGAAAGGCCTGCCTTTGGGCAGAACACGTGTGTGTGTGTGCGTGTGTGCGTGTGCGTGTGCGTGCATGTGTCTTGAGAAGCCTCTTACAAATCCTGAGGAATTGAAATGAGAGAAATTTTAACAGTCTATATATATATTTTTGGGGAGGCTAAAAACAAACCATCATCTTTCTTATCATTCATCTCGGGGAAGGATTACAGCAAAGAGAAAAAATACTGCAATGGAAGAAAACTGGATTTGCAAGAATTTTACAATGGACAAATATTTAACATACCTTGCTGTATAATGGCAAAGAACATCATTTTCATGACATTTTTATTTCATATTTGGAATTACGTTGGTAATTTTAATATTCTTATTTCACAACTTAATACAACATTAGCCAATATTTTAAGAACTTTCATTGAGTCATATTGTAAAATGTTGGTCATACCTGACTATATTCATCAGAAGTCAATATCCGGTCACTATTATCTGGTATTTCATGAGAAGTCCCGGTACGTGAAGTATGATGTTCAAGATTAGGTTTCTGAAAATATACAGAATTTGATATTACAAATTTAATAAGAGTAATTATAATACTCATTGGCCACTCCACAAAAAGTATTTCACATCTAGGTCTACAATATTTTAATAGATATTATTGATCGTCCAGCACTGTAGCACTATATCTATGAGGAAATAAATAAGATAACAGTAAGTAAATAACAAGAAGGAGGTGAGCCAATTTTATAGGTCCATCTGTGCCAGAAAAAGAATGTTTGAAAACAGTTATTCGATAAATTTCTAAAATTATGTGTTCTTCATCAGATGAAGTGGATGAATCTGAAGGGTCTAGTACAGGGATGCGAAACTCATAAGTAGGGGTGAGATATACTTTGACTCACCGCTGGCTATGTCGTCGCCAGTGGCGTATTTGAAGGCGGTTTGTAAGTAACACAATGCAATACAGAACACTGAAATGAAATGATTAATCTAAAAATGTCCTGTTAAGGGCAAAGGCCTCCTCCTATAGAGGGAGAGCTCTATTTGTCTCACGCTGTGAGCTACTCCCCATAAGAGGTGTTTACATGCTTGAAATTGTTCACTTGGTTCACATTCTGCAGTGTTTTGATATTGTTCACTTGTTTCTGTCGCACTGGTTTTAGTCACTGTTCACTTGTTTTCTTAGGTTTTTTTTGGTCTTGCTCTGCTTGACCAATGGCTTCCTACTCGTTCACTGAAGAGGTCGGTCTATATGAGGGATAGGTCAGTTTCTTATTTTTTTAAGTCTAGCGTAGCTCTTCCTTGGCAATTAATTCCCAGTGACTTAATAAAACTTGTTATGAAGTGGGATATTTATATTTAAGTGGAGATTTATATTTTAAAACAAATAAATAAATGAATGAATACATGTACGAGAACTAAATAGCTACTTTCCCGGACAATCCTATTTCAGTTTATGTTTCACTTCTGCAGCTATCTCCGCCCAAATTTTATCTCTGAGATTCTTCTTTGAATAATCTGCTCCTGTATAGTCGTAAATAACTGGATACCTCTCCATCACATTAAATTTCTGGTAGTCCATGATGATCGGAAAGTGTACACTGACAACTGAACTCTGGGCTGTAGTGGCCAGGTTGCATGAAGTACGACACAAAGAATCAGCATGTTTTATCTTGGTTATGCTGCAAGGCACATGCATTATGTTGCTTGTGTCTTGCATTATCTGGCCTGACTAGTAGCGCCTAAAGGCGTTCGTTTATTCTCCTTTGATGCATGCTTAATGTTCCATGCATACTACTTCATGTGTCTGTATCGACTGATGTGTATCAGTGGCGACTCCTGCGTATTTCTTAAGAGGAGGAAAGAAGATAACAGGACGAAATGACACCTTCTTGAATGAAACATGCTACAAATTAGCCAACATGCACACATGTAAGACCAGGTAGTGTTGGGGTTGGCCTTCCCTTCTGTATGGCAATAATCTGTTCTTGTAAACTGAGTTTCCTAAATTTTCCATAAAATATAATGTTTTCACTTCCATTCATTGTTGAATAATTGCACAAATTAACAATTACAAGGATATTCACCTTGCAGCATTTTTCGAGCACACTACAGCATCACACGTGTTGGAAGAGAGCTTAGTATCCTACCTGCTCTATCAAAAGCTCTGGAACTTATTGTTCACAAACAACTAATGGACTATCTAACCGAACATGCCTTATTGGATGAATACCAATCCGGGTTCAGAAATGGACATAATACGACTACAGCACTACTAAAAGTGAATGAGGATATACGTGAAGCCACGGATGAATGTAAATTAACATTACTGACATTACTTGACTTCAGTAAGGCATTTGATACAGTTGACACGGACCTTCTATTATGTAAATTAAGACTTCTGAATCTTTCTGAAAGTTCTGTTACTTGGTTTGAATCCTACCTTCGCGACCGTCAACAATGTGTCATTGCATGCGATTATTCTTCAAAATGGTGTGTCGTGAAATCTGGAATTCAACAAGGATCAGTTCTCGGACCTTTACTCTTCATGATCTATATTAATGACGTGACTAATATGATAAAACACTGCAAATACCATATGTATGCTGACGACTTGCAAATTTATTTGCATTTCCACCCTGACGAGACTAGTGACGCAGTAAACAAAATAAACGAAGATTTGAATTCGATTTCACTGTGGGCACACAAATTTGGATTAAGGTTAAATCCAGAGACATCGCAAGCAATCATAATGGGGCATAATCGTCTACGAAGCACTCTTGATAGCAGTACTATACCACATATAATATTGAATGGGATTATTGTTAAATACAGTGAAACCGTTAAAAATCTTGGCATTTTTATGGATAGCGATCTAAATTGGAATACTCAAGTAACACACATTTGCAAAAAAATATTTTCTCAACTTCACTCCTTGTTTCATATGAAAGAATTTCTGCCACTTAGTCTAAAAAAGAATCTTATTCAGACGCTTGTAATGCCCCATTTTGATTATTGCGATTCCTTGCTAACTAATGTAAGTTCACTCTTAGCTGAGAGACTACAACGTGTTCATAATGTGTGCATACGATTCATCTGCAATACTCGTAAATTTGACCATATAACACCTTCCCTCCAGTTACTTTCATGGGTGCGTCTGAAGGAACGAAGAACAATACATTCACTGTCTCTTCTGTTTAGAATCATGCATACTTCTACTCCGAAATATCTGTTATCGCGCTTTCAATTTCTTACAACTCTTCGAAACCGACATCAAGCACTTCTTTCTATCCCTCATCATAGAACGTCTTTATACTCATCTTCCTATGCTGTAGAAATACCTCGCCTCTGGAATTCGTTACCTAATGATGTCAGGGACTGCCGGACTTTATCACAATTCAAAATTAAATTGAAAAATTTTGTCTTAGTTAATGTTTTTTAGGTATTGCTAGAAGTACTGATATGAGTTTTTTTTCTTTTTCTTTTTTAACCTAGATTAAAATTCCAAGTTTCTTGTTTATGTTAGTTAATTAGTTAGGATGGAATTAATTATGATACTTAATCACTCATTTAAAGTTTGTGTGACTGCAACCTGTATATTTTTGTGTGGCTTTACTTTGTTTATAGTGTTTTTTTTTCTCTCTCTTTATTTCTTGTGTAGCTTTACTTTGTATATTATAGTATATTTTTTTCTGTTTATTTCTATTATTGTATTTGTATTCCTGGTGTTGTGGAAGAGAAGGCCTGATGGCCTTAACTACACCAGAATAAATAAATAAATAAATAAATAGCTACTAACACGTAATCGGAACTGCGGAAATGTGAATGGGAAATAATCTGAGGAAAGCGAGAACATTGCATCTGCCCACGTGGTCTGTGTTGCCACATGTACATTTTACAAGTTCAGTATCACATGCTTTTGAAGAATATCAGTTCTTGTAAAGTCATACTACCATTATTGTTCAAAGTTGCCAGTGGTCAATTTTTTATGTTAAAAATAATGTAGTTTGGAGTACCTACTTTCAATTTCAAATATATTTGTACAAAACTGACAACTTGGCTGTTCCCCTGTCTAGTAAACAATGAATAGAAGTGAATTTCAGGGGCCAAAAAGATCTGTGATACCAATGTAGAACTACTTCCTCTTTGTTTTATATAAACACGACTTAAACTTTCAAATATCCTTGAAAGTTTCAAACCATGAATAGTAGCCTATATAAAGTGCAATGAATAATATTTTTGATTTATAATTTTAGAAAAAAAGTTTATATGGTGTCTTTCATAGTGTTGCGTTAAAACTATTTTATTGTGCCTCCTCCTAGATGTGTTATAGTCTGGTTGAATGCAAGATCGTTAGATGGCAGCGGTAGCGAGCTTGCTGCATGACCAGTCGGTTTCTATTTCCCGCCCATGCACTGATTCAGAGGAGGATCTCCTCCCTCTCTGTTCATTTACTCGCTTTAAAACTCTGCTTCTTTCTCTGGCCGCTAGTGCGCTGTTGTCTATGTGTGCTAACTGCAGTAAAGGAGGAATGGCTTGGCTTTCCTCCACACAAACAATCTCGCATCTTTCTTACAATTTTCTAGCCGCACATGAGCGTGCATCGTTTAAAACTCGATCAACCGAGGTTTTCTTATAGCTGTGAACTTAAAAATTATCGAATCTTCCTTGAATTTCAAGGCACATATTTTATTTGGTATTTACTTTCGAAAGAAGAAAAATGTGAGGAGGACGTTCCTCTCTTCCCTCCCCCGAGGAACCGCCACTAGTATGTATCCTGTCTTACTTGAACTGCTGTGTTCCATAGCTTGTCGGTTTTTCGCTGTGACATCAAAAGGGGTTTAGCATGCTCGAACTGCATTAAGTGTGGTTGTGCAAATAACATTTATTTCAGTCTTCATCAACAGTGAACATAGAGTGCATTGAACAAAATACAACACACTTTAATGAATAATAAAATAAATTCTGTAGAATGCAAAATATCTAAGGCATTCCAACAAAACTTCGAGGAATACCACAAGAAAATGACCGTCATTCTTCCATCTCCCTGAGGGGAGAAAGCAAAACTGAAGAAAACCACAGGAATAACGAAAGCAGATATGTATAAATGCAGTGGTGATATTCTAATTTCCTAACATTTGGTTCTCTCTCCTAATAACTACAAATTTCAAAATGTTATTATAAAAATTGTAAATAAGGTAATAATAAGCAGCTATAAATAAAGGAAAATAGCAATGTATCCGCTAGTACCGGTACAGAATATATATGCAGAGTACTTTATATCATCTACTGTTAAAGTTAGTTTAACATTAAATGTTTAGCACATCACCGCCACTTTCTAGCATGCCATATTATATTTTTAGTCCAGGGAAAATACACTTCTTTTACAACAATACTCGTAAAAAAATAGGAACGTTTTCGTAAGAAAGTATTAATATTTTCTCTAGACTAGGGTGACCAGACGCCCCATTTTTAACGGGATTGTCCCTTTTTTCAGCTTCTTGTCCCCTGTCCCGAGAAAAGTATGTTGTTGTTGTTTTCTAATGCCAGGCGTTTGACAATAAAGTCATTTGACCTCTTGCACTCCAATATTTGAAAATGGCAAGTTGTAGCCGATTTAAGTGAACACCATATTTTAACGTTTTGGTGGCTACTTCATTCACACACAACCCCCAGAATGTCTGGAGGACCACACCTGCTGGTGGTCGACGGGTCCATTGGACCTAGCTGGGAGATCTTGTTGATCACCAGCTTTCCCTCCTTAAGCCACTGGAGGACGATTTTAGTGCCATAGCAGGTCAGCACTAGGAACAGAAAATTAGAAAGAAGAGGAAGGAAAGTGAAATGAACCCCTAGGCCTCGAATGCTCTAAAGCCGTCGGGGTCGAAGAAAGTAAGAGTTCAGTCAGAGGACTGGATAGGAAAGGGTAAAGAGGGAATTAGGTATTGAATAGAGGAAAATTATACCAAATTCAGTCATTAACTCATCAAGCTGACCAGGCTAATTGATGAGTAGCCCCTCCCTTTAGTTCAGCTTGTAAAATTATGCTTACTAACAGCTGCACCATGGGAAGGTAGGGATGGGACATTAGGTATTTGTCCAGGTTGGTTCCTTAAGGCCTTCAATGGCTCTCCCCCCCTGTATCCGACAGATACCCTTTTGCAGCCCCCGAGAAAAGTATGCTCAGTGCGCCAAATATCTCGTTTTTTTAAATGGCACCGCATATCCCGAATTATAATTAAGATATTTATTTTTCTTTTATTTTATTATGAAAGATAAATACATTAACTTAGTTTTACAAACATAATTCAGATTGTAAGTTTTGTGTTAGGAATACCTGGTACCAATGCATCATCAGAAAGAGTGTTTTCGTTGTTGAATTCAATTTGGTCTGACGAAAGGAATCAGTTTCCAGTTAAAACCATAATGACAAAATGTAATTTCAAAAATGTGTCTTGCATGGACTTTTATAGTTTCTTGAAGGAAAGGCCAACACTTCTACAGCAAATTCACTCATCAAAGAAATATGATGCAGATTGTACAGTTGATCTTCATGGAGAATGTTAAAATACTTATTATTTCTCAGTAATATTTGCAATTACCATGGACATATACCGTATATGTTTAACATAGGTACACATGAGTGAATTGGTGTTAAATTTCTTGAATATCACCACTGGTTAAAAGGTAATATGAGGCAAAAAATTTTGTTACGAAACAATTCAGAATACAGTGACATGAATATGATTGTAAGATCCAATTAACCTGAAGTATTTTTAAACAGATAAGTTAACCTATTTAATTCAGACTAGCTGCCACATAAAAAATTGTCAACATTGACTTAAGCCAAGTATCCATACTACTCTATTACATACTCTTCTCACTTTATAGATCTCTTGGGTATGGAACAACAAGTTTTGATGGAGAAATCACTGCAATAAGTGAAAGTCTCAGGAATATTCTATGCCACATCAATAAATTTAAGAATGCAGTTATATTGTCAGACTCCAAAACAGCTATTCTATCAATAGTCTCTAAACACATACCTTCATCTCAAACAGCAGAAATAACTAAAATACTCTCTCAATTAATATCATTCAATAAAAGAATTGTATTCCAATGGATACCATCCCATTGTGGAATCCTGGGAAACGAGATTGCGGATGCATTAGCAAAGAAGGGCAGCACTGCTACTTACATACCTGTTACTAAATATACGTATTACTCTGTGAAAAGATTGATTAAATCTACATATTTAGACTTCAACAAACAAAATTTGATAACACAATCCCAAGGGATAAAATGGAACTCTCTGCATCATAATCCACAGTTAATTCCCGATTTACCACGAAACTCGTCTGTAGCTTCATTTAGATTGGCAACAGGCCATGACTGTTTGGCCAAACACCTGCATAGAATTGGAATATATCAGTCCCCTAACTGCCCATTGTGCAACTCAAACCAAGAAATGGATTCGGAACACCTCAAAATCTGTGCTTCAGTGGCTGGCTATGATAATATCTTTGAAAAATATTGGAGTGCAAGAGGTCAAATGACTTTATTGTCAAACGCCTGGTATTAGAAAACAACAATTATTATAGCCTAGTTATTGTAAATAGTGTAGTATTTATTACTTTAAAATAAATAAAACTGGACCTTATTGCTCACTGACATTATATAAACACAAGTAGGCTAATAATGAATGTTTAGATAAAATGTTGATTCATGTCAACTTTAATAAATGTCTCGTTTTTTTATTTTGTAAATCTGGTCAACCTACTCTAGACCAAAAATACACTATGGCATTCATAAGAAGAGGCAGTGATGTACTGAAACAACAATATTATAATAATAATACTTTACTGCTATGAGGGCTATTCATAAAGTAACTTCCGTTTTCATATAGCATGCGTAACAACAGAGACAGTGGCACCGCTCTTGCGGTGGAGTGTACCTGAAGCAGTACGCGTCAAGCAGCGGTAGAGTCAAGGTCGTGTCTTTGTTCCTGTCAAAATGTGTGCTGCAATCGCAAGTCCCGCCAGGTGTGAGGTACTTTCTGTAATAAGATTTCTTGTGGCCAAAAACTGTAAGGCCAGTGAAATTCATCGCCAATTTTGTGGAGATTATAGGCCAGACATAATGAGTGAAGGTGGTGTAAGACAATGGTGCCGTATGTTCAAAAATGGGCGAACCAATGTCCATGATGAAGAGAGAAGTGATCGACCGAGTATCGTGAATACAGATCTGATTCGTCGACGAAAAGGTTAGAGCAAACCGCAGGTTTACCATGTCAGAGCTTAGTGAGGATTTTCCACAGATTAGTCGTACTCTTGTGTACAAAGTGATTACCGAAAATTTGGGCTACTGGAAACTTTCTGCCAGATGGATGCCTGAACTCCTGAGGAACAAAAGGCTCAGCAGATGAGGGCAGCAGATGAGACTTGGTTGCTGTATGTGAATGCAGAAACAAAACTTGAATCAATGCAGTGGGGCCATACTCACTCCCCGATAAAATCCACAAAGTGTCGTCAAACACTTTCCACGAGGGAACTTATGACAACTGTCTTCTGGGACAGAAAAGGAAATTTGCTAGTGGAGTTCTTGGAGAGGAATGCCACTTTTAACGCTGAGCGTTACTGTAATACACTAACAAACTTAAAAAGGGCAATTTAAAACAAACATCGTGGCATGTTGAGCTCTGGGGTGATTTTCCTGCATGACAACGCCCGGCCGCATAGAGCGTGTCGTACTGCGACCAAACTGCAAGAGTTCGACTGGGAAGTATTGGATCATCCTCCCTATAGCCCAGATTTGGTGCCTAGCGATTACCATCTCTTCATGCACATGAAAACGTGGCTTGGCTCGAAGCGCTTTGACAATGACGAATAGTTGAAAACCAGGCGTTGTAGGTTGGCCGAATTCTACAATTGCGGAATTTCAAATCTCGTCAAATACTACGACAAGTGTCTCAATGTGACTGGAAACTGTGTGGAAAAATAAATTAGAGTGTACAATTTCAAACGTATTGTAACCCAATTCTGTAACATCATTCACAGGTTCGTAAGAAATAAACAGCAACTATATGAATAGCCCTCGTAGAACAAAGATACATATTGCTTTTTTTATATAAAAACATTCTAACATCCCCAGAAAGACTAAGTTACATACTCGTGCTCAGAGGGCATTCCACATAAGATATTTTATTAAATAACAGAGTAAAAAGTAAAAAAAGAAAAAGAAAAAAGAAGAAGAAAAAAGATATCACAATAATTGAACCTTAAATTTTCTCTCTAAACAGCAATTTTTAATTGATTTTTTGAAATAAGGAGTATTAGTAAATTGTATATTTGAGAATTTAGCTATTAAGTTATCATGTTATAAAGCCTTGGACTGAAGTTGCTACTGTGATTATATGCTACAGCTATGATACATTTAGATTCTGTTAAGCATAATGTGTTTTCTGATCTTTTGGTTTTATATTTATGTGGATATAAATATATTTCGGGTTTTTTGTACGAAATTCAATAATACATCTTGTTATAAATATGATGGAAGTCAAATACTTTAAATCTTGAATAGGCTACAACAGTTCTGAAGGATAATCAAGAGTTTATTAAGGCATAATTTTATTATTCTTTTCTGTAGCAGAGTTATTGGCATGAGGGAGGTACTATTAGCACTATATTAACTGTCTTAAACATCAACCATAGTACACCAACTATTTACTTTTCTTACACATAATGCTACCACCACCACTAAAAAATTTTGATCAACACTTCAACCATTAATGCTTCATTATGCTACTCTGATTGCTCTCTGCAATTCTTTTAGTTGGTTATTGAACGACCCTGTATTAACTACTAGGAGATTTGGCATCGATTGTATTGGTAATAGCGTGATGATATTTGGCAAGATGAGGCCAAGGGTTCGCCATAGATTACCTGACATTCGCATTCGCCTTATGGTTGGAGAAAGCTTGGAAAAAACTACCAGTAATGAGCACAAGCTGGAATCGAACCCATGCCCGAGTGCAACTTTGGAGCAGCAGGATGCTTGTCTTTGTAAGCTTTTTATTTGTTATACACATTAATGGTAACATTTTCACAATTGACTTTTTTGCTTTAAAAAGCTAACAATTTGTGTCTACTTACTGATGTCCACGTTTTTCTTCAGTGATATCGTACACCGCAGCATAGAATAATGAATCCACAGAGAACTTGATTTCTTCTTTTCACTTTTCATTGAAAAATATTCCAGCATAAACTTTTCAGAAATATTCTCTACTTTTTTTTACACCAATCTTCAAACTTCTTATATTCCTCTTCATACCTCTGTCGCGATTTTGTTGGAATTAATAAATCAGTACAGCTGTTAATGCAATACCATTGACACTTATATTTATAAATAGTCATGGTGACAATACCGACAATAATAACATTCTTCAAATGTTTCTTGTACATGGCCCTCTATATGAATTGATCACTTACAAAGCAAATGTATATAGCTTCAAATGTTTCTCGTACAAGGCCCTCTATATGAATCGATCACCTACAAAGCAAATGTATATTGGTGGCAATAAAAATTTTACATTTAGACAATATTCAATTTTACATTATTTTTTTTATCAAAGTGGATAAAACTTTGTACGATACACATGTCGTAACTTCATATTACAATAGTAGACTGGTTATCAAACTCGGCCTGCAGCCTTGTTTGACAAAATCTTGTATTGTAAAATAAAATGTTACGACATTGGTATCTAAATAACTATTACATTATGTTTTGTGCAATATTAAAATGCTTGATAATATCGTATTGTCAGCGTTCTTCCAGCTTGTTTTTTTTTTTTTTTTTTTTAATTTAAAACATTTAACAACCAGTTCTACATTGTGGACAAACTAAACAAGCAGTGATCTGACTGAATGACAAGACATGTAAAAATGTGATAGCTTTCAATTGCATTATATTAATTTCTACTGGATCATTTCATTGCTATATAGCCTACTATATACCAAAAGATGTATATAGGCCTTCCAGTATTTAGATGTGGTGGTAGTTTCCTAGTACCCGGTACTTGTGGCATAGGTCGTGTTTGTGTTTACACAGTGGCTTCTTTCTGGAAAGAATTTTAATAGTTTGTTACTGGATGTGATTCTAGTCAGTTTGTAATATATTTTTGGTCGAGCGCAAATATACATCTCTGTGATTAGACAACAATGGCTGACTTAACAGCTTATGGAGCAAGTACCGGGTACTAGGAAATTTCCCATCTTTTTACATATTTTTTATTTCAAAAGTTTCATTTTTTGGAACTGACGATATAATATATCAGAATACACTATTTGTATTCAAGACTTTGCCATTTCTATGGAAGGACAAGCCTCGAGAAGGATTAAACACTGTAAGTTCAATTTTATTTAAATACCAACTTGTATAATGCATGATGCTGTCACATTTTAAACATATTTTAGTGTGAGCACAAAATTTCCATTTCCTATGACAAATTCATAAAGATATTCACGCGAAATTATTTTGCGAACGAATCCATCCTTCATTATGGAAAAAAGAAACTGTGGTAACTCACTTTTAATTGAGTACCTACTTAACCTTACAAAAGGGCTAAAGAGCCAAATTAAAAATAAATAAACAAACAAGGAAACAAGTAAACAAAGAAGTGCAATTCATATTTATTGTAGAATGAAGTTATTTCATATTCTGCATTTCCTCTACAAGAGTGCTAAGTGAAATTCGTAACTTAGTAAGTACTGGTAGTTCCTATGAGCATCAAACGGCTTTAATGACGTCACAACCCAGTTAGCCAAGCCACTTTCCTTACAAAAGTGTCAAGTAGCAATGATTTTCGTGTGCATTGCCCTCCTTCAACATATTGTAACAGCTGGTCTGCTGTATTTGGTGTTATAGCTTAGCGAGTATAACTAGGTAGTCGCGTATAATATATTGTTTCAAATTCCTGAACCAGTCATTAAGAAGGGAAGGTTGAAAGAGTCTGGCAATGAAAGCAAAAAGTTAGAGGGAGCAGGAAATGAATATATGATTCTAAATAACTTTCATTCATCTACCTGCAAAGAAACCATATTTATTAGAGATAAATCTATGCTGTGTAAGCTGTATGTGTATGTTAATTTGAAAATGTATATGTTACCGGTACTTTTAAAACCCGAAATCCGTCAAAACCAGTTTCAACTAGTAAAAACTAGCCTAAATGTGTGCGTGTACTTAATGCCTACCCACTTCACTTGCGTGATTCGGATTCCACATATTTCGGCTAGATAGCAGGACTGTGATCCATTTTCAATTGTACACTACTTCGGCAGACCATGCTGTACATGATGTGCATCATGTGAAGAGTTATGTCATGTACTAGGGTGAGCGTATGTGTAAGTGTTCGTGTAAGTGTAGTGTAGGGAATGGTTGAGGATGATGATGAAGGTGAGGAGGGAGAAGGGGAAACCTGGTGCGGCACATAGCCTACTCCTGTCGAATAGCACCAAGGGGGCCACCAGGCTTAATGTCCTCATCCAGTGGTCTAATCACTATCAACAGTGACATATGCCTTCTCTTCATATGCACTGTAGAGAGATTTGGGATTTAACCCAGGCATATTGGTGCACAATTTAGTGATTAGAAGTTCTGCACCACCACAAATTTTACATGAAAATCTTTGATCCCACCGGGAATCGAACCCGCTGGCTAGTCTGGAGGCAGACGTGCTGACACAGAGCTAACTTGGCAGACCTGCTTAAACAAATGTACATAGATAAAAAGCGAGTTTTCGTAAGGTCTAGAATCAGTGACAGGTTCGATTTGGTTTGTTTAGGCTAGACCAGGCCTGGGCACTAGTAACTCAATCGAGTCATTACAGATTTCCCCTTAACTCCCCACTCCACCTTCCCCGGCTGAGAAGGTAAGCATTGCTGAGTGACAGATTGTATAAGGCAGGCATCGTAGTTTTTACAAACTTTCAGCTCTCGCTGGTTACCGGCAATCCATCACAGATGCACAGTGCCTACTGTGTGTTTGTTTATAAGGCAGTGTAAGCGAAAAAGACATGGGTGGGGGTTTCAGAGTTCCGTTTCACTTCCCTGTTGTGCCCAGAGCTGGGCTAGACCTTACGAAAACTCGCTTTGCATATACGCTTTTTGTTTATGCCTTTGTTTGCTTAAACTAGTCTTTACTACTTGAAACTGGTTTTGACGGATTTCGAGATAACATATGTAAATTAAAGTAACATGTGTACGTTCACTGAGAAAATGACAAAAGTAAGCACATGTATGCTGGTTGCAAAATTATTCATATTCTAATGTAAAATATGTTGTGTTGGAAATGATGTAAAAAAGTTACAAAGTATTTTCCCAATGAGCATGAAATCAAAATATTTTACAGCACCTGAAGAGCTTTAATATATGAATGCTTGTAGCTACAAAAAGTATAGAATTTTGCCTTTCATTTTTGCATTGTAAAGGAAAATTTAAAATATATAATTCAATTATGACATATAAATGTAATTTAACAACACTGTATTGTACTTAAAGCAAAATATACCGAATTTTTGCTACTAATATTTTATTTGAGAAATCATACATGCACTCGACATTTTGGGCCCCATTGCGCCTTTAAATTACAAGGTAAGTTTCTTAAGAATGTCAAGAATATTGGAAATCATATATAGCTGACAGTTTTTTACACTTTTCTCAAAACTAGCAGAAAGGAACATGTGTAGTTTCTCAAATAACTGACTGAATAATTTTAAAGCACCACAGAAAAAAATAAATCACTAAACTGGAGAATTAGGTACTGCAGCTTTCAATGTGGCATTGCAATGATAATCAAGTACACAATGTTGCCAATATAAGGGCATGACGTCATTACCAGGTGAAATTTTTTTTTTCTCGTTCGCTCCCTCATTCTCAACATTACTGAGAGAGACCTTCACTATTATAGTCCATGGAGTGCAGTTTCATAGAAAGGACTTTGCCGACAGACTTTCTTCTGCCCCCTACTAATTGGTTGTCATAAATAAATGTGTTCTTACTGTGACGAAAATCTTATCTTTGCCTGTAGTAACGAATCACAGCCCTCGTTCAGAAGAATTGACAGGATCCTGACAAATCCACGTGGAGGCAGAGTTGCCAAAGATTTTCTGAATTCCAAGAATCCGGTCAGTTAGCATGAAAGTATAATTGAGAGTGTATTCTGTAGTATTCATTGAGCAGTCGGCTCGTGATATTACGTTGTTTTTTTTTTTAAACACGTGGCATCCAGATGAGGATGACGGCCACGAATCCTCTCATTTCGAGGTCGCCAAGATTGTGGCAACTGTGCAATGTTGGGACAATGGGCTGGTCAGAGTTGTTTGTGTAGAAAGCCATAAATCTGTAAGTGGGTGTTCAAAGGAGCTACCAAACTGCACTCCATGATATAAAATGGACTAGCAACAAGGTTAGATAAGGTTTGATGAGGAGATAAGTACAATAGTGTTAATTACACACTTTTCCAGTGATAAGGTTGGATGGGGTTTGACGAGGAGATAATGTATTAATGTCAATTACACACACGCTTCATTTCAACGATATTCCCTGGACCACATCATATTTCTCCTTAATTTCGCCATGTTAAAGTGTTATGATATCTTCGAAAATGTGCAATTTCTTTTAATATATTAAAAAAGTCTTCACTATACTCCATACATCTTGCATTTAAAAGTACAGGGAATTAGTATTAAAGAATATCATCACCAATTTTACTAGCAACATTTCGATTCTCTTTTGTTTCACAAGGTGATTTGGAATGTACACGCGAAAATAAATCCAGGTAAGGATCACGCTAGCACTAAAAGAGAAGTCCGCGCATGCGCAGTTTGATCTCACAGCCAAGTTCTTTCTGTCGTGAACCCCTCCTCTAATGGCGAGCATAGTTGCTATATGCTATATGGTAGATATGTATTATCCAGTTGTTCCAATTGAATAAAATATTTTTTTTTTAGTTGACTCTTCAAATGTCACAGATAGAATAATACAGAGTGGACCCCTCGAACTTCCCTGATTTCCATTGTTTCTTAAAAAAAAAAACATGATTATTATTTTTTTATTTTATCAGAAAGAACAACAATAATAAACACAATATGCCTTCACCTCCACCTTTCATGTCTAAAAAACGAAGACTCGAGGAATAGGGACTGAATATGGCATATTTGAAATTCTGATGGCATCTGCAGCAAGGCAACAGGTAGAGGATGAATGCCAGATCTTCGGGAACTTTATAGCTAAAGATGTAGCAATGTTCATCCATAACACAGAGCAAAGTCCAACATGCTATTATAAACGTTTACTTGATGTGGAATTGAAGCAGTGTTTCCAAACATGCCATCCAGTTCTTTCTCAACATCATACTGTAATGTTCATCCACCACAATGCCCATTACCATATTAAGAAAATTCCTTCAATTCTCCTGACTTTGTCCAAGCACTGCACTGATTACACTCAGTTCAAACCCAAATTTTTCTAGCATCAAGTACGTCCAATTGTCAAGATGTGGATATGGATTTTCAGGCTTTCTTCATTTAAAAAATAGTGTTTTATGGTGTTACTTAACCTTTTATGTATTGGTAGAAAATAAGAATACCTACTTGTAGACTTCTAACACATAACCTGTGCATTCAGCCGATGCCAGAGTGGTGTGGAATTGCCTCGCTATAACTCACTACAAAAATATAAGTTCAAGGAGGCTTACTTAGCACAGCGTAATACACAAACACACTATGGCGTTATCCCCACAAATTAAATAAACACAACAGAAGCAGGAAATATACCCTTTTTAGAACCACATGGCAAGCAGACGTGTTCTTTACTCACAGAGAAAAAGTTTTCTGGAAATGTAGTAGTGTAAGTTAGTTGGTGTTCTATGCATGCGCAGAGTCTTTCTCTCTATCTTTTAACACCATTTTCTCCATTAACTTATGGTCAGAAAACGCACAGAAAAAGTGTCAGAAGTGTAAATGTAAGATTGAATATTCTATTAAAATTATTATACTTGTGTATTTTAAGTTCTTCATTAACCCTCCTGCTACCCAGAGGGGTAATAGAATTACCCCATTGTTGATTTGTCAATATTATTTTAATTTTTCTTCATGTTTCTTTTTGAAATTCCATGTATTTGTCCGTTATATGCTTACTAACAATTTGAATTAAGAATAACATAAATAATTGTCCCTTTTATTCACTGTGTCCTCTACAGAGGAAAGCAAATTCAATGCTGCTTCATGGACAGTTGTTGACAGGTCCTTTTAGCCATCTTGTCCTCTTAAGTGGGCAGTTCATATCTGGAAATCTAGGCATCATGCTGTAAAAATGAGACTGTGGGCAATTCACAAAAACTTAAAAGGAGTCAAGAACAAAATTAGACTTTTATAAACGAAAATCATAATTCGTGACTGAAAAGGTTAATCTACTTTAAGATATAATTCACATTATTCATGTGGGGTGATCTTGTTACCCCTCTTCATAGTATATGTCATGAGAATTCTCGGATATGAAATTCAATCTATAGCTTAATTCTCTTCATTTCTAAGTTAGTCTGCTTCTAAATTATTTTATTTATGCACCAATTTTTATATTGTTATTTATATTATCATTAGCTTTTGTTCTCAATTTTTTACTTTTTATTTCTGTGTGCTATGGTTTATCTAAAAGTGATTTTGTTTGAAATAGTTATTAGTGGAGCTTTTTTGGAGATGCACACTGTAGTACAGATGATGTTAGAATATTTGAATTTTAACAAAGAACTACAATTTGATTTATTAGTTTTATATTTTTATTTATTTATTTCTATAACTTCAAAACATTTTCTTTTTAGATTTTATTTTATTATAAACAAATGTTTTTGAGATGCTCATTGTAAGTGCTGTAGTTGGAAGCAAATTTTAGAGGGTACTGTTGAAATCTCCTTGGTCAGACTAGATTTTGTATGGACTCGTACTGCACTTCTTTTCCAAGGTTGCTTCTTTGTCATGCAGTCGTCTCTGCAGACCTCCTTCCAGATCACAGCCACAATTCCATATAAGGCAAGAAATTAAGGGGAGAGTATGGTATTTTTTTTAACTTTTTTCCTATTTGGTGTAAAATATTAATTTTTTGTATGTAGAGAGCTCATAGCTGTGGCAACTCAACAAAATAAATATATTTTGAAAAAAAAAAAAATTATTTGGGGACCCAAATTTGGAAAAAAATATACCCAATGCAGGACTGTACTAAAACCGATATATCTAAACCGTTTTTAAAGATAGATTCAAACAGTTTTTTGCAATGTATTTGCAAAAACATGTTCTACAAACTGTCTGTAACAGAATTTTGATATCAGTCCCTACGTTTGTAAAATAAACAAAATTTAATAACAATTTTCTGATTTCCTTTCTTGCAAACAAACGGACGTATTTTTAAAATGAAATCAATTAACAAAATTCTGTTACAGAGAAAAGTTTCCTGATAGTCTAAAGAATGTGTGTTATAAATTTCATGCATGTATCTTTAATAGTTCCATTTTTGTCTGGCAATGTAGCAAAAAAAATGAAGTCACTGGAAACCGATAAAAGCAGGCATGTGATTTAAAAATCCATAGCGCAGGAAGTTTAAAAATGACGTCTCAACATCCGATAAGGGCACAAATACCGGTACTCACAAAATGTTATGCAATGCATTCCACACATATCAAAGGGTATTTTAAAGAAAAAAAAATTTTGAAAATTTAATTTACCGGAAACAACAATAAAAGTGGGCGAGTGATTTAAAAATCCATAATGCAGAAAGTTTAAAAATGGCGACTCAACATCCGATAAGGTCACAAATACCCACAAAATGTTATGCTATGCATTCCACACATATCACAGAGCATTTTAAAGAATTTTTTTATTTATTTATTCATTTTTCCCCAAAAAATACCATCCTCTCCCCATAAACGCTGACACTGGTGACCCAACACTTTTAGGAACAAAACCCTAGAAACTCTTTTACTGGAAGAGTATTACTTTTCTTAGTGCAGATATAGTTCATTACAGTAATGCTCATTCACATTCTTTAGGTTTAATTGGGATAGAATCTATAATATGCAACTGGAGTCAAGATTCATGAACACACAAAAGTAACAATATTTCCCTCCTCTAGCAAACTGCTAGCATTATGAGCGAGTTTTAAAATTAGTGAATCAGTGCAGCAGAATTATTGAGGCACCACATCATAAAATTAGTGTTATGCGAAGGCATCTACACAAGTTTTGAAATTAGCGAATCAGTGTAGCAGATTTCTTGAGGCACCATGCCATGAAGTTAGTGTTAATTAGGATATAAATACGATGGTGGTATGCAAACTTGAAATTAGCAAATCACAACTACCCCTGGAGTATCAGACCATGTTGTTCAATAAAACAACGAATGGACAAGCGTTTAAGCAAAGGATATAAGATGCCAGCTGCTACTTTTATGCCAGATATCAAAATTTTTTCAAAATACAGTGGAGTCTGAATTGTAGGGAGTGTTATTTTAGGCAGTTCGATTCTAGGATGGAGGACATTGAGAGAGCAAAGAAAGAGCACAGATTGTCCATTGTTTATAGTTGGCCTCTCTACTGGTTTTTTCTGTTTTCAAGAATTGAACTGGAAATGGTATCAAAATTACTATTGCCAGTAATACTATTCTTCCACTTCGTTAATGTATAGTGGTGGCAGAAACGACCAGACCGACGGAATAATCAAAGTCTCCGAAATGAACACTGTGCATGCCACGCCCGCATTCACAAGATAGCGAGTAATCTATTGAAATTGTTGTAGTTTCGACTGCTGACGTAGCCCAATTCGAAAGCCATTAGAAAATAAGCTGGTAAAATTCATGTTCTGGGAATAATAAGTTAATTTAGTAGTAAAATATCGCTGCAGTCTTAAAGTATTGGGAATAAATTTGAATAAGGAACAAAAAAAAGTTTCGTTCCCAGGCAGGATTCGAACCACGAAAGTGTTAGTTACCAGTCTATCGTGCTGTCACTGTGCTACGGAATCACTTGAGAACCAACGTTCCTTGAGAGTCTGTCATAAAACAAGTGATTTAAAAGGAGACTACGACCTATGAATAGCTTTAATTTAGAACTAAATTCAATTTGCATTACTTGTGAGAACAAACGTTTCCATTACATCTCTTAATTTAATTTAAGTATCACTGGATTGAGAAACTCGCTACTAAATCACGTTATATGTTGCACCTTAGAGTCATCTTCACCGACGAATCCCAGATCTCGACTAGTTATGCAGGACCTGTTCATGTCTATTGTGAGGCTGGCCGACGGCACAGTCGTGCTCATATGGCTCCAAACCCAAAATAGGGGCGCATTAGCGTCAAGTTCTGGGGGTGGATGTCTCGAAAAGGAGCAGTAATGCTACAGTGGATAGATGGGACTCTGCGCATGGATCAGTGTATTCATATTTTGCAGCACGTGTTTTACCCTTCCGCCCGTGAATGTTATCCAGATGGACCATTATTGTTCCTGCAGGATAATTACGCAGTACACAAATCGATGGGCGTTCAGAGATAGTTGTCGGAGAGGCCAGAGATCGAAGAGATTGCCCTGCCTCCCCTTTCACCTGATATGAACGTTATCGAAAATGCGTGGGCCAGATTAAAAGGAAGGACACGCAAACTGATTGCAGAGCGACCACCTCGGAATCGTGACGAGCTCTGGGAACATGTTCTTGACACCTGGGAGGACATCGCCCAGGATCTTGATTATTTTCGGAGGCTCGTCGATTCCATGCCTAGGCGAGCAGAAGCTGTCGGAGAAGCTGAAACCTATTGGACAAAATATTAGTAGTTCAATAGCCTCTTTTATTTCATTATTTTTATAATTTTTGTAATTTTTTTTTATGTATTTTTTGTTTTGTTAGAGGAAGACCAGATGCATTCCAAATAAATCTTTATTTTTTTAGGCCAAATAATAATCCACATTTTGTTTTACTAAAATGAAATTAGATCCATGAGCTGTGATAATGAATATTACTGTCGCATACTTAAAAAAAAATTGCATGCCACGGGAATCGAACCTGCGACCGTTTACACGATAGCGGCGTGCCCCAAACACCTGATCCATTCAATGAAAACGAAACAGTAACCAGCTGCTGGCTGTTGTTCAACTGCACAGGTGGTTTCAGATCCAAGGAATATGCACCGACGCTCTGGAGTGAACAAGGCTCTGAAATCAGCTACAAGGGTCGGTCCAGTTTTTTTTGCCACTACTGTACTCTCTGGTATAGACAGTTTTATAGGTAAACTTGCCACCTTTCTTTAGTCTCTCTGTCACAGCGAACTTAGTTTTCATCGAGTAGGAATTTATTTTTTCTTTTAAACGTGGTTGAGCTCAATATGAAACATCCTACTACTACCAAGAGACAACTGTACACCAATACCTCACCTTCGTTCACTAACTCCCCACCCCCTAACTTACTGCCTTATAAGGAAAGGATAAACAAGACATTTTCCCTGCCTAAAATTGAGGCTTTAGTGCACCTAACATCCTGCATTTAAAAGTCTATTAAAGATTATTTAAACATAATTAATAAATGTTTCGAGTCTATTTTTTTTCAGGTACAATAACAGCGAATTTTTATTTCAGACGGTATGGCGTACCGGCCCAACTACAGCACTGCTCATGGTTGTATATATATATATATATATATATATATATTGTTCTAATACAGTGAGGTTAGTTGGGGACGCTCTGGTTTTCGTCCAAAGCCAGCCCAGCTATCAATGTGTTGGTTACCGCGGGAAACACATGTGCGTCTCTGGCACTTTTAGGCCTGCAATCCCACTGTTACAATGCTTAAAAGTAGCAATACTTACTAAGTTCACATTCATTGTTCAAAATGTCCTCCATTTACTGCAACACATATTTGACATCTTTTTAAGAAATTTGCAGTCACTCTCACAAGTTCTTCAGCACTGATCGAATTTATTGCATCTCTTACATTCTGTTTAAGTTCGTTTATGGAGTGTGACTTTCTTGCATTCTGTAGGGCAGTGGTCGTCAGCACTCGCTGAAATGTGCAATGGGTACGTGGTGCCATCCCGTGTGCACTGTCGTGCAACAGGGAGAGATAGAGAGCATACCCGCTAGCAGCTACGAGAGCACTATAGTGAGTGCACTGCATTTTCCGCGAGTAAGAGAGGCTAGCCCCAGCGTGCTCTGTGCTGACGACCCCTGCTGTAGGGCCTTAATTTAAGTAATTTTGTCGCTACACGAGCAGAACTTCTACATATTCCAGTTTCCTGCACTAAATTCTGAGGGATTTTTGAGGGGTGTGTTCCAATCCTTCACCAATCTCGTCTATTTTCTCTTTCGACAGAACAGGACATTCTTTTCGGTTTTTCATCGTTTACCGAACCTGTCCAAATGAATTTCTTATAAAGTCTTCTTGTTGTACTGGCAGCTGGAACAGGTCTATCTGGAAACTTTTCCCGAAATTTGCATCTTGTTGCCGCACAAGATTTTGTTTCCATATGCATGTATTGTATAGACTGCAGATAAGTACGTTCACCTAATGAATACGTTATACAACAGTAGCCTACATGGAGCACTTTAAACTTAACTTAAACTTTTAAGATCATAGCTTTCACAGCCAGCTTACTTCCCACAACACAACACAACACAACACAACACAACTAAGGCGAAACTGCAGTGTCGCTCATTGCTTGCATGCTGAGAATGTGGACGCACTATTCCTGGTGATCATGGCATCTCTTGGCAGGGAACGGCTCCTGCAAAACCCGAGCATGCCCAGTTAACCTCACTGTATTTAAATTTAAAGAATTAACTGAAATGATTTCCAATTTATATTATAGTACTGTGACTTTCATTGCTTGTAAATGTGTTTTCTACCATACCAAAACTATAAAGCAGTTTGTCTTGAAATGGAAGGGAAGTAAATTTAAATTTACTGTATATGTTACCTCATAGTGTCCCCGATAACATATCTAAAGTTCATTAATTTTGGTATACTATGTTTTCAACAAAATGGAGCAGAACTTTTGAATCACCCTGTATTTTTAAAAATACCCAGGATGATTATTTCATATTTTTACATTTTTTGTACGTCTATAGTCAATAATACATCAACTGTTTATATTCCAGATGCTTAACAAAGATCGGTATATGATTTTGATGACGGTAATTTTTTAGTAGTAAGTTGTGAAAAATTTTGATAGCGGGAGGGTTAAGAACTTGATACGCTTCAGGAACAGTAACACTTATAAACTGTTAGGAAATTGTGACGAGATATTGTGGATAGTGTATGAATCACCAAATCACCATAAAATGCACAGTCATTGTTAGATTTTCTTGGACATAAGTAACTTTTCTATTCTATGTGGTATCCTTTCTACCTTAGTAGGGTCCACAGATCTCTCAGTTTAGCCAGGATCAACTCGAATTTCTAATATCCGTACCCCTGTCACGAAAGAGTGTGTCCAGGATGTCAAATGTCCCAGTTTCCTCTAAAGCATAAGATTAGGCTGACCTGATTTTTTATGGTCCAGCAGGGGACATCGACAATTTAAAAAGAAAACACAAACACTTACCTAGTCACTATCCGTTGAAATGTTGCAGAAGTTACGTGTAACAGTAGATACAATGACAGAATTTTGCACACTAAATTTGTAGAGTATCTTAACTTTTTGAACTAAATGCATAAACACAAGTAACTCCTATAAATAATTATGACCACTAAGAATTCAATTTCAATACTGACGCATGCATGGAAGTCTTTCATAAAATATTGTAAACACCGAACTCTAACACACACATTTTACAAGTACTTGTCTGAAGAATGTATTTTTTTAAGGATCTGTTTATTCCCATACAGCTTCACACTAAGTTCTTCACATGAGAAATTAAAGTTTGTTTTCACTTGCGAATGCATCCGGTTTCGAATGCCAGCTATAACGGCTGGGAGGATCATCGTGCTAACCACACAATACCTTCATTCTGGTTGGATGATCGACCACCTCTGCTTCGGCATGTGGGCGTGAGGCCAGCAGCCGGCTGGTCAGTCAGGCCCTCCACGGGCTGTAGCGCCACGGATTATTATTATATTAATTCATATAATGTTAACATAGCTGACATCAAGGAGATGTATGAGCAAAAATTGCAACAATATATTTAATATATTAATAACAAAATCATATAGGCCTAGGTAAACAATATGTATATGACATATTCACACACTACTACAAACTGAAGACTGCATATTTTTGGACGATTAATACTTCCCACTCCGCTCTGCTCAGCTTGGTTGTAGCAACAAAAGAATCTACCTGCAACCCCCCCTCACCGATGGCAAGAATACCTCAGGTCCCAGCACTAAACTCGTCGGAGGAAGACAGTAGTTTATTGTCTTTAGTACAGAATGGGTATGTGGTTTGCCACTTATACCTAGGATTTGTTTTGCTACCTGGTAGTGGATTGAATTTAGTTGTGCCTCTGTTTGGGCCTGAGGCTTTGGTAATATGGCCATGGCGTAGTCTTGTAGTGCTATCGAGAAGTTGTCGTACATTAGGTGAAGTGCCATGGGGTGATTTCCACAATATCTGCTGGTTATATACTTGAATATTATTGCTCTCCATTTTAATTTCTGGAGGAGGTTTGAGTAATGTGTTTTTCCCGAGAAGTTATTGCCCATATCTACACCCAGGATTTTGATACAGGTTTGGGTATCTAGTCTGTGTTTCTGGATTTCTATTTCATTCCATAAGTAAGGGCGCTTTCGTCTTTTATGGAATATGATATGTTTACTTTTCCTAGGACTTATTGTTAGTCCTCGTTGATTAAGGTAAAACTGGATGGTCTCAATGTCTTGTTTGAGATTTTCTGTATGTTTGTCTTGGGGGACTTTGGTTGTTATATATATGAAAGGTATACGGGAAAAACGATCAAGGTCCATCAAAAATCGAAATTGAGTTAATAATGCTATCTTATAGTGGAAAAGAAGTACTATCATGTGGTCTAGCTAGTAATAATAAATCATCATTCTTGACATTCCACTACGTCAATTTCTATTAAATACACACATAAGAAAGTATTAAGTGCTTAAACTTTAAAATTCGTTTTTCTCGAAACTTTCTAAAATGGACCTTGATCGTTATTCCCGTGTACCCTTCATATGTCATCAGCGAAAATTAGTACGAGTATGTTGCTTTTTTGTAGTGGGAGCTGTGATAGGCCCATGATGTAAATGGTGAAAAGTATTGGACTGAGCAATGAACCCTGTGGTATTCCTAAGTTGGTAATTCTGGTTGTTGTGTTTCCATAGGCTGCCAGGAAGGACACAGTTCTATTGGTCATGAGATTAATGATGACTTTAATTCTGTGGCCGGGAGGAAAAAGGTCTTAAGTCAATTTTTTGTGTAAATGAGATTTTTATATATTCTGAAAGTGGAAACAATTCTCTACAATCTGGTAAAACGGTTAAAGTCAAATAAGACTCCTGACTGGATTTATAGAGCATTACCAAATGTCCAAAGTATTTTTTTGAATCGAACACACACAGAATAAAGGACTTAGAATATTTAATACTTTATTCCTTACAAACTATCACATGTTTTCTTTCCATGCTTCCTTATTAAGAAGGTCTGAAATGTATTTTAGCCATTTTATTACATACTGATGTCCTTTCCTTTTAAAACTTTAAGCACAAGGGTAAACAGCCCTATAATTGTTTAAGACCCATTTTGCATTCCTAATAATTCACATTTCTCATTTAATGGCTTCATTGCCAAATGCAAGGCACTAGACAACAACATTTCTCATTTATTTTGACATGAAAAAGGTCTTATGTTTAATAGTCCCTTCTACTCAGTTTGGGTTCTAGTCTTAAAAGGGCTTAAGTGCGGCTATTTTTGGAAACAATCAATAAAATTGTTAATTGAGCAACATTACCTATTTTAGAAGAAATATAAACAAATAATATCCAAGAAAAACCCCTTAATTAAAAAAACTATAATTGATACCAATTTCAATCTTTCTATTGCTTTTCTGAAAAGTATAAAATTTCTGCTTAAGACCTTTTTCCTCCCGGCCACAGAAATATATCTGGAGGGAGTAAAATTTTTCCATTTCTTGTTGTAGATTTGAGAGTATCACTGAATCATAGGCATTTGATATGTTCATCTCTTCTAGATTGAGTTGTTGCCTTTGGGTCCATGCTGATAAAATATCTAAGACTATATGCAGTAGACAATGTGATGTATTGTGTCCCTTTCTATATCCATATTGACATTTGGGCCATTGTCCATATAGGCCTAAACAAATAATATTTGTTGTGTTAGAATTTTTTCAAATATTTTCCTTACGGTATTTGTTAGGATTATCGGACGAAAATCTTGCACCTGGAATCCTGTCGTTCCTGGTTTTTGTATGGGTATGAAATAATATTGTCTCCATGAATTAGGGATCGCATTTTGTTTTAGAATATGTGTGTATGCTTTTGCTAATATTGTATAGTATTTGTCAGGCAAATTTTTCACAATTTCATAAGACATTTCATCAGATCCCGTGACCATTCCTTTCTGCACTGTTTGTAGTGCTATTTTAATTTCTTCAGGCGTGATGTCTGTTGTGAGTTTATCTGCCACCCCGTCATAAATGAAATGTGGCAAGCGGTTTTTATTCTGGACCTCATGTGGTGCGATCATGTTTAGGAAGTCCTCCTGTAACTTAGGGTGTCTTTGTATAATGGAGTTTTGGGGACTTTCTTTTCGTTTTATTTGCTTCCAGACCATTGAAGTGGATGTGTGGCCTGTAATTTGGGAGCAGAAGGTTTTCCAGGCCTTGCGTTTGGCATTGAGAATGAGCCTTCGTATCTTTGCCTTTTGTCATTTGTATGCAATGTAATTGGTTAAATTTTTTTGGCGGATGAAAGTTTTTGCCATTTCTTTCCTCTTGTTGATTTCCTCCCTTATCTCCTCACTCCACCATTTGGGTTTGACAGTACTGTGCCAGTTTTTGGTCGATTTGGCTGGTTTGTTGCGATTTTCCTCAAATTGGCTGTAGTCTGTTATGATTTGCACAAGCTGCTCAATATCCACTTCCATGTCTGCCTGTATGATAACTACTTTTGTGCTCTGTTGGCGAATTGTATGTATGTATGTATGTATGTATGTATGTATGCATGCACACCGCAATGGGTATATACCCAGTGGCAGTGGTAACTAATTACACTCAATAATGACAATAATAAACTTATTAATTAAAAATACAATTAATAATAATACTAATAATTAATACTAACAATAATTTATAATAATAATAATAATAATAATAATAATAATAATAATAATAATAACAATAACAACAGGGAATATCCTACATTAAATGAAACGATCGCTTAAAATAACATTTGAAATAAATCTAATTTGTATCTTAAACCTAAGATCGAACTAAAACCCACGAGTATGATATGTTCATATCTGCACAAGTACCTTTCAACATTACACTCATTTCCCTGTCAACTCACTCACTGCACTGGAACTATGACACATTTCACTGATTCTATCCTGATTTCACTAACACTTCAAAACCATTTCACTGTTCAAATACTTTGCACTGCCACTATAAACTATAAAGCTTCACTGACAGGAACACGTTTCACTTACACTACACACTTCACTGACACAACATAATTGTTCACTGATACAACACTTCAATAACAACATATCATTTACACCTTTTAAATACTGTGTATAATTACCGTCTATTAGTAAAGGCCTTAAGCCTATTTTTAAATACATTTTTGGTTGTTGGTAAAGCCTTTAGTAAGTCTGCAGGTAAAGCATTCCAGTCCCTGATAGTATGATTGAAAAAAGAAAACTTTCCAGTGTCCGTCCTCTGCCTTCTTTCCCTCAATTTATATGAGTGGTCGTTCCTTGAAGAGTAATTTGGCGGCTGCAACCTATTTTTTATTTCACTCCAGGCAGGCTCACCTCTGTATGTTTTGAACAATGCGCATAATCGAATTCGCGTTCTCCTGTCCGTGAGTGTGTCCCATTTTAATGGTGAATTTTTCCGACAACACTTGAGAGCCTGTTTTTGAATATTTTCCAGTGTCTTAATATGTTCTAATCTATAAGGATCCCAACATGCAGCACCATATTCCATTACTGGATGTACTAGTGATTTATATGCAATCTCTTTGGATTTATCAGAACCTTTTCTTAGTACCCTCATCACAAAGTGTAATGCGCTCCATGCTTTTCCCGCTGTGTCTGTAACGTGTTCCCCCCAGCCGAGATCGCTGCTAAATGTTATTCTGAGGTATTTACATTTGTTAACTTCCAGAATGGTTTCACCCCCTAACGTATACGATGCGACTATTTTATTTCTTTTCCTTGTAAAGCTGATGGCTTTGTTCTTTAGAGAATTTATTTTCATTTTGTTGGCTATTGCCCAATCGTTTATTCTATTGAGGTCATTCTGGAGAAGAGTAGTATCTTCATAACATTTTATTTCCCTGTATACCACACAATCATCCGCGAATAAGCGAACCCTAGACAAGATATTAACTGGCAGATCATTTACAAAGCCAAGAATAGAAGAGGCCCCAACACACTCCCCTGCGGGACTCCGAAAGTAATTTGAATTGGGTTCGATAATCCCTCCCCTACCCGTACTCTCTGAGTGTGACAAGTTAAAAATTCCTTGATCCACTGGAGCACTCTGAAGTCAATCCCCGTTGATTGTAGTTTAATCAACAATATATCATGTGGGACTACATCGAATGTGCGTGAAAAGTCAATAATCACTGCATCTACTTGGCTACTGGAATCTATTCCATCTTCTAAATCCTGACATACAATTACTAATTGACTCTCGCATGAATAGCCCCCCCGAAATCCATGCTGACAGTTATGTACCCAAATTGAGTCATCCCAATGCTGCCTTAGATAAGCTGAAATCAAGTGTTTCATCTGTTTGCAAACCACAGAGGTGAGGCTGATTGGTCTGTAATTTTTTGTATCTGAGCGAGACCCTGATTTATAAATTGGCACCACTATTGCATCTTTCCAATCTCGCGGGACAATACCATTGTTAAATGATATTTCAATTATATGCAATGTCGTTTGATTACTTGGTTGATTGATATGGATATGGGAAAATGATCACTGCTCATATTATCCATTTTGATTTGCCAGGTCGCAGTTGGAATGAGATTGTTTGAGAGGAAAGTGACGTCTGGTGAGTTATTTTGCTGTCCTAATTATGTCTTTTCTTATCATGAATAAAATTCCTCCACCTTCTCTTTGTAGTCGGTCTAAGCGTATGATTGTGAAACCCTGGATAGTAAATTTTGTTGATGAGTGTAACCATGTTTCAGATATGAAAACTATGTCAGGCTCTTCTTGTATAATAAATTTTTGTTTTGAATGCTTCGGGCGTTCCATTGGATTAGTTTAAGATCTCGAAGACTTTCTGGCATTTGAGCTGGAGTTTTTTTTTTATTTTTTTTTTTTGACTCTCATTAACATTTGGTAGAATTTGTTGGATCATTTTGTAAATTTGTAGTCTCTCATTTTCCATTTTCTTCGGCTTTTCGAGCTTTGTTTCTTTGTAGGGAGGATTTGTTCCCGCGTCCTTTGGGCATTGTGGGGTTGATGCACTACTTTTCTTGTTGGGGAGTAAGTCCTGGGTTATTGTGATTTCTGCTAATTCTGTATATTGGACCTCTTTACCATATAGTTCTTTATACTGTTTGCCTGGTGTGGTTCGACACTGGACCTGCTTGTTGTTTTCCTCTTCGTCTACCTTCCTACTCTGGGGGAGCCCCAGTTTTGATGTAGGTGTTTCTGTGGAGTCTCTTTTTTTCCTACTTGTTTCTGGCTGTGTACTGTTTTCTACCTGTGGGCTGTGTATAGTTTGTGTGGTATTTATTTTTGGTAGCTCCGGAAAGTTATCTTTATTTGTATTTGAGTTGTTCCGTATTGCGACTGCTGCGTTGGACTTGCGACCAGTTAGTAGTTGCATGGCATCATTTCGTCACATTCGTGTTTCATTTACTGTCTGCAAAATTTGTGTTTCCAGCTTTTTGTTTGGACAGTTATCATCTACTAGGATGTGAGGGCCCTGCAGGTGCTGCGACATCGTTCCACCGGATGTGTGTCGCCACATTTTCTGCACTTCTGTGTATTTTACAGAATTTGGCTGGGTGTCCAAATTTGAAGCAGTTTAGGCATTGTAATATGGAAGCTTGAAAATGTTGTATTTCGTATCTGTTGCAATACAGAGTGAGGGCTTTTGGCAGAGACTGTGACCTACATGTTATTGCTACTGTTTGGGTGGGGATATAGTCTACTTGCCCATCCTGGTTGATGCTCCTTTTTTTGAAACGATGGATATGCGTGATTTTTGCGCCATCTTCCATTTTGGATGCCTGCAACATTTTCTTATCTTGAATGTTCACTTCCACTAGATGACTCTCAATTTTCAGCAGACGACAGGCTATAGGTGTAGCAGGGATGCCAATATCTGCAAACGAAATGAAACTAATGTGAGGAATGTTACAACAGGTGTGCTAAACGTGAGGAATGTTACAATAGATGTGTAGTATAGTGTTACATTAGATTGCATAACGTGTGTATTGCGTTATGTTAGGTTTGGTTAGGTGTGTAATGTTAGAACAGGTGTGTAGTATTTTCTGACAGGTTACAACGTTACATTTTGTACTATTCTCAGATGTTATTTTATGTTAGGTTAGGTTAGGTGAGTACCGTTGCTTACGAGATTACACAAGCTGGTGCATAGCACGATCGAGACTAGGTCTCTGTGAGTCATGACAATTTCTGCCGCTAGGTTCGCCTCGCTGCCCTAAGAAATGATGAATAGTACCATTACAAAGCATCGTGTATCGTGAAAATAGTTAGATTAATTGTGCATTACTGATTGAGTACGAATATTATAAATATGCCAAGCATATTACAGTGTTATTTGAAGTTTGTTCAGCTAAGTTATATTCGAAAATTGTCTATGTTTTGCTATGTGAAGAACTCAGTACCAACAGGTAGTATCTTTATAGGTTAAGGTAAATGTCAAAGTTCTCTCATATAACAAGCAATGCTATGTTAAAAGTAGCGAATTGCATTGTCCGACTCTCGAATGATGTGACCCGAAATGTAAAATAATTTCATGCATTGTTTCACTTACCAATCATTACTGATATAGGCCTAATGAAAATGTGAACGACGTGATGTAAACATTGAAGATAATGTTGTTACTGTTTTCCCTTTCTTTTTTAGAAAATACCGACAAAAGGGATAAACTCCAGAACATGGATTGCACCCTTTCCCTCTTACTTCAAAATTCCAACCTTGTGCACACAAAATAAATTATAGGCACTGAAAAGTGCCTTTTCGTAAATATAATGACGCGCATTCGACAAACTTAGACAAATCTGCTCTTTTTAGTATTTTAAGACATAATTTGGTAGGTGCAGTCCGTGTTCTAAAATTTTCTCCAAACTGGTAACTAATAATGGCTGCTGCGAAATAGGCTGAGGTGGTTATAAATGCTAATTCAAAATATATTTACACGCACTAAAATACTACAGCGTTTACTATTACTATGTCAATAGATTAATCAGTAGGCTTATAGAAATGTTTTCACCACTGCAAGAAAAAATCGCGCAATAATTATATTTCTCAGTTATTGTGACGCTCGTATTTTTTTTAAAAAGAGAGGGAGAAGTTAGGCCTTCTTGCATATGCTTAATTATGAATTCAAGGAAATTAAAGATAATGCAGTACCTTAATTAGTTGCAATATCTTATTTAATAACAATATTAATAATAGTAGGTGAAAAGGGTAGGCTATAGTGCGTATATGTAAGATGTCAAGTTAATTTATTTCCGGAAATGTTTGGTGTATGAACTGAAGTACGGAGCAGACAGTCCCTCAGTTTATATGTAATATGTTTTAATATCAAGAATGACAGCCTTTTATTGTAATATAATTGAGGAGTAGAAGTTTGGAAATTACGTCTATTGTCCATAAAATATTGTACGAAGCATTTAATAAGCAATGGTGAGTCCTTTAAATGTCCCAAATGTCAATGTCATTTAAGTGTTCTGCTATGAATATTTAGGGCAGAACAGCGCTCCGAGCGGCGGAATTGGCATTACGAGGGAACCACTTCAGACTCTTTTTTTCAAGCGCTATGCGCCAGCTTGTGTAATCTCGTAAGCAATGGTGAGTACTATTCTCAGACGTTAGGTTAGGTTAGGTGAGTATTATTCTCAGACGTTAGGTTAGATTAGGTTAAGTGTGTACTATTCTCAGACGTTAGATTAGGTTAGATTAGATTAGGTGTATAAGATTATATGAAAAGTTACGTTAGGTTAGATTTATATTGTCGGACCATCGGATCTGTGCCCCTGTGAGATATGCGAATTGAACCCTAATTCCTTCTCAGCCTCGGTAATTCATTTCTCTCCCTGCATTTCTATCTCTCTCCCTTTCTCTCCCCCACTATTCACAATTTTGAGCCTCCTTGCGGGACAGTTTATTTGCATTTGCAGTCAGTGTTGTCAACTCAACATGAATACTGCAGCACGGAGTTACAGTCTTAGGCTGTGACACAGTGGTGAAAAAATTATTATTAAGCAAGTAATAGCATTTTGCGATGAAGAGAAACAAACAGTTCATCTCTTTCCTATAAATAAGGCAACGATAAAAACAGCTGCGATCACTTGTGAGACTTACTTTATTTCAATTGATTATGTATTAAAATTACTGACTTACCTAATACTAATACAGTATGTTATGTAATTTATATAGGCAAGTCATAGCGCTTAATAAAGAAAATCAGGAGAGGGAGAGTCTGTGGAGGAGATGAAAAGTTAGAATCACCAGGGAAGAACAGACCTAGAGAACCTTTAATTCTTGTAGATCATATGAACCAATGTATATTTTAAGAAAAAAGATACAAGAATTTAATACCTTGCAGAAATAAATTCCGACATTGAAGAAATTACTGAAATTACTGAAGGTTACGAGAGAAGCAATAATTTTCAAGGTTGGAGAGAAACGCTACGGAAAGTGATTCGAGACATGCAATTTAGGTTTAAAAAATGTAGAAATACAAGATGTATTTTGATTGAAAGAAATGATATTGTAGCATGGAGGACCAGTTATTTATGACAACGTTTGATGGAAGTCTGGCAACATCCCCATTCGGCAAGGTTCGTGGTCTGCTGTTTGATGTGGTGGGAGAAAAGCGGGTGGAATGGAGTGAGTACAGGTGTTAACTTCTTCAAGAACAATGACAGCGCTGAAGGGGCACAGATCCGATGGTCCGACAATTGTCGGCACAGCATATCTTGAGGTACTAAGATGCAACTTCAACATTTTTCCCCCATTACGTGATCACTAGCTGAAATCTAGTGTTTTTGCAGCCCCCAGGTTCACTTCACTACTGGCAACACTTACTTCAACACCCATATGTTCTAGATATCATGATAGATAGTCATTTTGTAGTTCCTATGTTGGTGCACTTGGAATTATTATTCAGGCCTATCTGCTACTCGATTTAAAATTCACTAGATTTATTCAAACGTAATATTGTGCGTGTATTTTATATCGCGATTATAATATATATAATATATTCCGGGAATTGTGAGTTGTACGTGAAGTTACTATTTCCATCACATCACATAATACTACTCTGTGGTGCAGTTATTGTTATTATCAGAACTGCCGGTATTGTATGTTTCTAGGTAAGTAGAAATTTTGGAGCATTACATTGCAATATTACAATAAATTAACATATTAGAATGTTGTGTTGTATTAAGATTTACTGTTATTTAATATGCATCATTAAGATATTATATTACATAGGCATACTTATATTCTAGAATAGTGAAATTTATAATTAGGCCTACAGATGATTCTGCTGAGGTAAGAGCATTATTTTAACTTTAAAACACTATTCATATAAAAATAAATTATATCATATAACAATTACATTTTTATCATAATATAAGGTATTCTCCAGAGAAGCTACATCAAAGAAGGCATGTTTCACTGGCTTATGAGAGATGTATATAGTGGTAAACACGTGGTTTATTAGTTTGCTGTAATAAAAACTTCCAACTATCCATTAGAATATACAGGTATCAAATGACTTTTATGTTGAAAGTATTTATAGCTCCAAACTAAAACCATGTGTTACCAGTATCATCTCACAGAAGTCAATGGAACAAAAGAAAATAGTGTCTCCTATGGTGTAGTTATTTTGGAGAATTACGTAATATAATTTTACATAACCTTACAAATAGTTAGTATAATGAAAGTGAATAAAATCAAGGTTGAAGTTAGGTTAATGTGTAGTTCATATTTTAAAATGCAATAACCATTTTATTTTAAGGTTATAACATGTCCAGAAGGGAAGAGTCTCAAGAACTTATAGGCCTACATCAAGAAAGAAAAGGCTTTCGTTACAGAGCAGCTTACAATAAGCAGTGGTTGATATGTACAGACAATTGAAGGCTGAAGCAGAATAGGAAGATATCTGTCAAACCAAAGCGGTTCTAATGGTAAGAATTGCAAATCTCTTGTAAGTAGGCCTACCTGTTTTTATAGATAATATTTGACAGGATCAGTACCGATCTTATTCCATAAGGATGCATCCATGATAGTGTGTTAAAAAATATTTACACATAATTTAACATACGAAGACTTTTCTGTAACCTAATCTAATGCAACTTTATTATAAACTAATGCATGTGGTTGAGTTTACATGCAACTGAATTTTGAAAAATTTTAAGCTTACTTAGAAATACAAGTCTCAAATAAAGTAAAGTCCCATCACTGATAACCTTTTGTATGTACAAAAATATTCTTGTTAGAAATTAAGTAAAAAAAAAAAAAGTATTCATTAACGCAGACGAATATTTTTATTATTGTCCCAAGTACTTCAGTGTATTACCATAATCTTTAAGGCTATAGGAATAATTAAAAAGGAGCATATTATATGTTTACTTGTTCCAGATATAGTTACGCCACAGGCATGTATGTATAAGAAGCATTAAATTGGACTCTCACTTTGAGAGGGGAACAGAGGTTAAGGGTGTTAGAGTGTAAGGTTCTTAGGAAAATATTTGGAACTAAGAGGGATGAAGTTACAGGAAAATGGAGAAAGTTACACAACGCACAACTGCAAGCATTGTCTTCTTCACTTAACATTATTAAATCCAGACGTTTGATGTGGGCAGGGTATGTAGCACGAATGAGTGAGTCCATAAATGCATATAGAGTTAGTTTGAAGACCTTTGGAGAGGCCGAGACGTAGATGGGAGGATAATATTTTGAGGGAGGTGGAATATGATGTTAGGGACTGGATTAATATTGTTCAGGATAGGGACGAATGGTGGGCTTATGTGCATCAGATAATTTTTCCAAGGAAGTCATTGCAAGATTTTTATATGATAGACTGAATCGAGATGAAGAAAATTATGGCAGTAACATTTTTTTTTAATTTTAATAAGTTAAAAGGCTGTAGACTTTACTCTTATAATTACTTCTTATTTATCACTACCGGTACTATTTTCATTCCTGTTCAGGAAAAATAGTAACAGCCATGCTGGTACTGGGCTATGTAACAGGAAACTATGATACATACTTCATTTGAAGGATCACGTTCGTCATTAAGGACAATTTTGAAGGAAATGTGGTTTAAATTGAGAGTAAGAGTAAGAGAAAGTAAAAATATTAAGAGAATATGTGAGAAATATGAAAAGTGAGGGTCCAAAGTCTGTTGTTTTTCTGGATGAAACGTTGATTTTTATGAATGGCAGGCTTTATTACAAGATTTTAAGATAGAAAAGGGAATACATGTTGTAACATTATTAATTCCATGTAGGCTATATTTCATAGACTCTGCAACACATTCATGGAGCAAACCAGTATCGTTGGTGGTAAGGTTCAAGGAGTTATGCATCGACCTGCTGTAGGAGGAAGACTGGTCATTGTACAAGATGGAACCTGGTAGTGTAACTACAATACTATTAAACTATATATGGTGTAGTAACTTTTATTATATGTTCTATCTAGAATCTAAATATCTTGTGTCTTTTATAGATGCAGATTTAACTTTTTGCATCCAATTTGAAGACTGGCCAAGATTACTATGGTGCCATGAATACATTCTAGAAGTGGGTGGAGAGGTAGCTTATTGTTGGGTTGAGAAATTTAGATCCTTCGATCATTATTATGGATAATGCTTTCTACCACAATAAAATTGCAGAATAGAAACCCACAACAAAAGGAGACCCTTTATAAAAATGTTGGCAAGTACACAACAAATTTTGATGGTGAAGTTGAAGCCATTTATACACCACTTCAAAATGTATTTGTTTGGCTAAACCAGTGCAAAAACATTGTCATCCTGTCTGACTCCAAAGCTGCAATCCAGTCCATCAGCTCAACTACATCCCCTAAAATGGAAAAAGTAAAAGAAATTCATTGCATGGTAAAACAAATTCAAATGAGTATATGAATGTAGATATTAACAATAAAAGATTGTGTGGGGTCAGAAAAGACCCCAGGTAAATGTCGAGAGTTAATTGCCTCTTTGCCTGCCAATTGTGCCTGTTTATTTTTTAATTGTCCTTTATGCCTGCTTACTTTAAGTAACATAAATGCATATACATTCGGGCTCTAGTAATAAGATTTCATCATATGAGATTTTAGGCTTTCGGAGTTCATTCATCCAGTAAATCATACACAATTATATAGCACAAATCAAAACAAATACATAAATAAAAATAATATATAAATATACTAAAAGAAATATAAAAATAGGTACATTAAAACACACACAAATGAACAATATGTGATAAGGTCTTACAAAAAATTTTCTGTCTTTCAATAGAAATAGGCCTATCTATATTGATTTTCGATTTTTCCGACATTTCAGGAATAGGGTCTACTTGTAGGTTTTGTTCGTTGCATATATCACTCAATACATGGAAGAGTTTCCTACCCTGTCATTAGTTCTTGACTATCCCCAACAATTTGATAATACTGTATAGTAACAACATCAAATTGTCACATTACTCTGTGTAGCTGACAGAAAAACTATTTTCACATTATAGGCTTCAGCTAGTGAACTTGCTGGCAATGGTGGCAACATTGGCCCAGTGCACTGGAACCGCAGCAGTGCTATAAACTACCTGGTATCACGTCAGGCTCCTGATGGTTCGTTTGGATACGTCTTTACAACCACTGAAGTTGTGCTTGGCTTGGGACCACGACGACTCAGCTCTGTTAGAGACCTCAATTGTAGTAGTGGTAATTCTGCAGGAACTTTCACCGCTAGTGGTAAGTGTAACATTTAATAAACAGTCAAGTGTTTACAAGCACAAGAAAATGAAAGGATTCAAGAAATATAGAATCAAATAGATCAACCACAAATGGGTACCGGTATGAATTCAATAAAATTACAGTAAAACCTCGATAAGATGCGCCCGCTTATTACGCTGTCCCTTGTAATACGTTTTTTTTGTCCGGTCCCTGCACATTTCATATATAACACCTTTATAAAATACCCCATTTGTTGTGCTCAAGTCCCACATAATACGCTGTTTTTGTGGAATATTTTCGATGTAATTTTCAGCAATGTACTTTAACAGCAATGAAACATCTTGGTCATTGAACTCACTGGTGCCATTAACCTGAAAAGTATTGATATTCGACCCTTTACCTGCGCATTTAAACCTTCATACTTCATACCTCACCCTCTTGTTACGCTCTCTTATTCGACTACTTACCTGCGCGGTTAAAGTTTACATACAGTTACAATACCTCACCCTCTTGCTAACCCTCTCTCTCAAACAGCATTCCTCACTCGGCCGTAATAAAATTCTGGAAATTTTTTGTTGGGCAGATTGTTGTCCTTTAGTGCATTGAAGTGTCGGTGAATGTGATTACAATGAGTTTTAAATGAAAAGCGCTTTATTTGTCGGAAAAATTGAAAATCTTACGAAAGTACGATGAGAACAGTACTCTTACTCAGAAACAACTCTCTTATTCATTAGGAATCCCATCATCGACATTAAGAACGATAATAAAAAATCGCGACTCAATCACTGCAGCTGCGATGTCAGGAGGATGTAATCACAGGAAACTGAAGTGTGGTAAACATGAGGACTTGGAGAACATGCACATGGCAAACAACTATAAATGACTTTTTTTTTTTCCGAAAGAATTAAGTACAGTACATATTGTAAATGTCTTTGACATACAGTACAGTAATTACCTAATGGAGTAATACTATATTACCTTTCATGACTCATGTATTTCAATAAAGAAAAATGCTAATAGATACTGTATATAAGTCAAAATTAGTATACCCGCCTAATACCGCGGTCCCGGTTAATACGTGGTCCCTTGAACAGCGTCTTACTGGGGTTTTACTGTATATTCATATAAAATAGGCTAGGCCTAGGCACTAACTTGTGTCTCTAACACTGGTAATGTTATGATAATCAACACAGGTTGATCTTTGACATAACGAACATAAAGTAGCCTACAGCATTGCTAAGTTCATCCTGTGAACAAAAGTAAATAGTTCAGGAATTTTAGTCCCTGTTTTAATGTCTTAATTAATATCATTTTACATCAACCATTAAGCGAGAAGCTCTACGTTAGGGTTTCCCTTATATGGGATTTTCTTTTTTTTTTTTTTTATGTATCAAACGTGTACCCCCTAATTTTGTTTTATTACAGTTCCTCCCATGTAAAATTTTTCTTAATTGCATGGCTTTAACCCATGCCGACTTTGCTTTCAAATTTTAACTTCGTTTAAATTTATTGATGATTAATGAACAAATCAATTTCGCAAGTTTTTTTTATTTTTCTTCTGACAACCATGGTCTTCGTCATGTTTGCATTTATCTTCATCCCATATTGCTCACAGTTGTTATTTAGCTCCAGTAGCATATCCCTTAGTGTCGTCTCCTCTTCTACTAACAACAACATATTATCAGCAAATTTTATGCACTTTATTCTTCTTTCTCCTACTATCACCCCTCCCATGTTCTGAAAACAGTTCTTTACCAAATTCTCCAAGTAGATGTTGAACAGATAAGTGATAAAGGGCATCCTTGTCATACTCCTCTCCCTATTTCACTTTCTTCAGACATTTCTTCTCCTATCCTGACTTTGACTTGTTGTTTCATATAATTATGTTGTTGTTGTTTTCTAATGCCAGGAGTTTGACAATAAAGTCATTTCACCTCTTGCACTCCAATATTTTTCAAAGATATTGTCATGGTCAGCCAGCACAGATTTTGGGGTGTTCCGAATCCATTTTTTGATTTGAATTGCACAATGTGCAGTTAGGGGACAGATATATTCCAATTCTATGCAGGTGCTGGCCAAACAGTCATGGCCTGTTGCCAATCTAAATGCAGCTACAGATGATTTGCGTGGTAAATCGGAAATTAACTGTGGATTATGATGCAGAGAGTTTCATTTTTTCCCTTGAGATTGTGATATCAAATTTTGTTTGTTGAAGTTTAAGTATGTAGATTTAATAAATCTTTTCACGTAGATTTAGTAACAGTACTGCCCTTCTTTGCTAAAGCATCCGCATTCTCGTTTCCCAGGATTCCACAATGGGATGGTATCCATTGGAATACAATTCTTTTATTGAGTGATATTAATTGAGAGAGCATTTTAGTTATTTCTGCTGTTTGAGATGAAGGTGTGTGGCTAGAGACTATTGATAGAATAGCTGCTTTGGAATCTGACAATATAACTGCATTTTTAATTTTATTGATGTGGCATAGAAGATTCCTGAGACTTTCACTTATTGCAATGATTTCTCCATCAAAACTTGTTATTCCATATCCAAGAGATCTATAAAGTGAGAAGAGACAGCACGTAACACCTGCACCGGCACCTTGTTATTTTTTCTTTTAAATTCGGGATGTTGATTTTCTGTTTTAATTCTTGAACCATTGATATGAAACTTTTTTGAGTTTTCAATCTACAGAGAGTACTGTATGAATGCCAATTGTTTCCTGGTAATCTGATAAGTTTTTCATATTGAATCAGTGCTTTTTCTTCTATTGTCATTTTGATGCTGTTAATGTTAGTGGGGAGTCTCATAGAATCTATTGGAGTTGTTTTGATTTCACCAGTAATGAGCCTGAGATCTGGTTTTGAACACGTTCTATTTCGTTTATGAAAGGTGAAGTAAATAAAATTTCTCTGCAGTATGTCAGTACTGGCTGTACAAACGTTTTGTATGTAGTGTTCAAAGTATTTCTAGAGCATCCCCATTTCTTTCCTGCTAGTCTTTTCTGAAGGGAAAATCTTTTACGAGCTTTTTCAGAAATATATTTAACACTTTGAGCCCAGAGCCATTTAAATACTCTCGTTACCGTGTGCCGGAAAGTTTTAAGGGTTCAAAAAAAATTAATAAAATTAATAAATTTAGAGATAAAAATATAAAATTTTAACAGGATTTAAATAAAGATATATACTTTTGTGTATGATAGTTGTATTGGTACTTACATTTCATCCTGAGAGTGTATTGTTGTTGCAGATTTTGGCACATTATTCCAAGATTCCATAGATAATTCACACTAATTATGTACATATAAAACACACTTTTGACACTAAATATTACACTCTTTCACTTTCAGTTATCTTAGCATTAGTTTCTTTTCCCTGCTACTCCCAATAGTTCGCTCTTGTATGGTAAATTTCGAAACAATTCCCGATGAAAAGTCCCACATCGCATCTCGCACAGTAGATGGTCGTGTACTTCTGTGTGGCCTTGCCAGTGTGATGCTTGCCTCTATCTGCGCAAACTTTGCACGTACGCTGTGTATGACCTTTTTGTTTCGATCCTATACCAGGAATCCTGTGAGGAAAATGATCTCTTCCAACAAGCCTACCACCAGTACTTAGACGTGATTGTATCGTCATTTCCATCCCTACACTCGTAACAAGACTCTCTGCAACTTTTGCGATGAACTTGTGAAGTGTCAATTTCTTTACACATTTTTTGCGATGCAAAATATGCGCATTCACAAGTGCAAGATCAAAGAGGTGAAAAAACAATTTTTCCACCACTTCAGTGATTTCCTCTGAAAGGAATAATATGAGAGCATCTGGTCAGATTTATCTACTTCTATTTTCAATTTATTATAGTCCACAACTGCAATGGGTTTTATTTTTTGATGCTCTCCTTTCGATGTTGTTTGAACAATGTGATCATCATGTGCAGTGCTTAGTAAAATATACATCTCGTACATCACGCCATTTTATAGCTAGGAGATGATCTCTTTGTGCAGTCAATTTTTCCCCTTTTTTTATTTTTTCTGAAAATATATCTTTTGGCATTTCTTTGCGATTTGCCGTAACGGTTCCTACTGCTTTTGTTTCAACAGTCCACAGGTGATCGAAAAGTTTTGGACTTGTAAAATATCTGTCCATATAGACTGTGTGCCATTTGTTTGTTACTGGTTCACATAATCTATTGACAACACTGAAAGCAGTATTATAATCTTCCTCTGTTTCGTGTGCACCAGCATAAACTTGGAGACTGTGCACATATCCACTGATAGCCTCGCACAGTTCATAGATTTTTATTCCATATTTATGAGGTTTTCCTTTTATATAAACTCGAAAAAATATTCGACCCCGAAATGGACAGATAGCCTCATCTATTGTAAGATTTTCATCTGGAGTGTACACATCTCGAAATCTCGTTGTGAGGATATTCAAGAATGGCTTTATTTTGTAGAGAGGATCGTAGCCTGGCTGGTCTCTGGCGACACGTCTCTCATTGTCATTTAGGTGCAGCATTGTGAAAATTGCCAGGAATCGATCCCGAGACATCCCAAGTGTTTTTGTGTAAGTAGTGCGTAGAATTGGCTCTGAATTCCAGTAATCCCTTAGAGACGGCTTCTTTACTAAGCACATATGAATGACTATTGCAAAAAATATTTTTATTTCATTTATAGACACGTCTTTCCATTGAGCATATATAGATTTTGGTTTGATAGGGCCTTCATTTTTTCTGATATTGATTTGTTGTTTGGCATATTTATTTGTTTCTGATTGAATTTCCGAAAATACTGAATTGTCAACAAATAAATTGAATACATCAATGGCAGAGCTTTCGTTGTTTATTTCCAAATCTGGGTTCAGTCCCGGATTTCCAGAAAATATAGGTCTATTTACTAGCTAAATATTTTTGTTCCACCTTGAATTTGTTTCTGTGGGATTTCTAGAAGCAGCTCGTTTTCTTTTTCGTCCTTTCTCTGGTTGTGGTTCTACTGGCAGGTCTACAGGTTCTGTTTCTGGGTCTACCGGTACAGATTCTGTTTCTAGCTCTTCTGTTTCTGGAAGAATAAAATCTTGCTCCGTAGCAAAACGATTAGATTCCTCAACCTCATAATCTGAATCTGAATCATTCAAAATTTCACACAGTTCGGCACTCGTTACATATCGCGGCCGCGAAGGTTGCACATTTGTACTCGTCCCTGGATTATCCATTACGCACCGAACACACTTCCACTGTAATATCTAGGAACCAACTGGAGATATTATGAAACTTTTCCTTATGAGGCATTCTATATTTAGTCTGGGGTCATAGAATTACAGCTGGAGAATGTTATCTTATGAATGCTGACATAAACATTACTTCAAGAAATGTTTCTCTTTATGCCAAGCTACCAGAGGTACAGCACTGAACTCCAGATGGCATAGCATGTAAATGCCATAAGCTAGAGCCCTCTGCTTTATGAAACTAATACTATATGAACAGGGCTATAATACGGCACAAGATTCATAATGATACCTCATATGGTTTTCTCAAAACGAATGTTCGAACTTTGCACGCGAGCTTTGAATAAGTCGCTGAGGTTGAAGACGCAGCAGTACATTGTTCCAGAGGGCATAACTTGAAGTCTAACTAATTGATGTCTTTGCTATATAAAACTAAAACTAGAAAGACGGACCTACAATACAGTGCAACATTCATGTTGAAAACTCAAACGGTTTTAGCGTAGTACATTTTTAAACTTGTAATGGTAATAGTACCATGTCCGGCGCCTTGGTGAATTTAAACGCATGGTAATATTACCATGGCTGGGCGCAAAGTGTTAAATGATTGCTCCATTTTAACTTACTGTCGAAATAGACTGGAACAGTATAAAACAGATTGCAATGAAAAGGAAGGAAAAAAAATTGAAATTATTTAAGCAGCAGCAGCCAATAATAATGTATTTGGAGGAGAAATACGTGTAATCATAATCCATGACACTACAGCCCATGAAGGGCCTAGACCGACCAGCTGGGTGCTGGTCTCACGCCCACATGCCGAAGCACAGGTGGACGATCATCCAACCAGAATGGCGGTATCGTGTGGTTAGCACGATGATCCCCTCCCAGCCGTTATAGCTGGTATTTGCAACCGCATTTCACTACCTATCATAACTCCCCAAGTGCATCACGATGCTATATTTTACTATACTCTGTTGTATAGGTTAGCCAGTGGCAATTATCTCTAGAAACACGATTTGTCTTTTGTTCCAATGAAATGTCAAAAATTACTTTAAAGATATGCATATCATTTTATTCGTTATTTTCACTATAAAATTATAGACTTCATTTGTTCTGAGACATTCCCTAGTCCTGCCAGGAAATTTTCATCTAGAAATTAGAGTATTTTTCATATATTAATAGTTCTGCCAGCACAAAATTGTGGCCAGGTTTACGTTATCAAACTGGCCATCTTCGGAGTGGTATTTATTTATTATTTTATACTTTATTAATTTCTCTTCCTTTATTAGTTTGCATATGTTTATAATTATTTATGTAGATTATATATATATATATATATATATATATATATTATATGTAATGTAGTAACAAAACTGTACAAATAATCAAAATGTTTCATATTTGATAAATCTTTGCTCTTCCAGTAGCTAAACTCCAGCCGTCTACAGCAACAACACTTCCTCCTACTGCTGTGGCAAGTGCGGATTCAAATTTGACAGTGGAAGGCACGACTCCTCGACAAAATCCTAAAGGAGATGACCTTGCAACTGTGACATATACATTATGGGTTGGAATAAACGTGACAGAGAATTTCACCATCAGTGTGACAGCTGAGAAGAATTCGACTTTTTATCACATAATGCAAATAGCTGCAGAACAAGATTCCCACTATGTGTGAGTATCATTTGTTACCGCTAGTGAAACATAGATACCCAAATTCTGATGCCTCCAGGTGTGGCCGTATAGACCCTCCTGAATTCCTATATTCTCTAACATATTAATTTTGATAATTATTCACTTCATTTAAATACCGAAGTACCCAGGGGAGACCAGATTCACATCTATAAAAAAGAGAGCACAGCGATTCAAAAAGGAGGACATTGAAGAAAGAGAACAGAAAATGTGTATTTAGATTTAGGCTTCTTATACTTTAAATTACGTCAGTATCTATTTTATTACAAAACAGATTTAGGCTTATATCATATTTATAAGTATATTAATATCTATTTCATTACAAAATAATTATGAGAAAACTGTAATGATATTTTTACAGTTAGCTACATATGAAAGTCAGCGGAACTATAATTGAATAGCTTATTTCGAAACCGTAACATGTGACATTTTCACATACCAGTATTTTACTTTTTTAACGAGAGTGCTCTAAGATACTTATGACAAAACTTTATAAATAAAATGATTTTACAGTTAGCTACATATGAAAACAACGAGCATAACAAATAGGAGCAAAGCGAGTTATGATCTTTGGCAAAGAGTATATTCTGTCGTTGCTGCTGCCACCTACAGGCAAATTACTTGAGAAAGGCGTCATATCAGATAATTTCAAAATATCAGGCATACAAGTTACGAAAAGTAGGACATTTCTCGGTTTTTTTAAAATCTGCCCAGACCCCGGACAAAGGTCTAAATAGGAGGATATGTCCAGACAAAAGAGGTCATCTGGTCACCCTAGAAGTACCTACTTATTAAAACTCTTTTTTTATTGAAAGAGTTATATTCCAAGTAGGATGCTGAGATACAGCACAGTTGCAATTATTCAAGCCAACGCAATTCTTTCATTCTTAGTCACCCTCGGTAGCATAGTTGGTATAGCGCTTGCCTTGTATTATCGAGGTTGCGGGTTCGATCTTGGCTGAGTTCGATGGCATTTAAGTGTGTTTAAATGCTGCAGACTCATGTTAGTAGATGTGCTGGCATGTAAAAGAACTCCTGCAAGACAAAATTCTGGCACACCGGCGATGCTGATATAACCTCTGCAGTTGCGAGCATTGTTAAATAAACCATGATTTAAAACAAAATTCTGTCTTTCTTTTTTTTTTTCTTAACTCATTTCCCGAATAAAAAAAAACAATCACAGAGTGATGTACTAATTGAGTAACGAAAATCAACTCTGAAGATATGTATTAAAATGTTTATTGTTTGCAGTTGAATTTCAATTTTAATTTACTTTAGTGTTTGTCAAACTATGATTAAGCGCACACTAACGTGAATGTTGAAAGAAAACAGAAAAAAAGATCGTGGATTTAATAGAAGATTAAGTTCAGAAATTGTGAGAATTAAATGATGAGATACCTACTAAAGATAAAAATTGACATTGAGCTCGAAATGGAAAGTATCATCATCAGTTCTTACTGTGGATTTGTGGTTGTTGTATCCAGTGCTGTCATGGATGCCATACATCATATGGGAACCTACGATTTATTTAATTAATGTATGGGGAAAAGAAAATTTTGTCTGTATGGAGCCATGCGGCATATGGGTGCCTAAGTTTTGTATGCGGAGATCTGTACAGGTCTTAGATCATCTCTTGCTGTTCCTAATGTATTTCGTTTGATGTTCATAAACAAAAATTGTCCACCTCTGCAGCACTGGAATCCAGAATTATATAAAATAATGGTTGAAAAACAAGAAGTGCTGCAAATACACATTCCAAGATTCATTGAGACAAGTGTGCATCTTCAGTGGGGCTACATGGTGTATTCTTTAAATCAAGCTTGTTGTACAATTGAAATGTAAAGGAAAGGAATTTCTTTACTTCATCTTTAATATTAAAAAAAAATAATTAAATGACAGTCGGAGAGATTGAGAAAGGAGAGTAAAATATATTTCAAGGGAAAAAACAAGGGGTGAGGCGTATGGCCAATAGAAAAATTACCATGACAGCACAGGTTGTATCTAAGCCTGCATTCTTTCCTTGTCCAGTATTTGTAGTTTATTACTGCTCTTAGAAATTATACTTGTCAATTCAGTCTTTCATAATTGAGTCTTTTTCTAAATTCAGTTTTCGCAACCATAAAGCTCGAATGACCAATAAGGAAAATATAAACATTGTGTAGAGGACTGATCAACCCCTCACTTTAACTCTACAGTAATCGCTGTAAGTTACTGCCACATAGTAGTCGCTGTGGGCTGGCACTGCGCAAGCAAATAAAAGGGTTTAAATTTATTTACAGTCATAAAGAAGTTATGGACAAACATTTTTGTGGAAAATATATATCTTAAAAAAATTATGTGCGAAACCATTCAGTCATTAGAGTCTAACTATGTGGACGATAAGAGACAAGATGCTTCGTATGATATTACTCACACCCAGGTAGCCAAAACATTTTACATGCTTCTCGAGTTTCGTCTTTGTCGCAGCAACACATGGGAGTTATAATATAAATATGTACATGTATTAGATTAGATTAGATCTTTATTAGCGATAGAATTATAAGCATACTAACTTATACTGATTAGCGAGGACTAATTGTAACAATAGTGACTGCTGCAGTTTTAACTGACATTACAGGTCGCTGTGGACTCTTTACTTTATTTAGCTAGCTAGTAGGCAAAGTGAGTACAGATTAAAATTATAAAACAAAACTGTTTGTAGCCACTACTGTAAGAGCCAGGTTCGTGTACGGTGTGGTCTTAGTCAATAATATAACATAAAATTTACAAAGAGAATTTACTGAATACGGTGAGCTAATTAACTTAATTCAAACCGAAAAATAACACACGAGCAAAAAAAAAAAAAAAAAAGAAGAAGAAAGTAAAAAAGAGAAAAAACACATTTAATATAAATTGACAATCGGACAGAAGCCATTGATATTCAATAAAAAACATGAATATAGTCGACAGAAATAAAGGGGTAAAAAATACATACATTTGTTAATATTATATATCATGAATAATTTTATATTTCTTTTTTAAAAGGTTCAGTTTTGAAATATTTCAAATTTGGAAAATGGTTTGTAATTTTATTATAAAGTCTTGGGCCGAAACTAGCACCATGTTTAAGTGCTGCACTTGTATGACATTTAGGCTCAATTAATGGGAAAGTAGACTTTTGTCTTCGAGTACAATATTGATGTTGATTAGATTTATGTTTTCTTAGATTTCTGTGATAGTAAGTTAGTAAACTATATTTATAAATTTCTTCAGTAGTTCATTGTTCCTGAACTGTTAATAACTGTTAAGCAAATGCGAGTTCAGAGCTTAAAATTTGTGTCAATAATGAGAAGTCTTTTATTGAAAGCTTTGAAAATTGGGAAGAAATTGGGATGACAGGTACGTGAGAAAATCATATTAATAGTTCTCAGTGGAGCAACAGTCTGTACGCAAGCACTGGAAGATTAAAAATATATATATGTGTGTTGAAGACCTTAAATAGAAAGTGAGAAAAGTTGTTGTTTTCTAATGCCAGGCGTTTGACAATAAAGTCATTTGACCTCTTGCACTCCAATATTTTTCAAAGACATTATCATGGTTAGCCACTGAAGCACAGATTTTGTGGTGTTCCGAATCCATTTCTTGGTTTGAGTTGCACAATGGGCAGTTAGGGGACTGATATATTCCAATTCTATGCAGGTGTTTGGCCAAACAAGTAAAGTTAGCAATTCGGAAGCATAATTTCAACTTTGGTCCCTTCAGATCGCATTGTTGGGGCCCTGCTGTACTTATGAATTGTATTTTATTTTAAGGGTTACAAGGTGGATGACACACACAGTTATGTCATTCAGCTGGTTCGCACTGGTTTGCCTGAACCGCTTGTTAAATTTGTTGTAGTTCATAGAACCAGTTGTTAATTTTTTTAAGTGAAAATGTAAGCTTCTTTACAGAAAGGAAGAACATTAATTCAACAAGAAATTCCCCAACTTTTAATATTGCAGTAAACATAATGCAAAAATAAACGACAATACAGCTCGAAGTGATCATATTATTATATTGTTATTTCTCGCCAAAGTATGGAAACAATCAGAACAGGAATATGGTAATTATGCCTGCAACCTTGAAACCCATCTGCGATTACATCGACAGTCCAGTACTTCTTCCGCTTCAATGCTAATAGCGCATGTAGAACAATGAAATGTAGTGTTCAAAAACATAATTTAGCGAAATTCGGAGAAAACATCTTTGCTTATGTACGCAGATGATATGGATCTTGTATCGCCACATAAACAAGATCTTTAAAGAGCCTTGAATGCTTTGACAGAATTGGCAGACAAAACTCATTTATGCATGAATGAAAGTAATACAGTCCAGATGGTTTTTAGAAGAGGAGGCCGACTTGCAAAAAAGGACTCAATAATGCGCTAGTGTCAACAACTTGGGATTGTCAACTCCTTCAAGTGCTTAGGGATCACCCTACAACCAACAACAACGTTATACCGCATTCATATACAGGACAGAACTGCAGTAGCAACAAAAGCTATGTTCGAAATAAAGACCTTCACATGCCCTCATTGGACACTGTCACTGTACTTTTCTACTGTAAAATTGTCCCTATACTGATAATCAGTTACAGACTAGAATTAATTGGTATAAACTAAGTCTCAAACACCTAGTCACTATTGAGGAAGTGAAACCTTGGTTTCTCGAAATGTAGGCTACACTTTCCTGGCTGATTTCCGAACTGGCCAAGGAAACTTTACTGCTTGAAGACCTCAGGATGCGACTCTCACCGCCCTCTACCATCCACTCATCAGACCATCTATATATATAATTTGAATGGGAATTATGGGAAATCGGCTGAATGGATTTTAATAAATGATCCCTCATTTCGAAGTTTGGAATCCAAAGTTTTTCAGAAAAATAGTTGTTTTCAGTGAAATGTCAATTTTCCTACATCATTTTCCTATTTTCCAAAATCCATCTGTCGTCAGTTTTGAGAAATAATGGCTTTTCAGAATAAAACAAAACACAAACACACTACAATAAACAATATCACATAAAGGCTATATGACCTGCAGGATTGCTGACATATTTAGAGTTCAGATGGCTCAGATTCTCTGACATCATAAATATGTCGACCTTCATTTGTGTAACTTTTTCAGAACGTTTCTGTAATATTGGTTACTGAAAACTTCAAGACTTGCTAAAAAGAATTTACAGGTCAGATTCTCTGGTGTGTAATTTTCTGAGTACAGCCGTGTGTGTATTGGATATTAAAAACTACAAAACTTAAGAATGTTTGATGACATTATTACCATCAAAATGAAATAGGAGAATGGAGAAAGTTAGACAACGCAGAACTACACGCATTGTATTCTTCACCTAATATAATTAGGAATATTAAATCTAGATGTTTGAGATGGCAGCGCATGTAGCACGTATGGGTTAATCTAGAAATGGATGTAGAATGTTAGTTGGAAGACCTGAAGGGAAAAGACCTTGAGGGAGGCAGACGTAGATAGAAGGATAATATTAAAATGGATTTGAGAGAGGTGGGATATGATTGTAGAGGCTGGATTAATCTTGCTCAGGATAGGGAACGATAGTGAGCTTATGTGAGGATGGCAATGAACCTCCGGATTCCTTAAAAGCTATTTGTAAGTAAGTGATATAGATATTTATATGTGTGATTCTCTTCAGTATTGTCTGGAGGAAGCGCAAAAGTTATAATGTCTAAGGAAAGACCAAAAGATATTACTTATTGATAAAATAAGAGGCCTACAAAATGTTGTAGTGTCCCCAATCACTTTAGCAAGATCTCTTAGCAGGATAAAATGATTCTACCCTCTACATTTCAAGGTAGTTCACGAAACATGCAGCTATATCTATTGTTGGAAAGCATGGCAAACCTGATATTTTATTAACTCTCACCTACAATCCGCAATGACCTGAAATAGCTACTGCTTCACTTCCACATGAAAAATGGACCGATCGTCCTGACATTATTACTTGCGTTTTCGCATTGAAACTCAGGAACTGAAGATGTATAGGTTCAATAAAAAGTATTTAGCAAAAAGAAAACCATTCAGAGGGGTATGGAAGCAAATAACTACCAAAATGTCTGGTATTCTTCATTGGAAATAAATTTGAAAAATTTTAATTTGAACTTCTAATGAACTTAGTTTGCAGCATTTGCTGCACAAGCCACTAATCTACTAGAAAGACGCCTGAAAAGAGAAGAGATGTAGTCAAACTTCTACTGCACTGATAATATGATGAATAGTATGGACACAACTAAATTAAGATCTACGACATACGCTTACAAGCTTGGCAGTTCATGGTTACCACCACAAAATATGCAAGACAACCTACTACCATACACCTGAAGATGACTGTGTGTTCTTTATGTGAATCACATTGCGACAGATACCACATAACAAAATGCAGAAATTAATCTGTTTCTATAAAAGAATATAGCAAAGTGTAAACACTCAACAATATACATGTTAGTGTGCTCTTCCTCTTATTAAAAACATAACTTAAAAAATATATAGACTTTCTACTACTGTCATGCCTATACACATTTTTGTGATAGACTGGAATGATAGAATACCATGCAGCCACTTAATGTTATTACAGAAGAGAAAAATTGCTGCCTGGTTTGAATTTGGAAACAGTATCGCTCAAATTAAGCGTTTACTCTGTAGACGAAGTGTTTCCAGGCAGGTGGATCAGCCAAACAAGCTCAATCTGTTGGCCTCCGCAATCACCTGATTTAACTGCCCTGGACTTCTTTTTCTGCGGATTCATCAAGGATCTATCTATGCGACTAAACCAAGCACCATTCCTGAATTAATGGAATGAATTGAACACATGATACAAATGGTTACGCATGACATGCTCACCAGAGTCCATGAAGAGTTGATACGTCGCTTACATTTGTGCAGTCAGCAAACAGAAGATAGTTTGAAAATTGTACACCATAATTTGTCAACAATTGAAACTGGTTTTACATTTATGTGTTTTAATGAAGGTTTAAAACATTAACCATTCTTTCATTTAACAGCTCTTGCAGTGAGGGGAGGGAGTGTTTGTTTCCAAATCGACTGTACGGCGCGGGGAAGAGTTTTTTCTCGTGAGGATGAACATCATTTCAAAAAAATTATCCAAAATAATTCATTTTTCAATAGACCCTGTACACTATTAAGTACATAAATAAGATACCGTCATTTCCCATAACTATAGTCCTGGAGCACAACTATGGTCCATTCAAATTTTGTACTATATGACATAGTACCTTGTTTATCTATATTTTTTTTCTATACTGTAGTTTGAAGTCAAGTCACTGCAGCTATCTACAAACGGTCTATGTTACTTCTACAATGTTCTTTGAATAGTTGTATCATGTACCATAGTTGTTCCAGGATCATAGTTATGGGAAATGACAGTACTTAATTTTCCTGTTTTTACACTTGTCCTACAATTTTTAATTCCATTTTTATGAAATAAATTACTTTTTTCGTTAAGAGTATGGTATTGGCAATACTGAATCTTATGTCTGAATCTCTTTCCTCTTATTTGCAGAGAGCAATCAGTATAGTGCTGTAGTGCAATGAAATGTCAAAACATTTTATCAAGTTTTTTTTTCAGTAGTGGCGGTAGAAATAACACTGAAAAAAGTGAAATAGATGATATAGAGGTTGATGTTTCGGAAAGTGAAAAGTTAGAGGCTGCAAGTGCATGTGTAGATGCATTTTCAGATATTCAAAGCTAATAGATGTTGCAAATATTCTATATTTCTCTTCTCTCAACATTTGTGAGTTTTTAAATAACTCTACACATAATTCTTCAATAGCATGTAGCTGTATTTATAGTTGCTTATTATCTTACTTAACATATGATGTTAAATTGTGTAAAGTCATTGACAAACAACAAGACGTTTTTGATCTACAGCATGATTTGGACAGACTATATAGATGGAGTATCGATGATTTTCTTCTGTTGAATCTTAATAAATGTTGCTTTATGACGTATTCTAAAAATAAGCAGTTGCTCAAAATTCGTATGAAATTAATGGTGTGAAGTTATATCATTTAAGGATTTGGGTATATATTATTTTACACACAACTTATGTTTTAAAATGCACTTAAATCACGTGGTAATTGATGCATATAGAAAATTAGGATTTATAATCAGAAATACAAAAGAATTAAAAAATATAAATACTATTGATACTCTATATAAAACTCTAGTTAGGAGTAAGCTAGAGTATGCGTCTGTAATGTGGTCACCTCAGTTTCATTCCCATCGGATGCAAATAGAAAGGATACAGAAAAGATTTTTACGTTATTTATATTTTAAAAGACATCACGTGTCGTCTAATGACAAGCAAATTTCATATAATCAGTTACTTTTTGAATTTAATTATGAAACTTTAACATCTCGACGATTAATAAATAGCCAAATTTTACTCTATAAGACTGTTAACGGTATATTGAATAACTGTAACTTTCTTAAATTCCTTCAGTTCATTGTAAAAAAAAAAACAATTACGTCATAGGCAACCTTTTGTTATTCCCATTCCTAGAACTGTTTTCTTCAAGAACTCTCCGTTGTTTGTTATGTGTAATACTTACAACTCTCTGTCTCTAAACTGTGATTCTCAATTAGATTTCAGTTTAACAGTTGAAAAATTTCATACGATATTAAAAAGAATTGTATTTCCTTAGATATTTAAATTATGAAGAAGTGTATTATAATGTTTTTACTCTAGTTTTTAAATATTTTGCATCATTATATTGACATTTGGCACTATATTAACTGCAAGGGTGGCCGGGTAGCTCAGTTGGTAGAGCAGCTGGCTACGGACTGGAAGGTCCGGGGTTCGATCCCAGGTGGTGACAGGATTTTTTCTCGTTGCCAAACTTTCAGAACGGCCCCGAGGTTCACTCAGCCTCCTATAAAATTGAGTACCGGGTCTTTCCCGGGGGTAAAAGGCAGTCAGAGCGTGGTGCCGACCACACCACCTCATTCTAGTGCCGAGGTCATGGAAAGCATGGGGCTCTACCTCTATGCCCCCCAAGTGCCTTCATGGCATGTTATGGGAATATCTTTACCTTTACCTTTACCATTAACTGCAATACTATATTCTAGCATCTATTACCATTATGAATATTTTCTTTCTTTCGTTTGTGTTGTTTGTTTTGTGTTTTTCTCTTATTGGTATTTTGTGTATGTATCTGTGTAAGCCACCTGTAATTGGAAGCCTGCTTTTGTTGGTGGATTTAAATAAATAAATATTTCATATTAAAATTATGAAATTTGGGTCATTAGCGAAAGAACTGTTTGTTGGAAAATTAGAATACCACCACTGATTACACATAAAATAGCTTCCTGTACAATTTTATTTTGCAGTTTTGAGGCAACAGAGTGGCCCAATGGACATTATGTACACACCATAGCAGGCTACAAGGAGGAGCCATCTTGTTATCATTATTGGCTGCTGTATCAGGTCCCCACACTGCCTGAACCAACCAGTCCTCCTGGAAATAATTTTGTCACACCAGTCGGTAAGTTGAATTATTGTTAAACTGATGCTCAGGTAGTATATCTTGCATGTATTTAAAAATGGGAGTAGGAAGACCATAAAAATTGGAAATTTATCTTTTGAAGAGGTGGAGAAGTTCAAATATCTTGGAGCAACAGTAACAAATATAAATTATATTCGGGAGGAAATTAAACACAGAATAAATATGGGAAATGCCTGTTATTATTCGGTTGAGAAGCTTTTATCATCCAGTCTGCTGTCAAAAAATGTGAAAGTTAGAATTTATAAAACAGTTATATTACCGGTTGTTCTTTATGGTTGTGAAACGTGGACTCTCACTCTGAGAGAGCAACATAGGTTAAGGGTGTTTGAGAATAAGGTGCTTAGGAAAATATTTGGGGCTAAGAGGGATGAAGTTACAGGAGAATGGAGAAAGTTACACAACACAGAACTACACGCATTGTATTTTTCACCTGACATAATTAGGAACATTAAATCCAGATGTTTGAGATGGACAGGGCATGTAGCACGTATGGGCGAATCCAGAAATGCATATAGAGTGTTAGTTGGGAGGACGGAGGGAAAAAGACCTTTGGGAAGGCCGAGACGTAGATGGGAGGATAATATTATAATGGATTTGAGGGAGGTGGGATATGATGATAGAGACTGGATTAATCTTGCTCAGGATAAGGACCAATGGCGGGCTTATGTGAGGGCGGCAATGAACCTCCGGGTTCCTTAAAAGCCAGTAAGTAAGTAAGTAAGTAGGAAGACCATATTGATTTCAGTTTTTAGGATTTTTAGGTTATGTTTTTGAACATTTGAGAGAAAACAAACCTGTTTCATTCATTATACAGTACATTCTCTGAGACGTGGCATGAATAAACTCTGTCCTTATAACTCCTTTTATAGACGTACATATTTTATTTTATTTTTCACATCATTTTTGACACATTCATTCATAGTGTTCTGCCCAAGGGCAAGTCTTTCAATTCAATTTATTAAGCCATTACAACATACAGTGATAGGCTTCGTCATAATACAGAAGGGAGGAAAAAAAATCATAAGCTACATTTGAAAATACACATATAATTGAAAACAGTAAAGTTTAATTAGAATGAAGACACAAAACATTTTGAAACTCTAAAATTAATGAAAACACTTCACTCTTAATGTAATAATTGTAACTAAATCTAAATAATTTTATTTATTAAAAAACAATTTCGTATGCATTTATGTTAAGAAACTCATCTACAGAGTAGAAAGGATTAATTAAAAGCCAATTATAAAATCTAGCTTTGAAACTATTGGTTGGTAACTTATAATATTGACTGGGAAGCTTATTATATAATTTCATCCCCATGAGAAAAATTTGTACTAGTTTTATGTAATCTAAGTATGGAATATTAATTGTTCACTATTTCTTATTTCATGATCATGTATATTGGCTATTAATGAGTAATTGTCTATATTTTGTCCAGTCCTTCCTATTTTCTGTCTTCCTCTTTATCTCCTCATATGATCCATATATCCTAATGTTGTCTGTCATCTGATACCGTCTTCTGCTCTGAACTCCTCCCGTTCACCATTCCTTCCAGTGCATCCTTCAGTAGGCAGTTTCTTCTCAGCCAGTGACCCAGCCAATTTCTTTTCCTCTTTCTGATCAGTTTCAGAATCATTCTTTCTTCATTCACTCTTTCCAACACAACTTCGTTTCTTACTGTGTCTGTTCATTTCACATGCTCCATCCTTCTCCATATCCACATTTCAAGTGCTTCTATTCACTTCTCTTCACTTCGTCTTAACGTCCAGGTTTCTGCCCCCATACATGTTTCTGCTATACTTCACACAAAGCACTTCACTTCCACAGATCCACAGAAGATGCTCCTTTTTCTATTAAAAGCTTCCTTTGCCGTTGTTATTGCCCTTTTGACTTTTAGCATATTTTACTTCTAAATATTTCTTTGCAATTAGATCGTTACAACAGTTTCTCAACAGCAGTATCTTAAAGACAATACATTTTGTCTATTTTCATTCCATTATGTCCTACGGAATAATATTTTTTGGGGAAATTCTGCAGATAGTAAAAATATAGCCTTTTCATATTACCAAAAAGAGCAGTTAGAATAGGTAATAATTGGAACAAAGGCTAGAGAATCATATAGACCATTTTAATTAGAGATTCTGACCTTAACAAATCTGTTGAGGCGTTCAGAGCTAAAGTGAATCAAGTCACAAATTTTCATAAATTGAGTTTAATTCATTTTCTGTTTATCTGAAGTTGGATCTTTTCTGAGGAGTAATGGATCAAGTCTTAATTCCAAGCATTCGCCGGTAGGTGACACCAGTTACTTTTGGCTCAGATTATTTGTTCATGATGTTCTGAGCCATAGTGGATTCAAGTCAACAAAGCGTTGCATCAGTTAACATCACAATTGTTTATGTTTTATAAATCTAGAATTTGAGAATGGAGCAATAAAATTATAGCTAGTCAAATTAGATAATCCACTAGAGCAAGTTAACTTTAAGTCCTGTTATCTCAAAACTACGTCTCATGGACTTGACTCACTTTAGCCCTGAATGTCTTATATATACTTTTTAATGAATTTCCTCTTATGTAATAAAGAAAATTTTCCAACTAATCCAGCCATATAGTATAAATAAGCTTACTCGCAGAAAGAATTATTTTCATATGCCATCACCATATTTATAATGCTATGAAAGGGGAGTACTGGTATGTTACATGGCAGTAAAAATTTTCAATAGTCTTCCTGAAGACATTAAGAATCATAACCAAAACCCTGCATTATTTAAGGTAAAACTAAAAAATTACATAATATCTCACACTTTCTATTCTGTAGATGAATTCTTGACATTTCACAGTACTGTGTAAATATTTAATACTATTAAATGGTAAACATATTGCTTTGTATAATACGTTATTGTTATTAAAGTTTTAATTTTGTATATATTTCATATTAGCATCCATCCAGAAACCTAGTAACCTTACAGCCACTTCAGATTCAATATCACTCTTAACGGTAGTGTCATCTGCTAAGATAATTTTCCCTGGAATGTAGCTGGTAAATCATTGACATCAACAATAAAAAGAAACGGACAGAAAATTGAGCCTTAAGCAACTTCTGGGAAGGTATTTTCCCCTCAAATTCAACAAGTTACTGCCTATTCGTAAGATAACCATTCTACTAAGGAAATCTCGTTTCCTTTCTACCATAAAATTTAAGTTTCTTCAGCAATAATCTATATCAGGAATAGAGACAGTCAAAATTCTTGAATAAAAGAGGCTAAAATTCTTGATTAAAAAGGATAAAAATTCTTGAGTAAACCTGAAATTTTCACCCTCTTTTATTAAATTATTATGTTGCTTAAGATAATTGACAATTATAATTATATATTCAAAGTTTTACGTTGACAAGAATTCTAAGATACTTAACACTATTTAACAGCCAAAGTTGTATGCAGACAACAGTTCTAAGTTTATCATTGTAAGGTTTGTTCTTCTATTTGTTAGCACACACGAGAACTGTGAAAAAAAAGTTCACAGTCAGCATTAGAAACTGGAACCCATATAGCTTGGAGTGTTCCATCCACAAAATCACTGTGATCTTCACGTAATGACAGCAAACCTTCTCGCACTGAAAGTCCAGGACTATTTTTAACTATATGCATTTTTCAAACAGAAGTTCTAAAATTTCCAAATTTAGATAATGCATTTATTAATTGATGAAAAATTGCCTCCTTTCTTGAATTACGACAGAAAATATGGTAAATTCGAGATTTATAGGATTTTTACGATCTTTTGCGAGTGTTGCGCGAGTTGAAACCTGTAATTATGTGATATTTTTTATGTGAACCATGTTTAAAGTATGTTTATTTCATTTTTAGGTTTTTCACGAGTCACAAATTTTGACTGTCTCTAATCATGAGGCAAGCGATCAAATGCCTTACACAAATCACATAAACAAGTCAGGGAATTCTGTTTTAATTCAAGGATACCGGTATTGAAAACCTATAAAACAACATTTTCTACCATTAAGGCAGTTGATTTACCATGCTAAATCTGCCTAAAACCAATGTATTGCTCATGAAGCAAATCGTTTTCTTCAAAATATGTAAAAACTCTCTATTAATGACATTCTCTAAGACTTTAGATAATTGTTCAAATTATACTTAAGTAAATAAGGATATTATAATGTATCGGGTACCTGTATATTCAGATACAGCAATAATATGCCGACTTCAAAACTGTTAAAATTCAATTCTGTTACAGTAAATTTGCCAGTACAGTAATTAACTGAAGTGTATAAAGTATTTTAATTGTTTAATAAAGTTTGAATTGAAATTCTAATCAAAATTATTTACAGACATACTGCTGCAAGATTCTTCATAAATGTGTTCGAAATAACATAAACACAAAGTTTTAATCAGCAAAAAGCTCAATGTTCAATGTTGTTATTGTTGTTGTTTTCTAATGCCAGGCATTTGACAATAAAGTCATTTGACCTCTTGCACTCCAATATTTTTCAAAGATATTATCATGGCCAGCCACTGAAGCACAGATTTTGAGGTGTTCCGAATCCATTTCTTGGTTTGAGTTGCACAATGGGCAGTTAGGGGACTGATATACTCCAATTCTATGCAGGTATTTGGTCAAACAATCATGGCCTGTTGCCAATCTAAATGCAGCTACAGACGATTTTCGTGGTAAATCGGGAATTAACTGTGAATTTTGATGCAGAGAGTTCCATTTTTTCCCTTGAGATTTGTTATCAAATTTTGTTTGTTGAAGTCTAAGTATGTAGATTTAATAAATCTCTTCACAGAGTAATATGTAGATTTAGTAACAGGTCTGTAAGTAGCAGTGCTGCCCTTCTTTGCTAAAGCATCCGCATTCTCGTTTCCCAGGATTCCACAATGGGATGGTATCCATTGGAATACAATTCTTTTATTCAATGTTCAATGTAATAAATTGCCTACGATAGATAGAACTGAAGAAACACAAGAACGTCCTGATTTCTTCAGAGCTTGTACGACAAGATTCTGTGAGAAGGGATGGAGTATATTTTGAAAAGCATTATGGCTTTAACCCTGCAACAGGCTATTTAGCATCAGTATTACACTGTTGAAACATGCTTACGTATAGTTTATTTTGACAAATTAGATTTCATTATTAGAAAACTGACCATATTTGACAGTATGAAAAATTGAAATTACTTCAGACTTCGTTAATAATGCTATTGCTTCTTTATCACTCAATGTTTTGTTTTGAGAATACCTTCTTCTTCTTCTTCTTCTTCTTCTTCTGCCTGACAAGTGTTAGACCACAAGGCCTGTTACAATCTCACATAAAATTTTCACGCCATCTCTTAGCAGGACGACTCACAGATCTTTGGCCATGTGGTACATAATCATAAATTGCCTTTGGGAGTCTACTATTACTCATTCTTTCCAAATGATGTTTCCAATTAGACTGATATTGAACAATGTAATCTAAATCTGGTTGATTTTTTAGTTCCTTTAAAATTTCACAATTTCTTTTCAGATCCCACTTAGTATAGCCCGCTGTTCTTCGCATGAATCGCATTTCACAAGCCGTTATTCTGCTTTTATCTGCTTTCCTCAGTGTCCATTCTTTGCTGCCAAAGCTGAGCATCGGTTGTGCCAATGTGTTGTAGAGATGTATGCGGGTGTGTTTCTGAACCAAGGATGGTTTCATCACACTATTTATAATGCTCATAGCTCTTGTGTATTTATTAATTTTCTGTGATATGTCCAATTCTTCAATAATGGAAAGATTGTAACCTAAATATGGGCAACTATTACATCTTTCTAATGTTTTATTATCGAGACAAATTTTACTTTGTATTGGGTATTTCCCACAGTATGCCATAATTTTTGTTTTATCTGTTGAAATTTCCATATTGTATGTGGCTGCTACTTGCTGCAAATTATATATTTACCTTTAGAGGTCGTCTTCTGAAAGTGCTAATAATACCAAATCATCTGCAAAGAGAATTGAATCCAATTTAAGGTGTCTGCTAATTTGTATATATCCATGGCGAGTTTGCTTCCACTCTTTAATTATTTTGTTCATATAAATAATAAAGAGAATGCGTTCTATCATTGTAAATGTAGAATAATTGAACATAAATACTGAGTGGGGCAGATAAAAGTAGCCCACCTTCCGTTTGAATGAGAATGTGATATTTTGACTGCTTGAAATTCCATTATTGTATCCTATCGTATCATAACGAAATGGGTAAACAGCTACAATAATAGACAATTTTATGCAATAATCGATTGTTGGCATTCTTCCTGGCAGTATTTCATCAATAGTTATTAGTCGAATTACACTGTCTGTTCGCATTCTGCAAAATGATTTACTCGATACAAGAAAGAGTGGAAATTGTGGAAGCTTATGTGAGAACAGATTCGATTAAGGAAACCTACGAAATTTTCAGAGACAAGTTTTCTGGATAGAGGACAACCGGCAAAGAGAGTAATAGAGGGTTTGGTAAAAAAGTGACTATAAGATCTGTTCAAAATGTAAAAAGATAAAGTGTTACTTTAGTTCGCACACCAGAAGTTGTTGAGGGCATCCGCCAAAGGATTATTGCATAAAATTGTCCATTGTTGTAGTTGTTTACTCATTTCATTATGATATGATACGATAGAATATGATAATGGAATTTCAAGCAGTCAAAATATCGCATTTACATTCAAATGGGAGGTGGGCTACTTTTATCTGTGCCACACTGTACATTTTGCTGTATAATCATCACACTTGAAAATTCGGTTGTGAAATTTTTTTTTTTTTGGAGTTCAATGTACCCTTCATAACTGTAAATTTTTTTTAACTTCACAGTTATCACTTTTCTTTTAAAAGAAGCATATTAATGTAGAGGCTGATTGTAAACTTGCGGCAACTGTGTGAAAGACGAATTGGCATCCACTTACATGGACTCACCAAGAGTCTTGTTGGGGGGTGTTTGAACAGTACGCTCTATGAGTAAGCATTCACCCACACACAGAACCCTCCACTCCGAAGTCTCAGAAAGAAGTTTGCGCATGTTGATGCCACGAGATTGCGATAGGGCTCTAGCTAGTTCAAAGTTTCATTTGAACACTTATTTCTCAAAATTATGTATAGAGTCGGGAGTCCGAGGACACCTTTAACTTCGGAGACAGAAGGAAAAATGTAAAATATTTGAGTATCTCATGAAAGAATAGGTGAAGATGCTAACCTATGCTGGTATTTTTGGATTGTGGCCGCCATCTTAGAGCAGGGTCCATATTTTAAATGGGAGAGGGTCATGTGCATATCAAATGAGTACGGCTAGGATTTTAATGACCTATAAATCATAAAAAAATGTCCTAAAAAGAATGCATTTATGACGTAAAAATCTTTCAAAAATGCCCTTAAAAATGCCCTAAAAATTGTTCTTACATAATTGGCTTAGTAGGAAAAGAGATTTTGTACTTACTTAATATTTAGCCTAGTAATTAAATTAAATTCTATGAGTAGTACCAATATTTAAGTTTATTTAATTTTACATATTTTTTTCTAAGTGGTACACTTTAATTAATTATTTTACCTGATGTAATTTCCATGTAGCTCACCACAAGGCCACTCTTATCCAGAATTAGCAGGTATAAAGGAATCTGTGGATCTCGTAAGCAACGGTATGTACCGTATGTACTGTCGACAACTGATGACCATGGATAAATATTATTGGCCTATATGACCTTGGAACGAGGCAGCTAATTATAGTTGTCACGTGGGCGAAGCGAAGAGATAAGATAAAGTACGCCTTTGTATTGAATAGAATACAATACAGAGTCTCGCGCAAAGCCAATGTACCCAGAATATGTAGACCATGTTATAAAGTTATCGGTTGGCTAAATTATGATTCGTTATCTCTTCTCTTTTTATATATTTGTCGTGAATATCATTTATATTATCAACTGAGTGTATAACATAATTTATCCGCTAATTGATATTTCACTAATGATAAATCCAAAGAACAATGGGAAATAAGGGACTAAACACTGAAAAATAAATAAAATAAGAGAATTTGACGTTCATAATTATAATGTTGTCGGGGTTTTGTTATACTTTACTTTGAATTATTTTAACTTGCAACACAAAAAAGTATAAAATTAATGTTAACATTACCTATTTAGTTATGATAGTAGTATATTGGAAAATTTGTGCATATAGCCTTATTACAATATATAAATAATACTATCCTAACCTAAGCAATAGTAGTCTTATTTCATACATGTTCGTATAATTATACAAAAACAGGAATAATCTAGTGTGCAGCCTGTGATGTCTCGTTTACAGTATTATATAATATACATATTACGATATTTACTAGGTACTTTAACAATATATAGTTAATAATATTATAAAATATACAGGCCTAATCCATTACCAAGAAATAGCCCTTCCCTCACATGTTCAATACTGTTTACCTCAAAAGGCCTTCAAACCTTAAAAACTATTAGAAACTGGATTAAAATAGTCATGTTGATGTAGGCCTACAACATTACATTTTTTTGTCACTACTCCTGATCCCATTCTAACAGTTTCAGGTTTCGTAATTTGTAACAATACTAACAATACTGATGGGTCATTCCATAGTCACACACATAACATTTTCGAAGTAGCTATGATCTTCACAGGATACTTAATCAAATACTTAGGAGTTCATGAAAGACACATCACTGTTTTTTAATGTAAGCATTCCAAGATATAAGCAGAAAATCGTAATGAAAAGGAATAATTAATAATGTAAAAAATATTAAATATTATATGGTGTGACACATGAACATTTTCTTGCCACTTAATTTATTACCAAAATGGAAAATGTTCATATTATTGTGCCAAATGTCATAAATGCATTTAATTGTTTTTGAAACAATTAAGACATTTGTGAAGTACATGTAACTGCTAAATCGCATACTTTAATAAAAATAACAGTGCCATTAACAAATAAAATATTACAAATTATATTGAGACACACGAACATTTCTGTCAAGTTGATTAATAATCTTTTCAAATGCATATAGAGATTTACCGTATACACTGTTCTTATTATACAAAGCAACACTTGATTACACTAAAGTACACTTTCAGATTTAAAATATCCACGGTTGTTTACAACTATATGTGGTGATATCTCCTGTGTAATGTCACGTAACAAATACATCAATATAGGCCATCCACTTTTTCTGCCATTTGTAGTACTTCCCTTTTTTTAACAACACAGACGCTTTAAATTCTTCGCCACCACAAGCTTTTGTAACTTCCTCTGCTTATCTGACGTCTTTTTTTAAATGGATTATTTAACGATGTTGTATCAACTACTAGGTTATTTAGCCTCGATGGGATTGGTGATAGTGAAATGATATTTGGCGAGATGAGGTTGAGGATTCACCATAGATTACATGACATTCGCCTTACAATTGGGGAAAACCTCGGAAAAAACCTCAACCAGGTAACTTGTCCCAATCAGGATTTGAACCCGGGCCCACTCATTTCACGGTCAGATGTGCCTACCATTACTCCACAGCAGTGGACGAACATGGGTTATGTACATTAATTCTTTTCACTTTCGGTTAGCTTTCTTAAGAATACGCATAAAGAAATGTAGTGTTTTCCAGGCTATCCTTGTAATATTAGTGACTTATTTCAACCAGTTTGTTACTAAAATATATACTTACTTACTTACTGGCTTTTAAGGAACCCGGAGGTTCATTGCCGCCCTCACATAAACCAGCCATTGGTCCCTATCTTGAGCAAAATTAATCCAGTCTCTACCATCATATCCCACCTCCCTCAAATCCATTTTAATATTATACTAAAATATATACAGTACCTAAGTGTTTACTTGTGGCACTGGTGATCCATTTAATTGGTATATGAGACGAATTTAATTTTGTGTTTTACAGAAGGATACATATTGATTTACTTTTGCTCACATTGATTTTAATTTTATTTGTTGTAGTCCAGTTTTCAATAACGTCATGCTAGTTTTGCAAGGCGGTGATATAAGATTTATCACTAATTTTTTCTATATATTATACAGTCATCCACGAATAACCTTGCCTGAGAAGTGGCATTTCTATTCAAATCCTACAATAATTTTCAGTAAATATTTTGCACCGAGAAGCTATTATAATTTAATTTTACTTCTGAGACCAGTGAAATATTTGCCAATTTTATTAGAAAGGTGCATGTATAATTATCCAATAGCATGATGTTATCTGCAACAAAAACTAAAGGGCATGAAAGAAAAGAAGAAAACATTAATGCTGTGGTTCTTAGAGTTCCATTAGAGTTACACGTACATTGTCCACTGAAAGTTGTATTTCTCTATTGAAGTGTAAAAGAGAAACTCTCATAAATTATGTCAGAAACAAAAAAAGGCACCACCCAAATATGTGGGATAATTAATTTAATAATGTTATTACTGGGACTTGAAAAAAGCAATCATATGTAATGGGTGGGGAAAAAAATACTTTTTAATCACGCTTCTATAGTTCGACAATGCTGACTATTCAGAGTTTTGCCTGACAGGTGAGCTACTGTAAATTCCTTGAAGTCCTAGTTATTACTGAAGCCAAATGTGTGTCTATTGTCAAGAGTCCATTTTATTTATACTTGTTAAGACATCATTCATAGACTAGTTACCGCTTTCAGTTTTGATACTACATACATTGAAATTAATCTATTATTATTCGTCCTATTTATAAATTTATATTGAATGATTCGGTCTACCTTCATAACACATCTCATCAACAATACTCGATAAGAGTTGAATTAGCTTCCATCCTGCGTTGTATTTATTTTGTCATGTTCCTATAGCAGGAATATTAAATAGGAATTCCTTAAAACAGATTTATATTCACTCCTGTGCCTTTATATAGAATACCAGTACATATACTGTATTTCTTAAGATTTGGTTAGTTTATAAACAGTATGTTAGTGCAAGAACTCTTTTTTTCATATTTAATAATTCTGGCATGTGTCAATAAATATGCTTGAGACCTCTGTCTCTCTGAATTACTCTTTACTAACTGGAAACATATTCCAAATTTATATTTTAAAAAAGTATTAAAATATCCTCACAATTTAGAGCATAACAGTTCCCGAAATAATCATCCTACATTAAATTATTAAGATAAAAATGATTCAATCTATCGCTTGTAACAATACCTTTATGGTCCTAATAAATTAAGAAATAATTTACATCCAACAGATTTATTTTAAAATGGTCTGCAGTTATTATTTTGAATTTTATTGTACCTTAATAAATTGAGTTAAGGTACAATAAAATTTCATCAAATTTCAAACAAAGTAATTCCATCTTTCCAACAGGGGGACAATAAATACTTAAAGTAATGCTAAATTCGAAAAACTTATTGATGCAACTTAATTTCATATTCTATACCACTAGCACCAAAAAAAAGTGTCCTATTGTTCATACTGATTCAAGATGAATAGTTTCTTAGTGTTTGTCCATTCCACTTTTTTTATTGTCCTTCCCATTTCTATTTCTCTCATTTTAGTAGGTACTTCACATGTAGTATATGTTTTATTTTAATACATATAATGACCATGAAGATATTTGGATATGTCTTACAAAATTGTTGCTGAAGACCATTGTGGTAATATTCTGCCGCATCTGTAGTTTGTACATTTCGAAATTTTCGTGCTTCAGCCCAGAATTCAGGCGGGGGGAGGGGAGGTTGATGTGCCAATGTAGTTTTCCAGAATATAATAATATTCAAAACATTCTCTAATAGGAGGGGCCTCTGATATTAGCTCTGCAAAAAATCTGATACCGGTACCTCTGTTGCTGGTAAATAAGAAAGAACGAAATATAACAATTTTTAACCACTTTCGAATTTCAGGTGTTTTTTGTCTCAGCTTCTCGTTTGATATACTGTTTGTTTCCTTTAATTTTCCAGAGCAAAAACTGTCCTAAGCGAAATTTACACTCTTTAATTTTAACACTGGGAACATTTATTTTGGCAGCATTGTGTGATGCTATTTCATAATATAACAAGAGCTTTGAAATGATTAACTGCTAACTACTTACCTGGGTGAAGCGGTTCCTGTGATTTCTGAAGTGAAAACCGTTCAATTTATAAGGAATTTTTTTGTGGAGATGCAGTTGATTGTATATGCAAGGTGTAAAAGTGCCTAAACTAACTGACCCCAGTGCTGTCATGGAGGCCACACCAGGCCATATATTGTATGCAACCTACAATTTTTTCTAATTAATCGTATGGGGAAATGAAAATTTTGTCTGTAAGGAGCCATACGGCATATGGGTGCCTAAGTTTTGTACGTGGAGATCTATACAGATCTTAGATCATCTCTTCCTGTTCCTACAGTACCTACCGGTAGCCTATTTTGTTTGATGTTCATAAACAAAAATTATCCATCTCTTCAGCACTGGAATCCAGAATTATATAAAATAACGGTTGAAAAACAAGAAGTGCTGCAAATATACACTCCAAGATTCATCGAGACAAGTGTGCATCTATGGTGGTGCTACATGGTGTATTCTTTAAATCAAACTTGTACAATTAAATTGTAAAGCAAAACAATTTATTTACTTCTTCTTTAATATTAAAAAAATAATAATAATTAAATGACAATTGGAGAGATAGAGAGAGGAGAGTAAAATATATTTCAAGGGAGAAAACAAGGGGTGGGGTGCATGGCCAAGGAAAAAATTACCATGACAGCACTGACCAAACCTAACCTGTTACAGACTCATGTATGCAAGGTGAATAAGCTGAGTATGAAGGAAACTACCTCAGTGCTAGATTAACTCTTATAGATGAACTATATAAAAAACTTCAAGTGTCAATATTGTCTCAAAGGTTTCTGTGTAACAAACTTCATTTAGAAATGTCCATCTGCGATTATGTTAACTGCAGAAGAAGGAAGAAATATTGTCGTCATATGAAGTTACTCAAATTTCCAATTAAGGACAAGAAAAGGCTACAAAAATAATTTTTGATTTCACCCTCATAAATTGAACGATTTTCACTTCAGAAATCACCGTAACTACCTCAGCACTAGTTTCAGTAATTTAAGGACCAGTATAAAGTAAATTTGATTGAAGTGAGAAAGAAATTCGTAAGGGAGGCAGTCAGGAGGGATTGAGGTTGTCTACTAATTCGTTACAAACAACTATTATAGGCTATTTCATTTGACTAATGATGATTTGTAGAGAGCAAAATACCTACAGTAGGGTAAAGAATCTAAATCAGTACATTTATGAGAACGGATATAAAAGTGTCAGAAAAACAACAGAATTACCGTATATTGCAATTAACTCTGCATTGGCAGAGAAACCACACAGGGTATCGTAAACCTGTTGAAAATTAGAAAATTGTGTAAAAAAATGCATTCAGAGCGAATTTTCCAGCCTGATAATCTCTCGCCCACGTTATGGACATAATTCAATACTGTAAGACTGAATGAAACGAATACTAGAACAATTTGTTAACCAAAGACGATGTTCAGTAGTTATTTAACAACATACAGAGCAAATAAAAACACAAACGCATATTCTAGCAATAGTTCAGATGAAAAGAAAATGATTAGTACGACCACTTATTCGTAAAAAGAACACTGCCAGCTGTGTAGCCTATATGAAGCAATATATCAGGTCTACGTTATGAACACGTTGAATTTAATGTGGACGAGAAACGTACAGTTATTATTTATCTGCTTCCATATCGCATCATATAATACACCTGTAAAATGAAAACATGTAGGCCTAGAAAAGAGGAAACATGTTTGGGGGGAGGGAGTTGTAATTCTTCCCCTTCGGATAAATTTCAGAAGAGGGATACCTGCTTTTCCTTCATATTCAAAAATTGTAATCTTGTTCACACAAAATAAATTAGTGCCTTTTCGTGAGCATCATGATGTGCATTCAACAAACGCAGACAAATCTGCTCTTTTTAGTATTTTGTGATAATTGTTGCTAGGGATGTATTGTATACTGAAAATTAAAAACAATTAGATATCGTACATCAAATGATGACAGATTATATATTGAATGCAAACGACATTATATCAGCCATGTACCAAAATGTCATCTATGTATGTTGATGAATTTGGGTAAAACAAGCTTCTGTATGCTACAATTTAGTGACACATCAAAGTCTTAGGGCCTGTACTACGACTCTCGGATAAAGTTCTAGTTTAAATTTATTCGGCAGATGGCATATTTATCCGGAAGTTGGGTTATAATTGCGTACTACGACTTTTGGTTATGTGCAATCTGGAGGCTAAACTTCCAGATTAGCAATCCGGAAGGCAGAGTGGCAGATAGGCGTTATCCGGAGGTTGGAACTCGGTGTTGAAATCAAGATGGCTGCACATCGTACAGCTGGTCATTTGAAGGATCAATTTAATTTTGATACTGATTCTGATGATAAGTTCTGGAGCAGATGCTTCGTTATATCAGAACAGCAAAACGAATTAGGCTGCGTCCAAATAATTTTGAAGAGTGGGATGACGAGAAAGTTTTGAGACTGTTTCGAATAACGAAACCTACTACATGAAATCAATGATCAACTGAAACAAGACACAGATCGTAAGTACACAGTTAATAATAAGCTACACTATTTCGGTAGGTATTACATCAATATTTTGTATATAATAGCACTATAATAATTATTTTTTGAAGTACAGTAACCTGTAATAGGCGTACAGTAGAAGTGAGGTTAGAATGTTGCTTCATGCAGGTGTTCTGTTGCCCTTACAAGATATTAAGGTGATTGATATAATAATATAGGGCAACCTACAATAAGTTTCAAAATACTTTTATATAAAAAATAATAATAACAACCGTATATAATATATCAAAATCCTTTATATGGTAAACTATCATTTCTTCACAATTGCTTTACCACATTAAGATACAAATGTATTCACATATTTGGCTTCTAGTCAAGTCATATGTACCGTAAACGAAAGAAAAATTGAGTGCCGACACCAATTTCCCAAATAAAGGTGGAAAGTTGCTGTGAAAGTGGAGTCCGGTGGAGAGGTACGGGTAGGCGGGATCGCTCTATCGAGATAGAAGGGGTAGGCGGCAGGAAAGGGCAGCACATTCATTTCATTACTGTGTTTCCTTACTAATTAAAGGGAAAAGACAAGTTTTCGTAAGATCGAGTTAGTGACAGGTTGGGTTAGTATGATTTGCATATATTTACAATTGTCTAAAAAAAAAAGTCAAAACTACATCCAAACCTCTCTCTTCCAGGCTATCCTGTAAGGAGTCCTTGTCTTCTTTTGGTAACGCTATTGTAAAGATTTACCGGTAAAGGTGTAACCAAATCTCATTGTTTGTACATTTTTCCAGAAATAATGCCTTACCTCCAATGGACCAATTACTACTGGTATTGAGATTCTATGCCACTGGGAGAACATTGACAACAGTAGGAGATTTTTGTGGGGTCCACGAAGTTACAGCAGGAACTGTTGTCAATCGAGCTAGTGCTACACTTGCTGCTTGGTTTAATTGAAGTGATGACTTTTAATGCTTCATTGGGAGTAGTTTTATCTGCGCCAGTAATTAAGTGCAATGCTTTTTTTTTTCTTCTTCTTCCAAGGGATTCTGTCTCTCTTTTTGATGCTGTTACGAATACTTCTGAATAGTATTTTAATACAGGTTTTATGTACATATTATAGTTCTTGATTAAAGTTTTCCTACAACTGTTTCATTTTGTGTCTGCTAGTTGTTTAGTCAATATTCGGAGCAATTGAAACAGTGGATGGATAGAGAGCCAGATATAATAATGAGATATACGAACTGTACAAGGAATCGGATTTGGAGGCGCACATAAGATGTCAAAGACTGAGATGGTTGGGACACGTCACAAGGATGGAAACAAGGAAAGTGAAGATTGTCTTCAATAACAACCCAGATGGAACCAGATTAAGAGGAAGACCGAGAACAAGATGGTGGAACTGTGTACAAGTGGATGTGCATAGATTAGGAATAAGGAATTGCAGGGAGTTGGCGATGGATAGAGAAGGATGGAAGAGAGCCATAGAGGAGGTTAAGCCCACCTGGGCTGTAATACCAAATAAGAAGAAGAAGAAGTTGTTTAGTCAACTCTCCAAAGATAGATAGGAATACCAATAAGGCATCACTCATGAGGCAACTGTCAGGAGATAATGTGGTAGGGTGGCAAGTTTCCTTCTCCTTCCTTGCATATATCACTCACCAGTAGGAGTAGGCCTAACATATTTCACTAATCAGACTTAAGATATGCTTGCTATATATTATTATTTAACAAACTCTAACGGTTTATTGAATTTTAGACGCGACAGTTTTTCTTCATTTCCTGAAAGTTTTGGAATTGGCATTTATGTTTTGCAAGGGAGCTGTTTCATTCACGCTAGGCCTAGTGATTCCTGTATGCAAACATATTCATATCGTTACTTTTTAAATATATTTTATTGCTTGGATCCCTTACAGTGATCTCTTAACAGGCTAAGATGATTCAAACACAAAGATTTGATAAATACATTTTTTTAATAATAATAATAATAATAATAATAATAATAATAATAATAATAATAATAATAATAATAATAATAATAATAATGTTTTATTTTCGCTGGCAGAGTTAAGGCCATAAGGCCTTCTCTTCCACTCAACCAGCCTTAATCAATACAATACATAAATTTAAATTACAAATATTTACATTACACTTAAAAGGTTCTCCAGCAATATTCTTCACTACACATTTATTTAAATTTAGATAAATCTATAAGGTAAAGTAGTAACTTAATTTATGAGCTAATTTAATTAAATGAATTATAATTAATTTAATATTTGAGATAGCTAGTAAAATGATGAAAATTAATTTAATATAAGCTTACTAGGACTATGTTACAGGGAGAATATATATATTTCTATTTCTATAATAAGAATATTAATGTAATTGCCATTAGAGGTTTTGTAAATCTATTTAGAGAAATTAATAATAATAATAATAAGAATGGATAGATGTTAGTTTCATTATAAGTAACAAATATTAATTAGCAATTCATCTGTTAAGTAAGAATTTATGTAATTTTGACCTAAATGAAGTTATTGTCCAACAACCCCTTATATCATTCAGAAGCGAGTTCCAATTTCTAGCAACTGAAGCTGTATAGGATGAAGAATATAAAGATGTCTTGTGGTAGGGTATAATGAGTAAATTGTTATGATGAGATCTTGTGCTTAGCTGATGATATGCGGATAAATTTTGAAAACGAGAAGCCAAATAGATTGGGGTTCATTCCATTCCAGGTGACAATCCATATAAATACCAAGGTTCTTCACAGTCGTACTGTATGGAATAGTAGTATTATTTACAATTATCGGTGGCAAATTTTGTTTGTCACACTTCGATCTTTGATGTTCTATTAAGATTGCCTGCGATTTACTTGCATTTAAATTAAGTCCGTGCGTTTTCGACCAGGTGTAAGCTATTTAAAACAATAAAAATGCACTGTATCTGCAATTCAAATTTATTTTACATAAGCAAAATATGGTAAAACAACATTTTTCAAGAGGCACATTAATTGAAGCATCGGCTGTAACAACGTTATAAGTTACATTTGGTAAAATTTACAGGAGCTGCAAAAATGTGTACGCATACAATGTTGTTCTTATGAGGGTAGCAAACTTTTGAGTGGACAAATTTCACGTACTGCATTGATGGACAGTTGCAAGCCAAGGAGTATAGCAAGGTAACATGACATACAACATTATTACACAGAAACACACCGAAGGAAAACTTTGTAACTTACAACGTTGTTCCAGCTGATGCTTCAATTGTATTCAGGTACTCTGTGAATGTGTACTTAAAACAAGAGAGATGGACTATAGCTGCAATTAAATTTAAAATTTATTTATTTATTTTGTGTAAACAAAACACGACATTTTTCAGGAGACACAATAAGCATAATCATTTATTACATCCACTGTCTCATTATATATATGCTATGGTACATGTCATATTTACAAATTAATAATATGCAGGCTAATACATAAGAGTACATAGTAACTGTAATTAAACACAACACAAATACATATGCAAATACACAAAACTTGGAAAACTGTGGTAGAGCCAACTTCAGCTATAAGCCCCATTTGTTAGAGATCTGCACGGTCCATAATTCTTAGGCCCGGCCCATCTCGGCCTGATCTGAACCAGACCCGAACCCAACCAGAAACCTTAGATTAGCTTTAATTATCATTTGACTCGAACCTAATCCTGAAGACTAGCAGATAAAGCAGAGACCATAGGGATCAAGAACAGCTGCAAGAGATTATCACTCCATTAGAAGGATGAGAAGAAGTAATCTCCCAGTCATCCAGGTCAAACAAATCTGGTCAACAAAATTAAACATATTTTTTGTTAAAACATAAAGAATGGGTGATTATTGTAGCATTTACTTTCTGCCACTAATTGAAGATGTCCTTGTAGATGGACCACCCATTAAAGAGGAGGAAAAAGTAATGTAAAAACTGCAAATGTTACTTTTGATATTCCAAACCCCATCTCTTTCCAGACATGAGGACATGACTTACTTTTATTTCAAATCATTCTTTGTTATAATGTTAGCATTCAACTTTCAACTAATGTATTTTTTAAAGAAATCACTGTAATAGTACTGAAGTTCATGCATTTCTAACATTTCAAGTATAATTAAGTCAACATTAAACTTACAGTTCACAGATGGAGAAAGATTTTTCAATGTGGCTAATGCATTCCTCAGAGGCTTGCTTTTTCTTTCTTTTTTTTTTTTTTTAAGCATCCTTGGGGTGTAACTCGATCAGCTATTATCCCATTATCAGCTGAAATATTTAAGAGAGGAATATATGCTTATATTCAGACATTTCTGGGTTTAGCCTACACTACCTACACTGAATAAACCAGTAATTTCACTTAAAACTTACTTTCATTACACTGTGTAGACACCCGTACAGTGGAAGACCATGTGCTGCACCAGCTGACTCTGTAATATTTTAAGAGTGGAATTAATTCTTAAAATATTTAATTCTGGAGAAAGATGATGTTTTATCATAAATGTGTGGACACTTTAAAGTCAGCAGCTGTAACAGTATTGTATTTTCTAACGTGCTATTAATCCAAACTCATTTTTAACAATAAGAAAGTGAAGCTGCAATAATAAAGAGAGAGAAAAAACCAAGCAAATAGTTCTATTGTAAATACAGTGTAGTTAGTTTCTGTTTTATCTTATGAAAATATATTTTTCAGTTTTTCTGTACACAAGAAATCATTCACAAGTTTCAAAGTGAGAATCCTCACAGTAGAATTGAAATACAACTTAACATAATGTGGCCTAATCTGATTACAAATCCATTACAGAGAAATCTCAAAATAAATTCTTCAGTTTAGTGTACTTTCTGTTTTTAGGCCTACATTTATAAATTTCAAATTCCCACTCAAATCCCACATAATATTATAATACAATAATGTTTAGTTTTTATGACATCCATTTCTTGTGACCATTTCATCATTATGTACAATTTCTATTTTAACTTTTGCATCTAATTTATCTACTGCTTGCTGCAGATTTCATATAGTATGTGTCTTACTTTTATTTTCAACATGTTTGCTGAAAATGTGTTTACATGTTACAGCTATTTCAGATTGGAAAAGTAAGCATCATTCGTAGAATGTGAAAGAACGTTTTGTAGTATAAATCAAATTACCTGGAGATATTGTTGGGATGTCCAGTTTCACTTCAAAAACTAAAGAATTGCACTGTGAACCTGAATGGTACTGTAAATAAAAAAGAAATAATAGTATTATAATGTAATACCGACATAAAATTAAATTTGTATAACAATTTTCAAGAATCTAATATTTCTTTTATCTCTAAAGCTCATCATCTCTTCTTCTGACTCGTAATTCCTTACACACTAACCTCATTCGTGTTATTAGCTGCACTGGTATTAGTGGAACTTGGTTTAGTTACTACTTCGGCTGTAACAAAAGTAAGTAAATAAATAAATGAGTGAATGAATAAATAAATAAATAAATAAATAAATAAATAAATAAATAAATAAAAATAATTCAAACTTGTGTTATACAATTTCCTCTGCTTATTATTTAATAATTGTATAACTTAACATATAAGTGAACTTATGCATTGAATATGAATCAAAATCACTGAGAAATCACTCAATTGATAGGAGAATTAAATCACTTACCTTGGCGAAGTTTGGATTTGGTTTTGCTTCAGTTGGAGGGGCTCCAATTGTTTGTAGCCTACATTGTGTCTCTGCAGCAGCAATTTTGTGCTCTTTTCCAAGAATTCAAATTTGCTTCTCAGCTGTTTTCAGGTCCTTGTATTTGTGCTGATGTTACTATATTCTTCCCATGCTTCATTCTATATTACTAAAAAGGAAGTAAAACCAGGTTAATTCCATATGCAACCTACATTAGAAAATATACTGTATTTCTCTTTTTCCCTTATCTAAGTTTCTATGCCTAAATAAGCAAAAGCTTTTAATGGACGATTGTCAGTACAATATCAAACATATGACTATACTGTACATAGAAACTTCGGAAAAAACTTAATATCTGCTGTTTCTGTGTTATTTTACGAGGTGTTGAATGTGCATTACAAACAGATAGGCCTATTGCATTTTAGTGGAAACGTCTCTCCACCACATGCTGTTCTTTTAAAAAATAATGTTAGGCCCTATCTGTGATCGAATGGTATTATGGGCCTAATACAAAATATCCGCCCATTTATTAACAGTAAAATACGTGGCCTAACATACTGAAATATTGGTAATTTGCTAGGAACAGTGTACCTTGCTGTACTAATGTTGGTTAAAAATCCCAGGCCAAAGACATCATTCATTATTATCAATATCAGTGAACTTTTCTTTTTTAAACGAGTAACTTTGCCACATCGAAAGATTTAATTGTCAAAAGTACAACATTCCCCCGTAAGGATATACATAAATATACTTGGACTTCTCCAGATGGATTGACACACAACCAAATAGATCACATCTTGATAGATAAACGGAGACATACTAGTATAGTAGATATTCGAACTTTCAGGGGTGCAGACTGTAATTCTGATCATTATTTCGTGATTGGAGAATTAAGAGAAAGATTATCAGTAGCCAAGCGAGTAGAGCAACAAGTTAATATTACTAAATTCAATATTTTGAAATTAAAGGACGAGGAAGCTAAGCAAAATTATCAGGTCGAAATTTCGAATAGGTTTGCCACTTTAGAAAGTTCCGACGAAGTTGAGAAAGAATTAGATGTTAACAGCGTGTGGGAAAATATCAGAGATAGTATCAAAATTGCAGCTGAGCAGAGCATAGGTTATTATGAAATTAAGAAAAAGAAACCGTGGTTTGATGAAGGTTGTTGCATGGTAGTAGAAAGAAGGAAACAGGCAAAATTGAAATTCTTACAGGATCCAGTTGAGGAGAAGAGAGATAATTATTTCAATGAAAGACGGGAAGCAAGTCGTACACTTAGGAATAAAAAGAGAGGTTACTTGAAGGAAAAACTGAATGAGGTAGAAACAAATAGTAAGAATAAAAACATTCGAGATTTATATAAGGGTATAAAGGAATTTAAGAACGGATATCAGCCAAGGGTAAACGTGATCAAGGATGAGAATGGTGACTTGCTTGCAGACTCTCCATCAATCCTAAACAGATGGAAAAACTATTTTGCGCAACTACTAAATGTACATAGGCCAAATAAAAATGATCGGGACGAAATTGAAATACAAACTGCTGAGCCATTTATATTCGCACCCACGCTTTCAGAAGTCGAAATTGCGATAGAAAATCTGAAAAAGTACAAGTCTCCAGGTATCGATCAAATTCCAGCAGAATTAATACAAGAGGGTGGAAGTGCATTATATAGCGAAATTTATAAACTTGTACTTGCTATTTGGGAAAAGGAAATTGTACCAGAACAATGGAAGGAGTCCATAATTGTACCTATTTTTAAAAAGGGGGACAAAACCAACTGTGGTAACTTTCGAGGAATATCACTTTTGTTGACGTCGTACAAAATTTTGTCCGATATTCTTTTGAAAAGATTAACTCCGTACGTAGATGAAATTATTGGGGATCATCAGTGCGGTTTTCGGTGTAATAGATCGACTATTGATCAGATTTTTTGTATTCGACAGATATTGGAGAAAAAATGGGAATATAAGGGTACAGTACATCAGTTATTCATAGATTTCAAAAAGGCATATGACTCGGTTAAGAGGGAAGTATTATATGATATTTTTATTGAATTTGGTATTCCCAAGAAACTAGTTCGATTAATTAAAATGTGTTTCAGTGAAACATACAGCAGAGTCCGTATAGGTCAGTTTCTATCTGATACTTTTCCAATTCACTGCGGGCTAAAGCAGGGAGATGCACTATCACCTTTACTTTTTAACTTCGCTCTAGAATATGCCATTAGGAAAGTTCAGGATAACAGGCAGGGTTTGGAATTGAACGGGTTACATCAGCTTCTTGTCTATGCGGATGATGTGAATATGTTAGGAGAAAATACACAAACGATTAGGGAAAACACGGAAATTTTACTTGAAGCAAGTAGAGCGATCGGTTTGGAAGTAAATCCCGAAAAGACAAAGTATATGATTATGTTTCGTGACCAGAATATTGTACGAAATGGAAATATAAAAATTGGAGATTTATCCTTCGAAGAGGTGGAAAAATTCAAATATCTTGGAGCAACAGTAACAAATATAAATGACACTCGGGAGGAAATTAAACGCAGAATAAATATGGGAAATGCGTGTTATTATTCGGTTGAGAAGCTCTTATCATCCAGTCTGCTGTCCAAAAATCTGAAAGTTAGAATTTATAAAACAGTTATATTACCGGTTCTTCTGTATGGTTGTGAAACTTGGACTCTCACTCTGAGAGAGGAACATAGGTTAAGGGTGTTTGAGAATAAGGTGCTTAGGAAAATATTTGGGGCTAAGAGGGATGAAGTTACAGGAGAATGGAGAAAGTTACACAACACAGAACTGCACGCATTGTATTCTTCACCTGACATAATTAGGAATATTAAATCCAGACATTTGAGATGGGCAGGGCATGTAGCACGTATGGGCGAATCCAGAAATGTATATAGAGTGTTAGTTGGGAAACCGGAGGGAAAAAGACCTTTAGGAAGGCCGAGACGTAGATGGGAGGATAATATTAAAATGGATTTGAGGGAGGTGGGGTATGATGATAGAGACTGGATTAATCTTGCTCAGGATAGGGACCGCTGGCGGGCTTATGTGAGGGTGGCAATGAACCTTCGGGTTCCTTAAAAGCCATTTGTAAGTAAGTAAGTATTGTGCCTTCGACCCATGATTTGAAGCCATGAAGTACACTATTTCTAAAAAATTACCGAAATAGGCCCTATGCACTAACAATGTAGGCTATACAACAAACTGGAATAATTACAATACAAAAATAGTTGCCACCTACACTTCTTGTGCAGTTACACATGAATAAAACAATGGTTATGGAGAAAAACGCACTTTTGCTGGAACCCGCTCCCATCCTGTTTAGGCGTACTAATTAAAACCAAAATACTATCATATGATAGGAATTATTACAATTCGAAAAGAAACATAACCTTTAAAATCTTACCTTTTGCTTCCATGTAAAGTTTCTTCATACAGTATGTGTAATTTTCTGTTCTTCACTCTGTTATTTTTTTGGCTGGAGCTTCAGTATTATAATAAATAATAACAATAATGCTTACAATAAAATCTCAACATAAATAGTACCATATAAACACGGAACATAAACATGAAATACGCGGGGAAAGGTATACCAACGCAATAAATTTCACTACATTTTCAGTAACTTCATTGCCAACGTAATAAAAATGTTACTATATCTTCCGGATAACAATCCTGCAGTTAAAATCTGCTGGTAGTACAGAACAAAATATTTAATTTCCAGATTGCTAAACTGGAGTATACGAATCTGGAGCTTTAACAGGCGATCGTAGTACAGGCCCTTAGGGTATTAGCCATCGGCGTAGCTTGGTCGGTTAAGGCTCGTGCCTGCCGATCTGGAGTTGCTCTCGGTCGCGGGTTCGACTCCCGCTTGGGCTGATTATCTCATTGGGTTTTTTCCGAGGTTTTTCCCAATTGTAAGAAAAATGTCAGGTAATCTATGGCGAATCCTCGGCAACTATCATATCGCTATCACCAATTCCATCGACGCTAAATAACCTCGTAGTTGATACAGCGTCGTTAAATAACTAGTAAAAAAATAATGACTATTAATGGACAAAATATGTAGACAACTATCAAAGGAAATAAATATTATTTTATATTAATAATGGGTATTTATGGCCAAAATTAATGAATATTCCTAAAAATGCAAAAAAAATGCCCTAACAAATATGAAGAGCACAGGAAAAGAACGTGCTTTGTCTACTTTTTTTCAAAAATGAGTTATGCATGCTATGAGATGCAGGATTCCATGTAGTTTAAAGTTATTAATCGACCTATGTGATAATGTGAATAGTCGAAGTGCTACAAGAGATTTTAGATTTGGCGTACAGGGAAAGAACGTGCTTAGTCCTCTCACTACAGGGAAATAATGTGCTCTGTCCACTGTTTCTGTGATTTAATTTTTAGTTTCCTTACGGATTGGCATGCATGTTATAGCAGGAAGAAGGGAATTGGAGTAAAAATAATATTCCATTGTTTTTCATTATTGTTATAATGAGAAAATTCGTTCTTGCTGCATAAACTTTATGTACAAGTATAAATCTTTTTAGTTTGAGAAATTCAGTTTAGAAGTGTAAGTGTTGTAATTTATCACTTAAATTTTAATATTATTATTAAATAATATTATATTATTGAATGTTGAGTACTTCATCTGAGGATGGAACTCAGAGACCTTCGACTTCTAACAGTGTTAAGAAAAAGAAAGTACGAGGGAGAATGACTGCAGTCATGAAGAAATTAAGGGTTCAATCACATGAAGTAGGAGAAGACTGCAACTGTTAGTGAAAATGTTTCGAGGAAGTAAGTGCTGAAGAAAGATCAAGTATTATAAGGCAATTTAATGATTTAGAAGACTGGAATCAACAATCATTACATATGGCTGGGCTCATTACAATAATTCCAGTTTATCGAAAGCGACCAGTCATTACAGCAATGGAAGGACCAATAAATTGTATCTCCCAGAAGAATTATCAGTGAAAAAGATGTATAAAATGTTCAAGAAAAAATACCAAAATTTAATAATTTTATATGAAACATACAGAATAATGTTCAACACCATATTCAATATAGCATTTGGATATCCAAGGAGTGATACATGCATGTGATAAGTACACAGCTGAGATGGAAGTGATGAATGCAAGACTGACTGAAAATAATTTAGATGGCAACATGAACAAACAAGTTTTGGAATAAATTAATAAGATCACCAGTAACAACAAGGTCCATAAACTCAAAGTTGAAATATTTTATACCAGAAAGAGGAATGCTCGTTTAAGAAGTCGGAAGTTTGAAGAAACAGAAGCAATTTTCATGGACTACGAAAAAATGTATGCTTACCGTACATTAGTATCAATGATGTCTATTAGTATTACAGAAGGCAATTATCTGTTTACTCTTTCAATATTCATCAAATTTCAGCTGAAACTTCAGTGTTTTGTAGTTGTACTGAAGATAATTGTAGAAAAGGAGCCAATGAAGTCGTATCCTTTTTAAATCACTTTGTGACAGGAATAATGGACAACAAAGCGGATATCTTGAAAATTTTTGTGATTCATGTTCAGGCCAGAGCAAGAATTATATTGTTCTGAAGTATCTTAATTATCTTGTGAACGAATTGAAACTTATGAATAGAATGAAACATTCGTTTATGGAATGTAATAAAATATAGGACTAACTAATACAAAAGCAGTAACAGAACTTCCAATGGATTGGGTGCGGATCATGGTACAAGCTCGAAGTAAACCTACGCCTTTTGATGTTGTGGTGTTCAATCAAGATATGATGGGAAGTTGGGAGTCATTTCTGCAGAAGAAATATTTGAGGAAATACTCATTTCTTACAAGGCCCATCAGAGGGGTAATCATCACAAAAGAACACCCTCACCTCATTCAACATCGTGATATGTGTAATGGAACTAGGATTTCATCAGTGGTGAGAGCTTCACTGCGATTTCGAGAGCAGCAATCTGAAGAATACCCATGTCCTGCTTACAGAGGCAAAAAACAAATTATTTTGAATAATTTATTTTATATCTGCTAATAATTTAAATATCGGTAACATTATTTCTAACAAAGAAACTTCTCTGGTAATATCGAAGGAAAAGTATTAGGACCTCCAGATTTTGAAAGAATTTCGTGGACAAGAAGATAGAGTGTTTTACACAAACCTTCCACACTAGACTGGGCTGTGCATTTTGGGACAAAAGTGATTTTTATTGTTATTAGGTCCTGTGCAGTTTGGAACAAAAGTGATCATTGTTATTATTATTATTATTATTATTATTATTATTATTATTATTATTATTATTATCTCCACTTCATTACAGAAAAAGTTAAAAAAGGAAAGAGAAAATGTTTAACGTTATGTTATCATTTAAAGGTTTGTCAATCTCGTGATTTTGAAATTCTGAATTCAATATTTTTATACACACAATACGCACAAACACACATACAAACACGTTTCCGGAAGAAAACAGCTTTACTTGTAATATTTAATCTAAAATTAATTCCTCCGTACATAAGAAGCACGTTTTTTCCCTGTAACTTAGGACATTACTTTACGTAAATGTCAATAAAACTACAATTTCCAAAAATAAGGATGCAAACTTAAATTCAAATTCATTCAGATAACCTGTTCTTTCATAGTGACTTAAGTGTTCATTAATATCTCCGTTAGTATCCATGGAATTTGGTTTCAAACTTTGAAATTGCTCTCCTGAAAAATTTGATAAAGTGGACAAAGCACGTTCTTTTCCTGTGCTCTTCATATGTCTTAAAACACTCAGTTTATCACATAACTTATAAATACTAAAGCAGCTATGTTTCTGTCTTATTAGAAAAATGATGTAATTTCATCAAAATCCCAGCCTTACAAATGAGACTAAAATGGAATTCATTGCTGTAATCAGATTTGACATATTAAGTTATGGTTGCGGGTTCGATCCCGGGCCAGGTCGATGGCATTTAAGTGTGCTTAAATGTGACAGGCTCATGTCAGTAGATTTACTGGCATGTAAAAGAACTCCTGCGGGACAAAATTCCGGCACATCCGGCGACGCTGATATAACCTCTGCAGTTGCGAGCGTCGTTAAATAAAACATAACATTATAACATTATTAAGTTATGCTCTATGGTTCAAAAGTTATTAACACAGAAATTTGAAATTACTGGTTACGGTATTGACGAAAGAGAAGAAGATAAGTTTGTCCTGGTATCTGGGGAACGCAGATACCATATCGCATCTGTAAACTTCAACAACCGATATCCAGAAAGACAACAATTTCAACTTTAGAGGAACTGGAACTGTTCAAAAGAAGCCAAGTAGCAGTTGGTCAAAAACAGCAACTGACGAGAGAGCCTCAAGATTAGTCTTGGCCTCGTTTACCAATAATCCAAAATTATCGTACATCATGTGAAGCTTTAGGTTATTTCTTGTGACTGTATATAGCTATATGATTTGTGTAGCATAATGTGATGATGAGAGTGTGATTGTTGCTTGTGTATCTTATATGTGCAAAGTTTCGAAATGCGAAATTCTAGTATGTATGTCGAAACTGTTTTCACATGTGCATTACTCTTAACTCACCAGGTTCGAGGGTGAAACGACAGAAGATTGATGAGAAGGGGCGATTAGCTGTCTTGGAGAGACTGAAGCAGCTCAAAGGAAGTAAAAATAAATATGAGATGTCAGGGATGGAAAATGTGCATGATGAAGTGGACGAGAAAGAAGGTTCTGGAGGGACAGGATGATGATTGGATTGTTGACGATGGTGAGTAACTTGGCGAAACTAGTGCATGGGAAGATGAAGTGATTATGAAAGTGAAAAGCGTTGAATTTATAAGGTTTTTTGTTTTTGTTTTTTTCAGAGATTCGGTAGTATTTTTATAAAAAAGAAAAAGAGTATTTTTCGTGGACCAAAAATACGATTTTCATTTTTAAAATCACCTGAACTTACCATGCGATATTTTCTCCGTAACTGAATCTGTTCATTGTTGTTAAGGATTTTGATCATGAGCCATGCAAGGATAATGTCTAGAATTCGTATAAAGACTTGTGCCGTTACTGTATGCACTAACCCGCAGTTGCACACATCATTTCTCCCTTTAGTTTAGCTTGTCTTACAAGCAAACATTCTGATGGGGGCAGATAAAAAAGTTAATTTTTTTTCTTTCACCATGTTAATAATTTCAAAAGAAGTTGTTGTTGTAGTCTAGTGCCTTGCATCTGGCAATGAAGCCGTTAGCAGTCGTGCTTTCCAATACTTTTGAACTGTAGTTTCTTCTGATCTTAATACTTCACAGGTCTTCAAGTGGTCTTCATTCATTTCTGCTGGATCGTTACACAGGACACATATGGGTGAAGCTGAGATGCCTATTCTGTAGAGATGACTTGCTAGACAGTCATGATTTGTCAATAGTCTGAAGGCTGCAACTGCTGTTTTCCTTGGTCTCTGGGTGATTATATCTGGGTTGGAAAGTAGTGTAATCCATTTTTTGTCTTTAGCATTTGATTCTATTTCTTGTAGGTATGAATGAGAAAATTTTGTAGTGATCAAGCGTTTTATTGAGGAATATGAGAAATTAAATTTAGGCTTTTGTTTTATTGTTGTGCCTTTCTTGGCAAGTGTGTCTGCGGTTTCATTCCCCATGACTCCACAGTGTGCTGGAATCCATTGGAGATGGACAATCTTATTAACTTTTTGGAGTTGTGTTAACATTTTGTAGCATTCTCTTATTTTTGTTGACTTCTTTGTAGCATTTGAACATATTCCCCGAATTGCAGCTTTAGAATCTGAAAGAAATACTGTCTTGTTATATTTATTTAAGGGAAGATTTAATAATTGTCGGAGAGCAATGTGTATAGCCTCTATTTCACACAGCAATTGTTGAGCTATTTTTCAACATATTCTCCAGGGAATCGACAGAGAGGTGCAGAGGGCTGTCAAATGCTGGTTCTGACCCCAAGTGGCAGGCTTCTATGACACAGGGATACAAAAATTGACCCCATAGTATAACAAATGTCTCAATTTCAGTGGGGAATATGTTGACAAATAGCGCAACAATTGCTGTATCTGTTTCAATAAATCTTTCCATACAGTTGTGCTTTTTTCAGCAAACGGCTTCGGGGAAAATCACTTTCTGGACGCCCTCATAATTGCGGTAGAGTGGCCAAAATTTGTATAAGCACTTCTTTTGACATTATTAACATGGTGAAAGAAAAAAAATTAACTTTATCTGCCCCCAGTAGAATGTTTGCTTGAAAAGGTTAGAGGGTTTGTATAAAAGAGGATTTGAGAAGTCTTAAAGTTACGAGGTGGAGAAAGAAGGCTGAGGATAGGAAGGAAAGAATGGGCTACAGTTGTAAAGGAGATTAAGGTTCTCTGAGAACCATAATGCCCAGGAGTATGTAAGTAAGAGGGCTTGTTGGGGCAGTAGTCATTCTTTATATACAAACGATCAGGTTAATTTGGCTTGGCTTAGTCCCTAGTATATAGACAAGGTTAGAAGGCGATAGTTATTCCTTATACAAACGATTAAGTTTGCATGACCTAGTTCAATGACAAAGTTGGAGGGTTTGATCAGGGCATAGCTGTCTTTTGTACAAAATATTATATTATTTTTGCTTAGCTTTTCTTCATGTTGACTGTTAAGACAGAAAGTTCGGTTAGGGGAAAAGGGATAGCTAGCTAACTATTCGAGGAAAGATTAGGTTATTGGTATGTTGGTTAAATGTTAATTTGTGATGGAATGTGATGTGGTGGAAAAGGTTGTTCATCAGGTTGTGCAATGTGCAAATAGTGGCAGCATCTTAAAGGAATATTAGGAATCTGACTGTCGTACATAAGTCAATAATTACTAGGGAGCGGATGTTGATGACCTAAAAATCTACTTAAAATGATCATTAAATTGCCCTTAAACTAATGGGAAAATGACATAAAATTAAAAGAAAATGACATTTAAATATTATTCACCATACTCGCACCACAACTTCTTAAAAATTAGTCACCTTGTTTCAATGACTGCCCTGCAAATCTCGGAGAGAGGAGGCAACTTCCTGCAATTTGGCTAAGATAAAGGAAAAGAACATGCAACAAAATGAGGGTTTTAAGGGAAAACTATAGATTTTAATGAGGGTTTACACTGTGTTTCAATCAGGGGTGGTCCATGTTAGTGCCTTCATTATCCAGCTCATCCTCCGCCTGCGCTTCACTTTTGTTACCAGATCTTCCAGATGAGGGAGTGTGAATGACAAAAGAAATTGTGGGTGCAGCTTGCATTCTTACAATCTTTGTGTTAAAAATACTGTCTACTACAGTAGACATCCCTTCCGGATCATGTCCTGTCCAGGACATTGTGAAAGTTTCCTCCCTTCCAAACATAAATTCTAAAGACACCCTCATACCGACAAAGAACAGTAGCGGTCAATGTCCTCACTTAAACTAGAATTTTATATTACTTCCGTTGTGTGAAGTGAAGCCTTTAGTGGAATGAGGGATGGACTTTAGAGTCTGTTCCAAACTTTAAAATTCAAACTTTACTGTTATTCACTTATTTAGTAGGTAATTACTACTGACCTATTTGGTTAGAAAATGATTTAACAGACCTATAGGTAAAGAAGAAAGTAAATTGCTTTTCAAATGATCTAAAAGTTCTTCAAAGTATTAAAAATGACCAAAAAATTCCGAAAAAAAAATATATAAAAGACCTATTAGTTCAAAAACGTCAAAAAATTAAAAAAATGCAATATAAGAAATAATTTTTTTATGTTGATATTAACATAGAAAGAATTTATATGTTAATAGGCATCTTCCTAATGTGAAAAATAAGATGATGACTTTTTATCAACATCCGCCACCTAATAATTATCATGTGTCAAATGGGGTCCGTTAAACCAAGTAGGCCTACCTTTTGATTACTTCGTCATTCCATAATATGATGATTAAGACCATTTCTTAACATAACAGTACCACGTATCTATTCCTAACCCAGAAAATAATTTCATGGGAGATGAACACTAGGCAACTGTATGATTTAGTAACAAAACCGAAGTCTTGCAGCCACTTAAATACATTTCTGGTACAGCATCATGGCACAATACAATATTAACCTTATTTGCACCAGTGATCGGTTTTGTCTCTATCATAACTTATGCAAGTAACAATCATTGTAGATATGTGCCTTGTATGTGTGCCATTTTATTTCTCCTCTGTAGGCTTACTTTCTCTGTTTTTGACCAATAATAGCTTGACATATTATTTTAAACTTGTACGTTAGCTGTGATGTAATATAAGAGAGTATTTAGAAAATATCTAAATGCAATTTCTTCAGCTATTTCCATAGCTAGAAGGTCAAAGGAGAATAACATTGGCAAAGGAAGTTTTTAATAGAAAAAGGAGCATCTTCTGCGGACCTCTGGAAAAAGAACTAAGCAAGAGACTAGTGAAGTGCTTTGTGTAGAGTGTGGCACTGTATGTTCAATACTGCAGGTTTCAGGACTTTCTGTCTGAAGAAAGTGAGGAAATTCTGGAGGTGACTTTCACAGATAAGGCATGGTTCTATCTGAGTGGGTATGTTAACATCTGGACAACTAGCTTGTAGATTACTGAAAATCCCCACGATTTAAGAAATTTCCTTTTCATAACCGGAAGGTTGGTGTTTTGTTTACTCTGACTAGGAAGCGCATTATAGGCCCATTTTTTTGTGATTAAACCATTACCGCAGAATGGTACTGTAACCAGATTAACTATCCATTCCTATCACAACAGAATGTGAAATCTATGCAGCAGCTCACATCGCTAGGGATAAACTAAATATTCTGGATGACTTCAACAATGGATTATTTGCAGTGGATGGTGGCCTGCCCGATCACCAGATCTGACAGGTTGTTGTATAGTATGATTTACAGTTTTCATAGATTTTCCATTTTAATACAGTAAGCTTTTGTAAGAAATAGAGGTTTCATGTAGTGACTCCACAGCTTTCCTTCTTGCAATTGATATTTCACGGGTCTAATACTGTTACTTCAGTGGGTTGTTTAAGTAGCAAGCTTAGAGGTCCATTATGGGTTCTTAAGCCAAATAATTTATTTAAAAAATGTACTACACAGCATTACTGTACATGGAGACAATAGGCTGGATGCACAAAAGCTGTTCCCTAATTAATAAAAAAAAACATTAGGTTTGCAGTTATCTAGTTATAGTACTAGATTTGCGATTCGAACCCTTCAGTATTTGTATGCTGCTTGTAGTTTTCACAGTATTAATTTTATTATATATTACGTATTATGTTACATTTCATTTTTAAACTCTATATAAAGTTAAAATTTGAAACTATGACATGAAGAGATGCCAATTTCAAGTCCATATAGCCTACTATGTGAACTGAGTTTCAGTGTACAGTAATTTTAATCTGTACATAAAATTAAGTTTGAAATTGAGGCAGTCAGAAGCAAAGGGTTGTAAGTGTACTTATGTTATTTTCCATAACATGTGATTAAAAGTTACTAAGCATACGTAAATTCCGTGAAGTTTTAATTTTAAATGTTAATGTGTGATGTGGTTAAAGATATATCCCTTTACCACTGAAATTTTAAATGCTTTAATTTACCTTGGATGCACTTAAACCATTTTTTTTTTATAAATGTCACTTACACCCCTTTGTTTCTAACCACCTCAATTGTGACATGAAGAGATGCTGATTTCAAGTCCATGTATTGTATGAATTGATTTTCTGATGGCTGTGGTTATGTGGAAGATGGACGCGAAATATTTGATGATGACCTAGATGATGACTATTATTATTGCATCAAAGAATAAGAAAGGAGGAAGTGGATCAAAGAAGGGACGACATGGGAAGGGCAGTGATCAGGTGCAAGCAGATCCTGGTGACAAGAACATCAGAAGCATGCTAATGAATATGCCAGCTAAGGTGTATTTTACAATGACACGTGATAGCTGGCAAGCTAATCAGCTAGATACATAAAGAGACATAGCACATTCTTTATTGCTAACCCATTTCAGTAATTGTTGTACCATAGATGAAAGATTATTGATTACAGTAGGAAGGTATAAAATTTTAAATTTTAACCTTGACATAGAGTGAAGGTTGGTAATAGATACTAATAATATTATGATAGCCTAGTTCTTTTTGAGAATTTTTTATAATTTTACTGAGCGAGAGGAAGATTGGTTTTTTGCGTCAATGTATTAAGGGAATGTTCGTGAACAAGTTTCTGCACAAAACTGGTCCTTCTGTTGCTCAGTAAAATTGTAAAAAATTCTCAAAAAGTACTATCATACATAATATTATTAGTATCACAATATTACCAACCTTTACCCTACATCTGAAAGAAACTAATCCTGTCATATAACCCCAAAAGCTGTAGGAACCGAGGCAGACATAAAACTTGTCCGACGTGTGTTATGTTCTGGGCCAGACTTAAAGCAAACCCAAGTTACCAGAATTCTTACCCAGCTACGAGATTGTTGTATGATAATTAGTGCGTCGAGTTCTCCCGACCTCATGTCTAGTATCCCATTGCATAGTGCTTCCTAGAGACACAAAAGCTAGCCAAAAATGTTGATTTCATTTTTAGTTTTATGGTAGGCCTATTTACTTTAGTCCCCTCATTTCTTATCGTCTGGCAGTTATAAACCTGTCACTCTCTTAGCAGCATTCCTTTAATTATTTGTTACATAGTCTTTAAAGTGTTGTGGTTGCGTGTTTTTGATAAAAGATTGAAATATTGTTTTTGTGTTCTTGTTGTAAATTAAGAAGCAATTATTATTATTGATTGTGTAAAACTAAGTTTTGTCATTTATATATTATATCTATTTTGATCAACTGAAATATTCTGTGTTGCTGAGGATATTTTATTATAGGATGTATAGTTTGAGATTTTGAAGTTTATTCTTTATACAGACCTACAATAATTGCCTGATGTTGCCCAGTGTTATTTATTTAACGGATGTGTTGCCTAATATATTTAGTTTATGGTCTTAAATGGAAAATTAACCTATATTTGCCCCTTTTTATAAAATTTTATTAAATTCATTGCATAGTGACAAATTAATCTACTAAAATACGCTTAATTTCAGTATTAATTCATTATTATTCCACAAAGAAAAACAAATTTAATTTGACTTAGTATATAGAAATATTTGCAAAACCACAAGGATTATATAGTTTATTTTGATTTCAGAATGAAATATCATTGTTCATGGAGGGAATTATTTAATATTTTGTAGAAAGAGAAGAGCAGGTGTGACACTCTGTTTCAGTTTGTTATAGCAAAAGCTGATATAGAAAACTCCTCCTATCAGGTAAAATTATTACAGAGATATATTTTCCGGTTTTGTGGCGAATTGTTTCACAGATCCAATGAATCAAATAGAATGGTTGATAGGTTCTTGAAAAACAATGAACAGTGATTGGATAAATAGTGTGTGTACCACTTCAAAGTTGTAAAACCTAGTCGGGAAGAGAGAAAGACCACAGACGGAATTTGGAGAGAGCAATACTAGCTTTAAGCGCAGGAAAACTGAAGTGTCGAGGAAATCAGCAGAAAGTGTGGAGAGTTTCACTTTCGCAGCACAAATGAAACATCGTGGATCTGGTAATGTGGACCACACAAAACTCTTAGAGAAGATGTAAAAAAAAAAAACACCAAGTGCTTCTAAAATAAGAAAATCTTGGAGGTTGACATCCACCAACAGCTCTGTTATGAAAAACTACAACGAGGATGAAGTGCTGGAACTTTTCCTGAATGCCAATTTTACTAATGTAATGAGAGAAGAAACGAAAGGTCTAAGTGCTGACATATACCCGTCCTACAAGAGAATCTTAAATGCTCAGAAAATTTGTTATCCTGAATCAGTTTCAGTCATGAAATCCATGCAGAAGTAAAAATTCAAGTTCTATTGAACCATATGTCCATACATCTTACCACATTTTGAGGTCACAAGAGCCAGTAATTGTTAATATTAAAGACGACAAACTTTTCATGTCTTTACTACCAGAGTGGACAAAAGAGAAGAAAGAAACCTCTGACAGGGAGGACAACTCCTTTGACAGTGACTAACATATAAATATCAAACCATATTGAAAAGTAAGCAAGTAGCACTGATGTATATTTGTTAGGTTATTTTATTTCATATAATACCAAAAGTAGATAAGTAAATGTGTTAAAATTGCATTTACTATTTTTGGCTAACTTTTCAGCCTTGCTGCAGTATGTGCATAGGATGTAATTGAAAACATTTTGAGCAACTGCTCTGGACTTGAGGTAGGATTCACTCCATTTCCGCAAATAAACAATAATTCATTACTTAAATGAAAGATCACTTGCCAGACTAGTGCTGAGAGACTGCAGGTGTGTCAGTGTACGAACACATTGGTGCCTAGCAGACTCCGCTATCAGTGTTATGAAGCTTGGTGTGCACACAGTGGAGCTTGTTTACAGGCCGCTTTAATCTCTCAGCTGACTCATAGTTGGAATCTCTGTGTAGACTTGATATCGCAATGGATTCAAGTAGTAAGGACGAATTTGATTCATTAGACAGTGCAGGATCAAAGTAATTAATATTACAAGAATCCTTTTCTCGAGAGTGTTCCATTCACCCTGTAAATAATGAAAGGGTTGCATTTGGTGAATATAATCTTTTTTAAAAATCTGCCGAACTTCCCAGAAAAGTTTATTAGCTACCAGAGGATGGAAATCAAAACGTTCGATTACCTTTACTATTTAACTAAAGATTCCATACAGAAGACTATTTTGCAGGAAGAACGGCTTATACTCACACTGAGATAAATACTGTACAATTCTTACAAAATAGTGCCTAGTGAACATTCTCAATAATTGATTGATATTGGTTATTATTTATTTGTTTATTTTTTATTTTTCGTGGTATTAAGGCACATACAGAAGAAAGCGATTAAACTCTTGAAATGAGATTGAAGACTCCCATTACATCAGTTAGGCCTATTGGTGAACGACGATGTCCATTTGTCCGAATCCACTAGTAGTTTGTAATTTAAAAATTAATTAAACTCCACCTCGAGTTTTGAATCTATATGAAAAGTTAATATCATGGCAGGTCTTTCGAGGACACGAGCAATCAGTTTTTCTACATCCATTGTGTGCAGTGTTTAAAACTTTACAACCACTGAGACAGGATTCCCGCCACGAGTGAAGCAAGAGGTATGCTCAAGGCGGAGCTTGACAGGCTGCTAGCTGATAGTCGGAGTAGCCAAGAATGAATGATATTTACCATTCCATTTAACATTATCACGTCGTAGCATCTATGATATTCAAACAATTGCGCTGCAATTTTTTTTATTGATAGGTGTGTGTCCAAGGGAAGCATAGAAAAAAAATTCGAAATCAAAATATTGTTTTTATTGTTTTTAAAAGTGGGGTGTAACAGCAGGCAGATCAAGTGCACAGTTGCCCATCCACTGCACTCGGATAAAGTTGTATTTGTCTTTGCTGATGTACCACATTTATTTAAAAACATTAAATCAATGTTCATATCGAATAAGGTGATTAGAATACCCAATGATATTAAAGAGAAACAAAAGCTACCCACAAATGAAGTTCTGGCAAGCCATATTTATGAAATAATTGCACATGAAAAAGAGCATTCTTTTAACCCATTGATGCCCACTGGGTCGTTAACGACCCAGTGATTGTAATTTGTATAAAATATCCCGGTAGTGTTATATTGTGACTTGTTGGTAACTGAGAGTGTTGTCTTGAGTTATAAATATCTGTGTTTGATTAGTGCTGCACCATTCACATTTTATTTGAATCTATCTCTCAGCTTGCGTAATTGACTAGAATTCTGCAGCACATAGCTAATAATTTCTATTTGTTGGCATGGAGTGTGGCTCATTGCCGAGCTTCTGAATACGGATCTAAAACATCAAAATGTAAGTAATACAGTATATCCTGATAGCATTGTAACAGTTATAGTAATATAGCAACAATGACAATAGTTTTTAGAGTGGGTCGTTAACGACCCAGTGGGAAAATGAGAGGTACCATTTGGTCGCTTAGTAATATTTCTGTTTATATGATTCTTTTTCGTTAGTTATAGTTTATTTTTGTTTTGATATACTAGGAAGGGACTGAAAACTCATGAAATAATATCTGAACTTGAAGCAACAGACACGAGGAGCATATCTGGAGAAATTGATGTTTATATTGCACCACCTGTACATGGAGAAAGCGATGGGGATTCTGGAGATGAGGAGTGTAGTAATCCAGACTGCTTGACGAGGACATTGTTGGAAGCAGAAGCTGAGGTAAGGTTTTCAAATGAAACAAGTGATGTTGAAAATGATTCCCCTGAGTCTACATTGGAGGCTACGGTATTGTTGGAAGTAGAAGCTGAGGTAGAGACTACAACTAAAACAAGAGGAGATAAAAACTATAATCCAAGATCTGTACTGAATACAAAATATATTCCACAGTGGAAGAAGGGTCAGACCCTCCCTAATTTTCCACCAGTTTATAATCCTGTCCAGTCGAGTCATCCATTATCATTTTCTAAAGACAGTCATCCAGCTGAATATTTTGACAGTTGTTTCAAATGAGTTTGGCGTGCACCCTATAGGAACAGCAGATCGGTACTCAGCCAAAGCAAAGAAGAGGATATCCATTACACAATCCACGTCATCAAGAAATACAATAGTTTTATGGGAGGTGTTGATCAGATGGATCAAAACATAGCAGCATACAGAATTGGAATAAGAGGGAAAAAATGGTATGTTCCAATTCTTTTGTGGATGTTTGATGTCGCCATGAATAATGCATGTTAACAGCAAGATCAACAGGAATTTCCTTGGATAATTTGTCATTCAGACGGACAACTGTAATTGCTATGATGCAGAAATATGGAACACCAGTATTTTCACCGGGGCTCAGAAAGCATCTGAATGTGGGAAATATGGTCACAGGTCCAGCACGTCGCAATGCTGGACACTTGCTGGCGGTTGGTCAGCCACGTCGCCGATGCGCTGTCTGCAAAAGCAAGACTACTAAAGGCTGTTCCAAACCTTCATGCCCGGCTCTGCTTCATGACAAGTGCATCAGAGAGTTTCATACATAACATGGTAATTATGTGTTTGGATAATATTGAGTCATTTATATTTTACTATACGTATTTTTATGACTAAACATTATGTGAATGTTTACTTATGCACTGTTGATTCAATAACACAAAGAAATAATATTCACAATTACTGTCGTTACATGTAGTAATTTAGATATAAATAAAAAGAAAGAAAAAATGCATATCAGATTTTCCCACTGGGTCGTTAACGACCCACCCTGAAAAAGGGCCTAAATGTAAAGATTCATCTGTGTTCGCTCATTTACAATTAAAAATGTATAAAAACAAAAGCTGTGTGACATTCACAACATTTGGACAAAAATAAAGTTACGGGCATAAATGGGTTAAGCTGGCACCAAAACTATCAGAACGAGACCTGTTCCCTAGTCACTTCGGCAAGATGGAAGTGTGCACATCAGCACATGTGGTAAACCACACTGTAAGCAGTCCTCTGAAATTTCTTGCTGAAGAACTTGATAAACCTGCTTACTTAACTACTGCATGGTTTTTTGGACCAAGTAGAAAGATGGTTTCATTTAAGGACCTCTAGAGATCCATCATGTGCTTTAAGTAAATTTAATTTAAATGTTTACAGAGATTCCATAGCATTCTTAAAAGATTTTAGGGATCTTTTTTGTAATATGGAAGTTGGTCAGAAAAAAATTTGGAAACCATCTCAAACTGGTGTCCTAATTTCAACGCAGGCCATGTTAGAACTGCAGGCTAATTTATTGGAAGACAGACAGTACAAGTTTCTTTTAACTAGCAGGTTTCCTCAGGACTGTTTGGAAAATCTTTTCAGTGTGCTAAAAAGTAAACAGTGTGTTGCAAATGCAGTCCAGGTTAAAAATAACCTCAAGTTGGTCTGTGTGTCACAATACTTACGAAATGCATCTTGTAGTAGCTACGAAGAAGATGACAGGGAATTTCTTTCTGGATTCTTGGACACATTACATGAGGTAAAGCCTAAGTCTGAAGAAGTAGAAATTTCTGCAGAAGTGAGTCATGCTATGGCAAGTCTCAATTCTAGTGAACTGAATTCCTTATATAATGTATATCGTTCAGAGTATCCAGAAAACATCAAAAACATGTTCAACATGCATATCTGCTGTGGGTTCTAAAACGCCTATGTATGAAACATTTACCAGGTTCACAAACTTTCAATGCTTCAGGGAAGACACACTATTTTTCTGTTCAGAGGAAACATTTCAATTCTTTGTTGAAATGGAAAATATTTTTGTAATGTTCCTTCCAAGTGTTTCTGCACAAGATGTAAATTTGAAACAATTCTACTTCAAGGAGAGAGCAAATTAGAGCTGAACATGCCTGACTGTCATGAACTGAAAACTAAAATTATTAGCAGATACATTGTATACAGACTGAAAATTAATTCTAAAATCTGCAAACCAGCTACTAATACCTATGCAAGTAAATCCATTGCTGGACATTCACTGTAGTATAATTTAACACTAATAATTCTGGTATTGTATTCAAATGTGTTTATTTTTATTGTGTACATTTTATTGAATTCTCTGTTTCTGATTTTATTATGTAGCTTAAATCATATATTCTTGTAACTTAACACTAATAGATTATGTATTGCAGTGTGTTTACTTTTATTTCTATTGTGTACAATTTTTCAATTGTCTGTTTCTGATTTCAATGTATTTGATAGTAATTTAACATTAACATGTATTCCACAGTGTGCATTTTTATTTTTATTGTGTATATTTCATTCAAGGGTTGCAAAGGGTAGTGATGTGCATTCTATAACCTCTCCTACTCAATTCCCATCCTCACCTTCTCGTGATGCACCCTGTTCTAAGAAATGAGGCTCTGGGGACCGAGTCATGGCGGTATAACCATTTCATCTTATACTGAGGAAATGCAGTATACACCAGTTTGTCAGAAGCTGTAAAGTGATAGCCCTACCATAGGACTTGCCTCCTCCTTCCTTGCAACTAGTTGTAGGAAATCATTATGTTTACAAGTCTACAAATATAATTTTGTAGATCGTTGTTATAGCACTATGGCCTGTTAGAATGATATTTTATTAAATTCTTTGTTTCTGATTTTATTATGTAAATCATATTCGTTTGTAACTTAACACTATTAATATGTAATTACTTATATCTAATATATTTTTTATGTTTGGCTATGAAGTAAGTTTTACCCTATTCAGTGTAAGAGAAAACCTTATGGTCTTAACTGTACCAGGTTAAATAAAACCTTTCCTCGTCGTCATTATATTTGCAGCTTTCACATGGTCTTTTTTTTTTCCACTGCAGTATGCCATTTCCTTGGTATGTATGCCTAACTGAAAACTTGCATATTGTAGTGAAAAAAAGATTAAATGTAACAAGCAAATACAATAATAGTATTCTTATAGGAGATGTTATGTAACTATAATGTTCACCACTGTTACCAGAAGAATTTGCATAGGCCTGTTTGTATAATTATTAATTCCTCACGCCTTCTATTCTGTAGGTGAATTCATGACATTCAACAACACTTCATGAAATTGATATTAAAACTATGTGTTGTACAAGTAAACTATATTGTAAACCTCTTCTGTTTGTATTTCAACTAGACTAAATTAAGAGTTTACAGTAGTATTAAGTTTCTTTAACTTGTTCCATATTCTAGCTGTGAAGCAATGTATGAATACCATGGAATGTTAATAAATACAATAAGTTTACTGTGTAATGTATTGTCAGTATAATTTTCCAGGTACCATTCACAATATTTAAAATGCTATGAGAGTTGACATGTATACTGTTTACTTTGATTCATTATGACTTCTGATATTGTTTTGTATTTCCGAAAATGTATTGAAATAAAAAAAAAAAAAAATTAAATGTACTGGGAAATACAGATATTAAAAGTGTATCCGTATCAACATATTTTTCCCTTCCTCATGTGTAAAAGTGATATGTTGATTTTATGTCATTTTTCCAGCTCAGTTTATATTTAGACATTGAAAATGGGAGACCTCTCAAGAAACTTTCTCAGGTACGAAATATTAATACTAGAAGCTCCAATTAGATTAAATTAAAGGATAGGGACTCAATTTCCAGATATATTAAAAGTTATATCCATATAGCCTCTGCTTGACTATGCAACAACATGGGGGATGGGCGGAGCTTAAGCTGTCTTGTCGCCACTGTCTATATACAGCCACTGTAGTACGAGGTAACCCCTGGCGTAAGCAACTAGCAGTGCATATTCTTTAAGGTCGTTTTTCCTATTTTATATGAAAAGTTATTGACTTTAGCACAGCATACTTGACGTGCAATATCTCCTGGTTCTATAGGCGTTTGGACATCCATGATCAAGACAGTTCGTTGAAGCAGTACCCTTTCTTAATCTTGCATATAAAAACAGAATACCAATAACTAAGGCAAAGCTTGAGGACATTTCCAAGGCTATACAGTATGTTCCAGACGAATATAAGGCTTTCTATGAAGAGTTTAGGGAATGATCTGTGTCCGCAGGAACATAAATCAATGGAGAATGACCCAGGAGTTGATGTGGAACCAGGAGGGACAGTAAACTAGGAAGAAGAGCTAGAAGAAATCATATAAACATTATTATTAATAAATATGTAAGTTAGTTGAGTTTGAAACACAAATTATAATTGTTTTAAGTTTTTTTCTTTAATTTTTTGTTAAAAGGGTATAATTTAGTAGATTTTGGAATATGATTACTCTTAATACGGTAGATTTAATGAAAGATTATTTGTTGAAGTCCATGTCTCTTAAACAGTTCTATGTAGCCCACCTGAGATCTAATAAGTCTGTCTCTTGGTTTAGATGTGAATATGTTTTTTGTGTTTTCCCACAAATGTGGTTTCATGGAAATATGCCCTTTTAATATCGGCACGTTCACATAATTTGAACTGGTAATGGAAATTACGGGAAAATGACTAAACGGATTTTAATGAATAACTCCTCATTTTGAAGTTTGGAACCCAAAGATTTGCAGAAAAATAGTAGTTTTCAGTGAAATGTCAATTTTCCTATTTTCCAAAATCCATCTGTCGTCAGTTTTGAGAATGAAAATAAAACACACACACTACAATAAGCAATATTATACGAAGGCCATAACCTACAGGATTGCCAACATATTTAGAGCAAATCAGAGCAAATTCTGTGACATCATAATGACAATGTGTCGATCTTCATTTGTGTAATTTTATAATGTCTCTGTGATCCGTTATTAAAATTTTTCAAGACTTGCTACAAATAATTTACAGATCTGATTTTGTGGTGTGTAATTTTCTGAGTACAGCTGTGTTTTGGATATTAAAAACTACGATGACATTATCACCAATGAAAGTGAAATATTATTATAGTTAATGCCATGATGTGAGTATTTGTCACTAATATACATATTAATGATATAGCCTATTGATGATATGAAGCTCAAACTTTTGGAGTTATATAAGTAGACATAGAGAATATCTTAAATTAGATCTCCATTTCTATAATTTACTGAGTGACGGCTGTATAATAGTATATGTTGCTGAAAACTAAAAAACTTAGGTACATAAATTTGAATTTTAAATTCATCTTTGTAGATTATCCAATAAGTCATATTATGATGAAAGAGTAATATGGTTTCAATGTTTCCGTCTTGACTTATTTATAATGTCAACCCAAAAAAAATATTTTTGCTAACACATTTTAATTATTTTTGTGAACGTTTTCGTCCTGTGTGGGTATCTTCAGACAATATAGATATCTGTACATAGTGTATATCAAAATTACACAATACATGTGACCAATTATACAAACAATAACTTGAAGTTTTAAAAGGCTATTAAAACACTTTTAAAAATCTAACTAAAAGTACAGCAACAAGATTAATCAATAAGTTGTATAATAAATATGCATATTAATTAATATCATACTCTGATCGTCCTGACAGATAGAGATCGCAAACGGGCTATTATGTAGGATCGATAAGCTGTATTGTTACTATTATGTGTGTGAAGACTTATAGGTGGACACTTATTTGACAATAGGACCCATAAATGTATTTTAACAGAGAATAACATGAAAATATTTGCAAATTAATGAAGGTCATAGATAACAAGTATGATTCTGAATTGGTGTTTAGGCGTGAATAGAAAATGTTATGTTGTGAAATTTAATGTCTATGAAAGAAAATAGTTCGTGGAAATAATAATAGAAATAAATTATAGAAAACATCAATTATAATAATTATAATAAAATAATAGGGCATACATTTAACTTAATTACTGCTGTTGTTAGGAATATAAATAATGAGAAATAATTGTGTTATAATTCAATTTATCCAAATTTAATTGTGTATTGATTTTAACTTTCAGTTTATTTTGTTTATAATATATTAATATGTAATATGTATTCCTGTAGCTACACTAGTATTTTCTATGAAATTTGTCACTTAGGCTCTTCTTTTATGTTGTAATTTCTTGCTTAATCCCTATTAAAACAATATACCATGATTTTAATGTGTCTTTCCAAATACGCGTTTGTTTTCTGAGCAGTTAATGAGGATTATTTTAGTATCACAGAATTAGGAAAACACTATCACGGATCCCTATCACGGATTTAGGAGCCACTGTATAACAATGAAGAATCATATATTATGTAACAAACTTGTGAAACTGTTGACACTGAATGTTGTAAAAAGTGTAGCTATGACGTTATTTGAAAATTTTTAATACAATTTTGGCATAAATATAGACTTTATTAAATATGTCACGGAATTAGGCAACTTTACCCTACTTGTTGCATTACAGTGCTGAATGGCGATACCAATGCGCTGACGTAGATATTGACTGCTTCGAGTGTCCCCAGAAAGCTGCTCTAAACGTCTGCCTATGGTGGAGATAAGAGCTTTGGCTTCACTACACCATGATCCAAACGTTTCAACCGCAAAAGGAATAAAAATATAATTATCTGTAAGATGTTTATATTTATGATGTTTACTGACAGCAACACTTTCTGCTGCAGATTCTGGTGTCTTAGAGGTTGAAGACAGATGAGAAGGGGCCAGTGTATCCACAGTCGTCATCTACTGCCTTGATTGTTTCACGAGTGGAATCAACGTCGACCCTAATCGCCTGGTTGTTCCAGTGTGGCTGTTCCTCTTCGGGGTACCCGTTACCTGAAGGTCTCCAGTATCTCCAGCTGTTAGCAACCCCCGTAGAAGCTCACTGACCAGTTGCTGGTGACGAGGTCCGAGGATCGACGGCCAACTAGTCAAGAGATCCTTTATCTGGGTGAGTGTATTACTAGTCTCGAGAGACATTGTTAGAGGCATCCAACAAGGAAAACTCAGTGCGCAGAAACCAGCAGGCGTGACTGTCTTGCGCAGATGATGTATGCTCCCATTCCCAGCATGCTCTCACGCCTACTGAAGGGGAGTAAGAGGGGTATAGCGTGCGCGCCGCGAGGAGTTCAAGCTGAGGTTTGCTTGTGGGATACCTATAACCCTTGTTATAATTTCTTAAAATATTGGTGAAAGTTAGTACTCCGAGTGAAAGCCCTTTAGACCATGGCACAAGCAGATCAAGATCAACGAATTCAATTGTAGAAGACCAATTGAACACTCTTCTAAGACAACAAAGAATAAGTGCTGAATTATCAATTACAGCTGCTGCTAAATTGTTTGAAAAATGTTTTTTTCAGGCAAACCATCTACGCTAAATGAATTTATTGATAATGATAAGTCAGCTAGGTCATTAATAAACGCAAATCAGGAGAATATATTAATCAAATATATTTTATCAAAGATTACAGGTAATACTAGGAGAACTTTAAACATCCATCCAACATACGAAACAAAATGGGAGGATACAAAGGAAAAACTAGAGGCATATTTTGCTGTACAACGAACATTTTTATGTACAATACGACACAATTCTGTCAGGTAAATCAGAAACCCAACGAAAGTATTACTCTATGGGGGGCAATAGTCGAACAATTGATTCAATCTACTTTAGACAGTACTAATTGCTTCAATTGGACAAAAGGTAATAATTAAATTAGGAAAAAATGTTTTTGTAAATGGAATTTTCTTTGATTCTGTGAGAGAAGCAGTGAAAGCAGTTGCGGATGAGAAATCGTTAAAAGAAGTGATAGACAGAGGGATAATAGAAGATTGTGACAGAAGGTCTAGCGAAAGATGTACCTATGACATAGCTCTGGGAGGCAAGGTCTTGTTACGAAAGGAGAATAGGAAAAAGTTGGACCCTCTGTGGGAAGGTTATTCGGGTTAATAAAGTTAACCTCGAATTGTGCAGAATTGCGAGTACGGGAAAAAAGAGGTTCACTGTACACATCAATAAAGTAAAGGAATACAAAGAATAATTGTGTTTCTTTTTTTTTTTCAGAATCATACCAAGATGATTTTATGTAAGTGGTTAGCACTACTCACTGGTATGGCTACTGTTAAGGTTGAATGCTTTTCAGCAACTCAAAATGAAGAAATCAAAGGACAGGCAGGCATATATATTTTGATTTTGTAGCAAACGTGTGGTTCACTCCGCATCTCTGGGATGTCATTACTTACGTAGACATAGGACTGGTACAACACCTGTATGATACGCTCAAACAAGGGATTGCAACTATACAGAATGAATGTAAAAATTTGTTAGTATACACATGGTATCACAAAACGGTTTGTGAGCAAGGATTAGCTGACATCCTGGCTAAAAGAACTAGTGTACAAAGGCTAAGAGAAACTCTTGGAGAAATTATTGGACCAATGGTCAATAGTAATAACAACAACATGTTTTGTAGGCGAAATTTCTAAAATTCTATTCGGCACTGCAACTGAAGCTGAGATAGAAATGTATAAGGAAAGAATGGATAAAATTCAGCAAGAACAACTTAACTTCTTGCATATTAGTTCAGAACAGAAGTCAAGTTTGATAACAGTCAATGAAACAACTACGGAATTATTGTTAAATCAAAAAGCAATGAAAGAAAGTTTCAATACTTTCCTTTCACATTACCAAAATAATGGGAAGGTAAGACCCTTGAAGACAATGAGATTACAGCAATTAATCTAAAGATTAAACATGTTGAGTCAGGATACTAAGATTGTTATGAATATTACGATTTGTTGATCACAATGACAACAAATGCGCGACTTGGAATTATTCAACCTTAGGTTATAACTTACGAGAAAATTAAGAAAGTGTTACGTGAAACAATTCCTATCGATTTTCCATCACACCAAGTGGACCAGGTGATGACGGCAACTATTTATAAAACATCACCTACGGTGGTATACATTGTGAGAGTACCTTTACTGTCACGCGAAAAATTCAATTTATATGAAATTGTTCCTTTTCCGGTAATTATGAATAATAATAGAACCGCAAAATTTATACAACCCCAATACCTTTACATACCAACCAATACATTGAGAACAAAAACGGCATTTTTATCTCAACAGCATGTTAGAGAATGCAAAAAGATAATTGAGGCACTCAGAGGCAAAGTGATACAAGTGGCGTTTAATAAGTTTTGAGACAAATGACTATGAAGTTGAAAGAAAATTTAAAAATCTTTTACAGGAATATGTTGCTGTAAATTTTCAGTTGTAACCTATAAGTTGAATATGGCAAATGCCTGTTATTATTCTGTTGAGAAGCTTTTGTCATAGTCTGCTGTCAAAAAATCTGAAAGTTAGAATTTATAAAACAATTATATTACCGGTTGTTCTGTATGGCTGTGAAACTTGGACTGTCACTTTGAGAGAGGAACAGAGATTGAGGGTTTTTGAGAATAAGGTTTTTAGGAAAATATTTGGGGCTAAAAGGGATGAAGTTACAGGAGAATGGAGAAAGTTACACAACGCAGAGCTGCACGCATTGTATTCTTCACCTGACATAATTAGGAACATTAAATCCAGACGTTTGAGATGGGTAGGGCATGTAGCACGTATGGGCGAATCCAGAAATGCATATAGAGTGTTAGTTGGGAGGCCAGAGGGGAAAAGACCTTTGGGAAGGCGGAGACGTAGATGGGAAGATAATATTAAAATGGATTTGAGGGAGGTGGGATATGATGGTAGGGAATGGATTAATCTTGCTCAGGATAGGGACCAACGCTTTCAACGTAGATCCGTTTGTTTGTTTATTCTCAATAATTGGTTTATACTGCGAAATTATTTCAACAGAAGGCTTCTCTGAAACGAAAATAAATTAGTCCCACGATTTCTTATTGTTCCAGTGTTTTCCATTTCACAACAGAAATACCAATACACCGCTCCACGCCACTGTGATACAGACGACAGAAAGAAGCAGAAATAAAACCTGAGAGAATAGAAAGACTTCTATCCTCTCTGTCTACTATAACGTAAAATAATTAGAGAAGAAACATTTGTAATAGAACAAAAATGAACACAACAGTAGTTATTGAATTGAAGCGTGAATATGTGGTGTGTAATGCAACCAATACAGTAATAAAATATGATTCGCTTCCAATCGGTGTTCAGAGATGCAGCTATTGAAAGCCACGTATTGTCCTTCATTTTCTCATCTTTATACGAGGCGTGCCGCTTATCATAAATGTGAGGATTTCAATATTAGAATCTCATCAAATAAAACTTGCTCCATGATACACAGCACAGAACAAAATAATGCATAGGTTATGTCACGGTCTTCTTGCTATAAAATATACGACGACAAAATAGCTTTTAGATGGCAATAGAATGAATCTAGGGGGCTGTGATCGGAAACGTGAATGCCAAAGTTGAAACTTGGCCAACTCTCCGTTCCCGATCTCGGGCTCCTGCAAGCATTTCGTTAATTGTGAATGCTCACATTTAAATGTAGGCCTATACATTTTAACAATTTTACTGTTTTCGTTTTCGTTCCGATTCTCGTTTCCAGTTTATTGTGAACCAGCCTTTACTCTCGATTAAGGTAGTTATACGGGTGTAAAGTGAGTGGTGAAACCACTGCCATCGTGATCTAGACCAGGCCGTAATGCAGGATGTGTGACGTCACTCGATGGGTCGGGCTTTTCTATTTGAGTTTACGGAGCTGAGTTAAATATATTACTGTAATGCTCAATTTTATTTAGTGTAATGTGTGTATAAGATATGTTCACTTCTTACTGCATAATATGTTGCAGAAATAATTACAAAACTGTGTTATTTTAATGTGAATGGAGTTTTACATGTTAACATAACCTGTTTGCATCAACATTTTAAGTTTGAAATGGAAGCTATTTTGAGATTTAATAAAGGAGAATTATTTATATTGTGATTTTAATTTAGCACATCTATCTTCCTTACTTGTAGGTAGAAAATTTACCACAGTCCCTCCTATGAAATTAGTATAGATAGGTACGTACGGGTGTGGGTTACTTCATCTGGCAGGTTAGATAAATAGAATTAAATACGACCCAGTATAGTAGGGAACAAATAAATAAAACAATTAATTGTTATTCAAAGTAATGTGTGCATAAGTTCCATTTATTTGTTGTATAATGTGGCAGGATTATAAAACTGTGTTATTTTTATGTGAAGAGAATTCAGCATGTTAACATAACCTATTTGCGTCAACATTTTAAGTTGAGAACGAAAGCTATTTTGAGATTTAATAAAGAAGAATATATTTAGGATAAACTTCAGAATACGGTTATCTTCCTTACTTAAAGGTAGAAAATTCACCACACTTCCTCCTATGAAATGTACATACGGTTATATTACTTACTAGCGCTGAGGTATAGTTCCAGTAATTTCTGAACTGAAAACAGTTGAATTTATTTTTTGTGGAGATGCATTTAATCCTCTAAGCAAGGCGTAATAAAAGCCTGAACTAACCGAACTAATTAGTATATGCAAGGTGTATGAATACGAAGGGAACTACCTCAGCGCTAGTTTAGGCCTGGTAACATATTAAACTAATCAGACTGGAGTACCGTATGAAATGAATAAATACAATTGAAGTGTAGACAAATTGCATTTACAAGTTATATGTAGCGTTATGTTTAATTATGATGCATAATTGCGAATATAGAAATAAGGCGGTGAATGTAGAGTATCTAACGCCCACTGAACGAATATTTCACTTTTATAACTGCCAATGTTGCGCTATAATCGTATATGCAAGGTAGGCTATAACAAAAACCTAAACTAACCAAACCTAACCTGTGAAAGAAGCAACAAGTTATACTAAATATGTGTAAAATTGGCCTGTGTCTCTATAGTGGGCGGGACATAAGTAACATTGACCCAATACTAGATATGTTACAGTAGTGAAAACTATTAGGTATAATTTTTCACAATATACCGTAAGTTGGGGTAATTCCGATATAGTATTATAATACCGATCATTTTGCTTTTTCATTAAAAGATTGTAGCTCTTGTATTATATCGTGAGGTATGTCGGACAATACGTTATCTACGAAGCTAATAATGTGGCTGATATGAACCAGCTGCGTGATTGTTTGCAGCTGTATTAATTAAGTTTCATTTTCCATTGTTGATGCCAAGTCGTTTTCTGCTTGCTATGATATCCTTGTGTAACTTCAGTTCTACTGCTTCACTGGAAGGGTTTGTGACGTAGATGAGAGTTAAAATGTGTTGTATAATTAGTTACTTATATTATTCGTAAGTTGGATAATTATTAGACCATACCTACTTGAAATTAAAACACTTAATATGGGAAATCGAAAAGTTCCAGGGTAACACCGATCATGGGTGGACCTATACAGAAAAAATCGGGACTATCATGGAGATGTGGTAGATACAATCCAGTTCACTTGGATAATGCTGTTCGGGCAGTAAGGAGTGGAAAATTGTCCATTCGGAGATTTGCCTTCAAGGAAGTGGATGTAAGAGATGTTGTTCAGGACCACTTCAGCTGGAAATGAAAAGAGGAGAAAAGATTTACGAATAATCGTCCTGGAAATGAGTGGTTTCTTGGATTCCTAACTAGGAATAAGGAGCTCTCAAGCAGAATGAGTGAAAACAGAAGCGATCCAAAGCATTCATAACGAGAAACACAATGAATCAATTCTTTCCTAATTTAGAAGAGGCCTTGAATGGAGTTCAGCCTTCAAATTTGATAAACTACGAACAAACTAATTTTTTCGATGACCTTGGGCAGAGTAAGATCATAGTTAAACGAGGTTCGAAACATCCAGTAAAAATTTTGGACAGGTCTAAAACAAGTATTAGTGTTATGGTGGCGGCAGCTGCAGGTAGCCCTGTACCTCACCGTGTACAGAAGCACACGTCCCTATGATACCTGGACAGAAGGTGGAATTAATGGTGCAGAATATGGTCGCAATAAAAGCGGCTGGTTTGACCTAGGAACTTCTGAGAAATGGTTTTGTAAGATGCTTCTCCCCTATGCAAAGAAATTACAAGGACCTAAAGTAACAATCGGCGTTAATTTATCTAGTTATCTGTCCATAAATATAATAAAGCTATGTGAAGAAAACAATTAAGATACGGTATGTGTTCTTGCCACCTAATACAATTCACTTAAATCAGCCACTTGATGTGGCATTCTCTCATCCACTGAAGGCAGCATGGAGCAGTGGAAGAAAACAAATATGGGAGTAATACCAAAATCGGATTTACATGAATTCTGTAATTTGTATTCTTAAAAAATGATGAAATATAGCATGGTACATTGTTCTTTGTAAGCCCTAAGTTTAAAATGATTTTTAAACATTTTTTAAACTTAAAATACTGATCGGTATAACACCTTCATACTCTAATAGTGATCATAAGGAAAATTTAATAGGTGATCGGTATTACCCCATTCTATCAGTTAACACTGATCATTGATTTTTCTTTAAATCTTTTTCAAAATATAAATTATTGATCGATAAAACCCCTTCAACAGTTTGACAGCGATCATGAGGGAAATTAAACAGGTGATCGGTATTACCCCATCATATAAGGTAACACCGATCACTGATTTTTTTTAAAATAAAATGATAATTAAAATTAGTCAAATTATGAATAATGTATCTACAGGTACTTAAAGATTGGGAGATAATTAATTGCTTTATTAAGCACATATTAAAGAAAATGCTAATGAACTACGTACGAAAATGTATTAAAAGTGATCGGTATTAGCCCATATTACGGTACTATATGTATCCCGCTTTTAGTTCAAATTGTGTATATTATCAAACGTCGTATTATTTATAATGTAGATTATTTACACATAAGAAGGGCGCAATAATTTAAATTTAATAAAACAAATACGGTAAACTAACAATAATGGATTAGACAAGAGTAACATCAGTAACGCTGCACTTAGGCCTAATCATAATTTACTTTACATCCCAGTCAATGTTTCACTTTCACGTGTATATTATTACACATATTTACTGTTTATAATACCAAAAATTCACTTAACCACAACAGGTGCAATGTTTAATCGAAATAAAGGCAGGTATTACACATACGAACTTTGCCTGCAACAACGTAATTTTTACACCAAAAATAATATTATACCTTACGTTGCAAGTGAATTGTGTCTCAAGTGTCTCACAATCACAGTTTAAAATTTTACTGACGCAATTACACTGCATTTCAGAGAAATATATGTTATTTTTCATGTACTGCAACTAATTGATATGGTTGAAAGACCGCCCTTCGCGATCGGCTGTTAAGCGAGTCACATGATCTGCCTTACGGCCTGTATTAGATCACGATGGCAGTGGGTGAAACGCTACGAGGTCTTACTCGAGATTAAATCGAACTTTAATCGAGACTAAAGTGTTGGTGAAACCGCATGAGGGGGGACCATGGAGGGGATATTGATTTGTTATAGCTTGTGTTAGCCTCTCTGTCACAATAATACATTGTGCCATATTGGTGTTCTGTGAATGTGCTGCGTTGTTGAGTGTTAGTTTAATCAAAAGTGCATGCGTGCATATATTACATATTAATTTTGTATAAAATAGTTCATACTGAGAGAACATTGAGATCATTCTTTTTATCCTCTCAGGTGAAACCGGCCCTGAGTCAAACAACGGAAACAACCGAGAATCGCAATTGTCAGAGTTCAGAAAACAGAACTGAGCCTACACTTGGTTATAGGTTATGGTTGAACTCTAGAATCTCTGATCCTAACAGAGAGTTAAACAGAATGTTAAAATGTGAAATGTAAAGTTGAAGAAAAGCAATATTTTTAACAGCAATTCAGACTTTTAGCTTACAGATAATTAACACTATGTTAGTGCATTTTAACAAAGATTGAAGAAACCGGGCCTAAGTCTCTAGTTAGAGAGCCTTATCACTTCCTTGGCATTGAACATCCCAGCGTGCTAACATGTGTTCCGTAATTTATGTTTTATGAAACTGACAGGAATTTTATGGTAATTATCAACGACATTCATGGAACAAGCAAGCTTGGCTAGCTGGTCTGCCCTTTCATTCCCTAATATACCCGAGTGCCCTCGAACCCAGTTTAAACAAATATGTTTGCTGGAGTTAGCAATATTACGTCTGACATTTACGCCAATCATATGCATATTATATTTGTCCCTAATACAGTTCAAAGTTGCCTTATTCTTAATAATAATAGAACGACAACAAGCACTACATCCCTTCCTGTAATCTGAACACGTCTCTCTCTAGTTACAGTGTTTCAACATCCACGGTCCACACTTTCTACAACTGCTACAGCAACAGTAACAAAAGAGCAACATTACTCCGATTACTGAACTAATATAGAACCAAGAAGAATAGTGACGCCAAAAACTTTCATATTGAATTTTGGATTGTTCTTTTGATATTTGTTTTTGAAGATCATCAATTCTTACTCCCATGTATTTAAAATCATGAGTCGTAGATAGAATATTTGGAAATGGCAATTGCATCTTAGTTTTTGTCGTTATTTCTTCTTGTTTCTGTGAAATACAACAGTCAATATGCATGGGAGCTATAGGGATGATATCAGTAGTAATTTGATTAATTTTAGTATGCTGTAGTGCAGTGGTTCCCAACCTTTTTTGACTGACGACACACTTTACTGAACGCCCACGATATCGCGACACACTTATTTGATTTTATTAGTAGTAATAATAATGATAACTAGTACATTTATTCTGGAGGAAAAGGTGGTGTAACTCTGTGCAGAATATTGTAGAGCAGACGGGGAGATGCTTACTGTTCACTACACGGGAATTTTGTCGTTTTTAACCTCCCTTTCGTCCAACTAAGACTTTCAAGGTCTAATCGGAATTCAAAGAAAAATTATATTAAGAACATAGTTATTCACAGATATTTCGGTTCCATGATTAAAACTGCAACAAAAATGTGCCGCAACGCCGTTCCAGCGTGTTCCGCCAGAAAAAAGCATTGATATCAACTTCTATGTAGTGTTGTAGATAGGTCGATGTTAACATGCAATCGAAAATTCTAAAAGAACAAGCAGCAACTTGAGTGGCATTAGAAAAAAAAAACAAAGATATGTGTCAAAAATCCCAATCTATCTATGCTGGATATCCGATAAAAGATTATTGTTCTTGAAAACTCGCCTATTTAAATTAATGTGAAATCTGCGGTTGGTGGGTTGCACAGAGTTTCTTTATACAGTACGTGGCCTTATGGCTGAAAAACTGAACTGAACATGCAGATGTTCACGTTTCATTGGTAAAGTCTGTCTCAAAATAAAATGTACCATATCAAAGACTTCGTTGCAAATAAAAAAATGCGTTGTAAAGAGACTTTGTGGATGGCATAAAATTTATTTTTAAAATCTAAAATTTTGCGACACACTGGTTGGAAACTCCTGCTGTAGTGGATATAACACACCTATTGAGGTCAACCCTTTACAATTAACGGCTAACACAAGTTTCCCTCTATTGAATAATTTTACTTTTTCCTTTACTTCATTCTCACATACTACAGTTATTTCATCCTTTTAATGATTTATATACAGCCATTCATTACTATGTGTTAACGGTATCTACATGGTATCTATTATATGTAAGTTACATATTGTTCAAATGCTTTACATATTTTGGATATTCAGTAGTAGTAGGATGTGTTAGGTAGATGAGACAATTCTCTTTCACTATATGATTTATTGGTACTTTCTCCGTACAAATCATATTAACAATTGAGACACTCAGAAGGAAAGCAATACAAGTGACATTTTCCTAAAAAAAAAAAAAAAGTGAGATAAGTGTATATTCTAAATCTTTTTTGGTTTTGATTTATTAATATTTAATTATTTTATTGGAATTTTTTATTAAATTATTATTTATTTGTAATTATGATAAAATTAGTAATTTTTATTAACCAAATTATATTCTGGTTAATAACAAATATTGTAATTCTATTAACATGAATTGGAGCACGTCCAGTAGAAGACCCTTATATTATTACCGGACAAATCTTAACAGTTTTATACTTCCTATATTCAGAGAAAAAGTAATATAAGTGCAGTTGCAGTCAGTGCTGTTCCATGTTGGCCTAACTCTTGCTTACAGAGTTCTGACTGAGAGGCAAACTAATACAAGTGCGTTGTTTACATAGTGTTGTTGCGTTTCTAATTGATTTGCTATAATGGAGAGAGGTAATATATTACAGCGCTGACTTCTCGAAACATCTTCGTGGAAGGCCTGCACACATTGAACTGGACCAACTATACAGTTGCTAAGTGGAGCAACTTACAAGAGCTGAAGAAATTCATCCCACCCATAACCACTCTTTCTTTGATGACCTGAAGCATGAGGAGGGGCTTATAATAAGGACTGCAGGACGTGAACGTGGAAGAGGAAGTTCAATCGCAGTAGGAGGCCTACAAGTGCACTTCATGACAGAAACACAGATGTTGCAGCAGACAGAGATGTGACGTATTCAGATGAGGCTAGTGACGTAATGGACAGCGACTAAGGCTGAATTTCATTGAAAATTAAAAATATCATTAAACCACTTCTTTCGGTTATATAGACACATTTTGTGTCGTAATATGATAATAAGAAAGCTCAAATGCTGTTAAGACAAGAATGTTTTAATGTTCTAAGCAATGTTCTTGTTCTTCTCTTAAATAATATACAAATACTGAAAACCCTTGCACTTGTATTACTTCTCCAGAAAAAATAATTCCGTGGAAAAATACTACAAGTGACTTTAGGGTCCAATTTTACCTGAACTGTTTTAGAATAGATAATTTCTATTTATAAGTTAAAAAATATAGGTACCAACTTATAGGCTTACTTACTTACTGGCTTTTAAGGAACCCAGAGGCTCATTGCCGCCCTCACATAAGCCCGCCATTGGTCCCTATCCTGAGCAAAATTAATCCATTCTCTATCATATCCCACCTCCCTTAAATCCATTTTAATATTATCTTTCCATCTACGTCTCGGCCTCCCTAAAGGTCTTTTTCCCTCCGGCCTCCCAACTAACACTCTATATGCATTTCTGGATTCGCCTATACGTGCTACATGCCCTGCCCATCTCAAACGTCTGGATTTAATGTTCCTAATTATGTCAGGTGAAGAATACAATGCGTGCAGTTCTGTGTTGTGTAACTTTCTCCATTCTCCTGTAACTTCATCCCTCTTAGCCCCAAATATTTTCCTAAGAATCCTATTCTCAAATGCCAGTAGTCTCTGTTCCTCTCTCAAAGTGAGAGTCCAAGTTTCACAACCATTCAGAACAACCGGTAATATAACTGTTTTATAAATTCTAACTTTCAGATTTTTCGAGAGCAGTCTGTATGATAAAAGTTTCTCAACCGAATAATAACAGACATTTGCCATATTTATTCTGTGTTTAATTTCCTCCCGAGTATCATTTATATTTGTTACTGTTGCTCCAAGATATTTCAATTTCTCCACCTCTTCAAAAGATAAATTTCCAGTTTTTATATTTCCATTTCGTACAATATTCTGGTCACGAGACATAATCATATACTTTGTCTTTTCGGGATTTACTTCCAAACCTATCTCTTTACTTGCTTCCAGTAAAATTCCCGTGTTTTCCCTAATCGTTTGTGATTTTCTCCTAACATATTCACGTCATCTGCATAGACAAGCAGCTGATGTAACCCGTTCAATTCCAAACCCTCTCTGTTATCCTGGACTTTCCTAATGGCATACTCTAGAGCAAAGTTAAAAAGTAAAGGTGATAATGCATCTCCTTGCTTTAGCCCGCAGTGAATTGGAAAAGTATCAGATAAAAACTGACCTATACGGACTCTGCTGTATGTTTCACTGAAACACATTTTAATTAATCGAACTAGTTTCTTGGGAATACCAAATTCAATAAAAATATAATATAATACTTCCCTCTTAACCGAGTCATATGCCTTTTTGAAATCTATGAATAACTGATGTACTGTACCCTTATATTCCCATTTTTTCTCCAATATCTGTCGAATACAAAAAATCTGATCAATAGTCGATCTATTACACCGAAAACCGCACTGATGATCCCCAATAATTTCATCTACGTACGGAGTTAATCTTCTCAAAAGAATATTGGACAAAATTTTGTACGTCAACAAAAGTGATATTCCTCGAAAGTTACTACAGTTAGTCTTGTCCCTCTTCTTAAAGATAGGTACGATAATGAACAATTTCCTTTTCCCTTATAGCAAGTACAAGCTTATAAATTTCATTAGATAATGCGCTTCCACCCTCTTGTATTAATTCTGCCGGAATTTGATCGATACCTGGAGACTTATAATTTTTCAGATTTTCTATCGCAATTTCGACTTCAGAAAGTGTGGGTTCGGGTATAAATGGCTCAGCAGTTTGTATTTCAATTTCGTCCCGATCATTTCTATTTGGCCTATGTATATTGTAGTTGTCCAAAATAGTTTTTCCATCTGTTCAGGATTGAATGAGCGTCTGCAAGCAAGTCACCATTCTCATCCTTGATCACGTTTACCCTTGCCTGATATCCATTCTTGAATTCCTTTATGCCCTTATATAAATCTCTAATGTTTTTATTTTTACTATTGGTTTCTACCTCATTCAATTTTACTTCAAGTATTCTCTCTTTTTATTCCTAAGTGTACGTTTTGCTTCCCGTCTCATATTCAAATAATTATCTCTATTCACCTCAACTGGGTCCTGTAAGAATTTCAATTTTGCCTGTTTCCTTCTTTCTACTACCATGCAACAATCTTCATCAAACCACGGTTTCTTTTTCTTAGTTTCATAATAACCTATGATTTGTTCAGCTGCAATTTTGATATTATCTCGGATATTTTCCCACATGCTATTCACATTTAACTCTTCCTCAACATCGTCGGAACTTGCTAATACGGCAAACCTATTTGAAATTTCGACCTGATAATGTTGCTTAGTTTCCTCGTCCTTTAATTTCGGAATATTGATTAAATTATGCCCTATTATAATTTGTAGTAGATCTACAGTTCAAACCCTATACAACTCGGTCCGAAACATCGCGAATATGGGTGTAAAATACTGGAAAGTTCACGGTAAAAGTGGTGAATGACTCGCCAGTGCTATCTAGCGGCAGGGATTGTAGGCAGCGAGGATGACGTGACGAATAGCGCGTTGAACTGTGATATGAGCTTTGTTCTTCAACAAACTCATGATGTCCTAAGGATTATTCTCATTATAGTTGTAGCCTACACAATATCAGTTAAATATGGAAATGTTTGTTCTATGTTTTTTAAAAACTATGCCTAGCAAATTATGCTAGACCTTTCTTCAGATTTCCAAAAGATAGAGATTGGGAGTAGTCATGTAAACACCAGTAGAATATTACTTTTCTATTACAAGATGATGATGATGATGATGATTATTATTATTACTATTATTATTATATTTTATTATTACTACTGCTTCTACTACCAGTAGGCTACTACAGTTATTTGCTTTTGTTTTTTAGGTGTGCCATTTTCATACAGGTAAATAAACGCAGACACATTAGTTAATGAGGTTTAATAGGGCGTGTCAGCTACTATCGCTATTTGCGTCATTATCTAAACTTCTTTAAAAAACAAAACACAAACAATATCATAAGCAAAATGCGAGTACTAACTAAAAACATTGTCAACAGTTCTAGACGAAACGTTTAAAATTTGAGGGATGGAGCATAGCCTATTATGTACAAAAATCACAAAATATATTCAGATCACTTTTGATTATCGGATTTCAATAACCATAATTCGAAACATTAGGGATAAGCAAAAACAGAGTGTAATAAATTGGAAAAGTATACCGAAGTTTCAAATCAGTTATAGGACTGTTAATTTTTAATACTCTGTTTTTAATAACAGACTGAAGATAATAGTTATTCCTTCACTGAATTTAACAGCTCCTTCTTCCGAAAATATGAGTCAAAATCAAAGCACAATAAAAGAATCGCGAAGGTCCCAAATAAACATATTAGATCTTGCATCGAGGAAGCTGCGGGTTTTCTGATATTAGACAGAAATGACAGACGATACTCCTCCATCGTGTAATTAGATAGTGCATTAGCAATGACATATTCTCTATGTTAACTGAAACAGTTACTAAACTGTATAAATCTACTTTACATCGTTCATATAAAACACAATTTCTTTATAGTTTCTCCGTATAAAAAAATTGAAGGTCTTTACTTTTTTATCCAAATAGTGTGTCATGGGATACGTAACATACGAAATGTGAATTGTTGATTTTGTAAAGAAAGGGACTCATGTTTTTTTTCATAATAGGTGATTCAGGTAGTTATTCGGACAAATAATTTGCCTAGTCCTATATTTTAAAGGCATTAATATTTCACTAAATTAAGATCATTTTTTTACGATGCAAGAAATCCTAAAAGATAAAAACTGGCTCAAGCGGAAATGACAGCTCTAAACACAGCAAGTCCAAATGTCGATTTAATTAAAATTGTTCAAGATGATGAATTCATTAGTCACAAGTGTGCATAAAAAGAAGGAAATGGGGAAACGATATTCCAGTTGCAATAAAAGTTTTGCCGCAACATTCCATTAATGTTCACCTCAAGGCGAAAGATTTCTAAGAAGAAACTTATGTTTACCAACAGTTAGATCTCTCAAAAATTGACTATGAATTTGGTATAGGCCCGGTATAAGTCGCGCCATTTTACAATCAATTATTAAAAATAAAATACGATATTGTACCACTGAATGAAAAGATTGTAACTATTATTGTTGACGATAAAATGTATTTGAAGGAAAATATAACTTACAATGCTAAAGCAGACACTTTGAGGGATTCATTGAATTAGGTATAGATAGGCATAATCAACAAACTTCAACTGACATAAACATTTTAGAAGTGCCATTTGCAAACCAAGCACTGGTTTTCATTATTCGAGGAATGTGCAAAATTTTAAAGGAAACTACGTATGTTATTTTTTTATCAAAAGATGCAATGCCTGCAGAAATTTTAAAATCGCATCTGCTTGATGTAAAAGATAACTTACAAGATACAGGCTTCATCCCTAAAGCAGCGACTGTGCCGGTATCTTTACTGACAAATATTTCAGTGTGAAAATAAATTGTTACATCAAAAATAAAATGGATAACCATTAGCTAAGAAACGAAATACACAATCTATGAAAGTTTCTAAATTCATGCACAACTAAATCATACTTACATTTGAAAATACGAGAATTGTTTCATTTCATTTCTGTTCCAATAACTTTGTAACGTCTTATTAATTTAAAATGTTATGAACCTGGTGACTAAATAAAACTATTGATTTGCATTTTTTATTGACATCAAATGAACAACTCTCCGTTTTTTCCTCACGTAACCTAGCACTCCGCAAGAAGTGTATAAACAATCCAAGCCGCTAGATAGCAGCACAAGCCACTTTTCGCCGCCTGTTGCAATACTAAATAGGCAAGCTTTCCAGTATTATTGTAACACTGTAAGAAACATGCCCCCCGAAAATACCTTTATTAAATGATCATATTCCGATATATTATACTGTACCACGGTCAAGCTATGATAGGGGGGAGGAGGTAAATGATGTCCCCCATAACCCCGTTATATGGGGATTCTATGGCTTTGATTGCCCCCCCCCCCAAGGAAACGATTCTCTCTCCGCCTATGATTAGAAGATACAATTATAATTAAATATCCAGGGCAGCCAATACCAGATCTCAATATTGTGCAGAAAGCAAAGAATGATAAAAACTATATGTACACTGGAAAATTCATGAGAACAGTGACAGGATAATATGTTCTGCTTCCCTTACCCATTATTCAGTAGCGGTAATTCATGCTCTACGACAGGTGTCAAAGATAAAAGAGGATACATTTCAGAACACGGATGCCTTCCTTTCCCTCTTACTCCAAAATTCCAATCTTGTGCACACAAAATAAATTAGCTATTGGCACTGAAAAATGCCTTTTCGGAAATATGATGATGTTAATTCGACAAACACAGACAAATCTGCTCTTTTTAGTATTTCAAGATAATTGTTACTGAGGTATCCGTATACTAAAGTTTTCCCAATATTTTGTAGCATTCTATTATTTTCAGGTACGATCTGCCACTGACGTCTACTCTATAATCTGAAATAAAAATTAAAAAACTCACTTCGCTCTCTGATAGTTACGCAATCAGATAGCTGCTAACACACAGAACAAAAAACAGCATATCGTCTTAGAATACTACGAAATGATTTTATCTGAATTCACCCGTAACTTCTATTGTTTTACTTCCATTCCGTTCTGCATATTATCGTACAAACTTATAAAATCCAGCAGGTATTTAATTGAATGTATTAGAGGCAGAATTAACTTGATTTCTAAAACATGATGTGCAAATAGGCCCTATCAATTGAAGAAGAGTCTTTTTTTTTTTGTCAACTTGAAAGATGTTTCTACTCTACCATACTTATCAGAAGGTATTCATATATGCCAAGAAATTATATTGTTGCCTAATTATCTGGAAATAGTCGGCGGAAAACATACATTTCTAGTAGAGATGAACAATAATCGAGAAAGCGAGATTAACAGCGCCCGCAAAGCCGAAAACCCACATGACTATATTGTATTATGTCGCGTCCAACGAGTTAGAAGTAAGAATATAGATTGGCGATCGCGCCACCATCTTTGAAACATTTGAACCTATATCCGCCATGTATTAACTGGTCAACAAGTGGGCGTGGTTTCTATAGGATAATACGGAAAGTGACTGTATAGAACAAGGGTCGTCAGCACAGAGCACTCTGGGGCTAGCCTCTCTTACCCGTGGAAAACGCAGTGCACTATAGTGCTCTCATAGCTGCTAGGGGTATGCTCTCTATCTCTCCCTGTTGCACGACAGTGCGCACAGGACGGCACCGCGTACCCATTGCACATTTCAGCGAGTGCTGACGACCACTGGTATAGAATATCTTGCATTTTGTAAATCTTATTTTATATCGCATTAACCTATATAGTCCAATTTACTAACATTTCTTTATTTTAGCAGCTGTCAGGAAACCACGCAGCAAAAATTCATTCCATACATCTTACGTTAACATCGAAGCTTAAAGATGTGGATACAAGTGGGCATGGTTCCTATAGGATGAGGCTGAAAGGATTGTATATAACGTGTTGTTCTCGTGAATTTTATTTTATATTGCAACAACTCATATTTCCCATTCTTACCAGTGGGAAGGAAACCCACGTCTCACATTAACATTGAAGCTTTAAGCTGTGGAACTAGTATAGAAGTGGGCGGGTGTGTATGTGTCTAATGCCTATCCTTTCACTTACGTGATTCGGGTTCCACACACTGCGGACAGATGGTTGCACTGTGACCCATTTTCAATTTGCACACCACTTCGGCGGGACATACTGTACATGATGAGTATTTCTGAGGAGTTATGTGGTGTACTAGAGTGAGTGTATGTGTAAGTGTAATGTAGGGAATGGGTGAGGAAGGGAGAAGGGGAAATCCCTTGCCAGCACGTAGCGTATTCCTGTCGAATAGCACCAAGGGAGCCGCCAGGCTAAACTTTCCCGTCCGACGGACGAATCACTATCAACAGTGACACATGCTTTCTCTTCATATGCACTGTGGAGAGATTTGAGATTTAACCAAGGCATATTGGTGGACAATTTAGTGATTGGAAGTTGTGCACCACCATCTCTTCTAGACCCGAGGTAGAAATTTTACATGAAAATTTCTGATCTCACTGGGAATCGAACCCAGGTCGGATAGTCTGAAGGCAGACACGTGACCACAGAGCTAACATGGCGGATATTTATGACAATGATAAAATGGAAAAAAATGCATTTATATAACCAATAATAAAACTGTTCAGAAATGCTAGAAATGTGTTTAATGTAACTTAGGTTTGTAAAAATAGATCAGGATAAAATATGACACGTCAAAGAAACCCGAACCCTAGTAATAGGGAAGGGACGGATGTTGACGACCTAGAAATGACTGAGAAAAATGACCAAAAATATCTTACATTTACTTTAAAATTCCCTAAATTGTAATTAAAGTTAATAAATTAAAGGCAAAAGACTGCATATGGGCAAATACGAGTAATAAACACCAGAGGGGATGGTTCTTAAAAGAAAGGAATGTTACTCACTTGTTTCTGTTTTCTCGTATTACAAAGATTTTCAATTAATATAAATTTAATTCATGGATGATCATAGCTGTATTGCAACACAGAATAACATGATGTTTAAACTATAAAACTAACATATATTCAAAGCAACGAAAATAACAAAACGTATTATACCAATTTTTATTTCTTCTTTTGGGACGTGGCGGTCACTGCATGCATGAAGTTTAAAGATATGAAAAAATAAATCCTACTTTAGGGCTATCTTAAACTGTAGAATGTTACAGTTGAGAGTTTGATAAAACATAACGTCATTGATGGTTTCAATAATGCTTTCTTTTGAATACAACTGCACTGAATATATACAACATAACTTCATTTTTATCACATAATATGTAGTACATAAATATTTCTATTACTGAAATTTTTATGATATATAATTTTGAATCGATGAGATAAAGATATATACTTTTAAATTATTACTCATTATTATTTTGTTTCTTGCTGTCTCCCACGCAAATAAGTTTTAAGTAGCAGAGTTCTTACGCGCTTGTGGGCCGAGGGTTGAAAAATAGTAATAGGTTGCATTCAACTCTATTTCCATGTAAAATCTACCCTTATGAAATTTTTAGTCAACTTATGCGATCACTATAATCAACAAAGAAAGGTTAGTGTCGTGAGTAATGAAAATATTATGCACTGGAAAGGAGCAATAATTATATTTGTATAAGATTGTCGGAAAATAAAACGAAACTTTACAAAATGGTATAAAAATCAATACGAAATGGAGAGAATTATTTGTAATTACCTCCCCATCCATGGACAAAAATGGAAGTAATATGATAAATCTTAAGGGAAGGCATAGGTGAAATTTTGGCAAAAATGTGACAAAAAAGCGATTCTCAAAGACCAAGGACACCAGAATAAAATTATGTTTGAGTGTCATTCCACAAAAATGCGATATTTTCACGAAAAATAAAAATCTCACGAATCTCTGCTTGTTAAATGTCATTTTTTTTCGTTATGATCCGAATTTTTTGAATCTGATAACACTCACTGTGTAACAACACGTATGTGGGAGAAAAAGCGCCAAGAAGCCTGTGGTTTAAGAGCGCGAAATTATCTACTAGAAATCACATATTTGAATGCATATTTAAGGCAAATAAAACATTACTTCTGTATGTTAAATGCAATTAATAATGAAGTGAGGACCTTTGTTAATAATTACAATGCATAGTTCCGTAATACAATGATTATTTCGTGCTTGATTGCAATTATTACAAGGAAAGGTTGAGAGTTCGTGTGTCACGCTCAAATGGACATTTGTTTATATTTCTTCAAAACCATTTCATTTTTTCATGTTTTATAAATGTAAAAGTGAGAAACATCACATAACAATCAACTTCTTATATGGACAACATTTTGATTTACTGTATATACGTATTCTACAAGAAAAACACGTGACACACGGAACACAATGACAAAAATGTTATGTTCGTGTGTCACTAAAGTTTATCCTAAAATCCAGTTACAAATTTTGTTGTTATTGGAAGTCTTTACGTCTAAACATAATTAGTAGTGGAATTTCAAATACTTATTGTTGATTTAGATAATTGTGTGTGCGTTTTTTTCAATGTACATAAACTGTAAGTTAAACACTCTTGAAAATATGTGTTCCATAACACTGTTATAAGGGGGAAAGGAACTGGCTATCCCATTATCTCCTGGCCTAGTTGCCTCATAAGTGATGCCTTCTTGGTATCACTTGTGAGGTTCACACCTGTCTTTGGACAGACTAAACAACAACTGTTGTAAAAATATAGTGTGTAGGCCTAAAATTAGCATAAGACAATTTATGCCTAAAGTTCGAATAAAATATTTATTATTTTTTTAATTCCTTGAATTAAAAACTTAAAAAATTGGTTTATGTTAATTTATTTCATATTAAAAACAAGCTTAAGCAGTACATTTATATCGTAAACAGGTAGCCACCATACTAGGCCTGTGTATAAATAAATTGGTGTAATTATTTGCACATTAGGTAAATGGTACTAAATTTCTGATATTAATTTAAAATCGTTTTATTTAATAACATTAATTAATTTACCGTAGGTATCATTTAGCAATTCTAAAAGTTAGGCCATTTTAAATCTATATTAGTTTTTCTATTGATATAAATATTAATACATTTTGAACATTTTTTGATAGTATTTTCAAGAATTAAAGTTGGGCTGATTACTTGGTTGGGTTTTTCCGAGGTTTTCTCCAACCATAATGCGAATGTCAGGTAATCTAATGGCGAATTCTCGGCCTCATCTCGCCAAATAGCATTTTGCTATCACCAATCCCATTGACACTAAATAACCTAGTGATTGATACAGTGTCATTAAATGACCAAGTAAAAATAGCCGTCAAAAATAGGCTACATAAGAAGTTACAAAATCTTGTGGTGGCGAAGAATTGAAAGTGTCTGTGATGTCCAAGGAAGGGAAGTACTACAAATGGTTGACATATTGGTATATTCGTCACATGACATTACACAGGAAATATCACCACATATGGTTGTAAACAACCGTGGATATTTCAATTTAAAAGTGTATTTTAGTGTAATCTAGTGTTGTTTTGTATAATAAGAACTGTAGGCATAGTGTATAAGTCTTCCACAAGAAGTGATGTATTTATAGTGCATTTAAAACAATTAGTAACCAACATGACAGAAATGTTCGTATGTCACAACACATTTGCAATATTTTGTTTCTTAATGGCACTGTTAATTTTTTTTTATGCTCGACCATGCCGAAATGTAGTAATTATACACCTGGTAGCAGACCTTTAATGCATGTCATTAAAGTACACCTACTCAATAAAGGTCAGGTCTTTCAGCCAATGACTCAGGTTACAACTGTTCAGCCAATGACAGGTCAGCTTTCTACCGTTATAAAACCGCAAGTATCGATTATTCTCGGATATACAATCGAAAGAGAATTAGCGAAAAGTCACGGAGGCTGGAAATCCAATACTGTCGCAGAAGGTTATTTCCGTTACTATAATAATTAGCGTTAATTGTAAATAATATTCAAATAAATTCAATTTGTCATCTCGTTTTTCAATGTCTAATTTAATTTCAGTGTTATCTCTGTAGGTTCTTATGGCCTAGCAAGGTCAATGTGGACATCTGTTCCTCGGAAAAAAATCAATACTTTCGCGTCTGCGCACATCTCACAACATACGGGACATTGCTAAAAAATTAATAAAATCAAGTTAGAAATATGGTCGAGTTGTATGAAACTCGCCTATAATGGTAATTAAGAAGCTCGTATGAAAATTATGAAACTCGCTTGCACTGGTTTCATAAATATCCATACTCACTTCTTAATTACCTTCATTATAGGCTCGTTGCATAATGTACTATTAAAGTTCGTGATTTAGCAGTTACATGTACTACACAAGTGTCTTAATTGTTTGGAAATCAACAGAATGCATTTACGTCATTTGGCACAATAATATGAACATTTTCCATTTTGGTAATAAATCTAGTGGCAAGAAAATGTTCGTGTGTCACACTATACAATATTTAATATTTTTTGAATTATTAATTATTCCTTTTCATTAAGAATTTTTGTTTACATTTACGAATACTTATGTTAAAAGACAGTAATGTCTTTTTCATGAATTACTAAGTATTTAATTAAATATCCTTTGAAGATCATAGTTAGGTACTTAAAAAATGTTACGTGTGTCATTATGGAATGACACATGACACGTTTCCTTATTAACATGAAATAAATGGCAGGAATTTTTTTCAACGTGATTTTCTTTAATTTTCGACGTGTGGAACCATTTATACATTAATTAATTAAATTGATTACAATTACAGTATCTCCAAAACCATCAAAGCTAGATAAAAGAGATTTTGCACAATGTAACTGACATATAAAAGTAGCATGTGATAAAATTTCAGCTCAACAGATTGAAAACTATAAGATTTAGTAATTTCACCTATGCCTTCCTTTAATACTGAACATTTGTATGTGTGTGCGTGCATGTTTTTTCTCTATAAAAATCTACATGCTTTGACCGACAATTACGAAAGTATTATTGAGTTTTCCAAAAATGTAGGCCTAAGATTCGTAAATTGGAAAGCAATGTCAATTATCAACATTAGTTTCAAAAGTAATTACTAGGGAAATAGACATTTATTCCAATTATCAAATGATGTTTTTGTTTTCTAATGCCAGGCAGTTGACAATAAATACTTTTGACCTCTTGCACTCCAGTATTTTTCAAAGATATTATCATGGCCAGCCAATGAAACACAGGTTTCGAGGTGTTCCGAATCCATTTCTTGGTTTGAGTTGCACAATGGGCAGTTAGGGGACTGATATATTCCAATTCTATGCAGGTGTTTAGCCAAACAATCATGGCCTGTTGCCAATCTAAATGCAGCTACAGACGATTTGCGTGGTAAATCGGGAATTAACTGTGGATTATGATGCAGAGAGTTCCATTTTTTCCCTTGAGATTGTGTTATCAAATTTTGTTTGTTGAAGTCTAAGTATGTAGATTTAATAAATCTTTTCACAGAGTAATACGTAGATTTAGTAACAGGTCTGTAAGCAGTGCTGCCCTTCTTTGCTAAAGCATCCGCATTCTCGTTTCCCAGGATTCCACAATGGGATAGTATCCATTGGAATACAATTCTTTTATTGAGTGATATTAATTGAGAGAGCATTTTAGTTATTTCTGCTGTTTGAGATGAAAGTGTGTGTTAGAGACTATTGATAGAATAGCTGCTTTGGAGTCTGACAATATAACTGCATTCTTAAATTTATTGATGTGGCATAGAATATTATCAAATGTCGAATTAACCTATTTCCCTTGTATTACTATTTGAAAAACTTTTGACTCATACAGAAGTTTCTGATCTATATTTTCTATTAGTACGTTAATTACTACATTACTGACATCAAGTAGTATGATAAAAAACAGTGAACTTTAAACTGCCTACTTTCAATTGTTCCTGAGAAAATGGGAACACAAGCAAAGAAATTTAATTTTTTGAAAACCGAATACACAGACGAACACGTGGGAAGAACACAGTCGCAACATTAAAGTTCAAATCCTATTACAAATGCAGCCAACATAGCAGGTATAGAATGAAGTTTCAGCTACAGAATTAATAAAAACAAGAGGAAGATGATGTTTAAGTGAAAGAGTTTTGAAATTAATATTCTCGGAAAAAGTAAAGATTTGTGATTCTTATACTGACTATTACACTCTTACTACGTCATACTACTGTTGACCAATGAAACGGTACAAAAGGATGTCTTTCAACCAATCATGGCTGCTTATCGCACAATTTTATCGTGTCCCTAGCATTTGTTTAATTTTATCGCGTCCCTAGCATTTGTTTCTTTATTTGCCAACATTTCAAACTGCAAATTCTCTACGGTACTATGAAACATGCTTTGTGATAGCCATTTGTTTATAGCATCGACAGTCAACTGAAAATGGCGGCTCCGTTCAAACATTTTGGTAAAGCTAACTTTAGTGAAATAGATCAAATAATAGACAGAATGATACCAAACAACACAAAGAGAAACAGAAACAGTATTTGGAGCCAGTTTAATCAATTTTGTATTGAGCGGGGACATAAACTGTTAGGTGACACTCCAGTTGAACAGATCACTACAATTATGAAAGACTGGGCCATCAATATGCGAAAGGGAGACGGACAAGAGTATAAAGAATACTCTGTAAAAACCATATGGAATGTTACAGCAAAAATTCTGCAAGAAAATTACTATGAACGATATAAACGTAAGTTCAACCCATTTTCTGACATAGAATTTAAGCATGCCAGAGATGCCAGAAATACCAAAAGAAAAGAGCTTCAGAACCTACCAGAAAAAAGAAAGAAAAGTGCTGTAGCACTAAAAAGTGATGAATATAATTCTATTGTAGAAACTTGTGTCGAAAATACTCCACTGGGTTTGGAAATGAAATTTTTTCACCTTGCGTCACTGGAATTGGCTTGGCGTGGAGGAGAAGCGGTGAAGTGTCTTACACATCATTTCCAGGAAGAACTGAAAAACGATGGCACTCCATCAGGAAGAATCGCTTACAACTGTATATTTTCAAAAACTTGTCAAGGTGGTGACCACAAGTTAGCAGACACGAAGTGGCTTATTCCCAATAAGGAAAACACAGACAGATGTCCTGTAAGACTTTATAAATTATTAACAGAGAAACGTAAGTCCAGTGCAATATTAAAAACTGACCGTTTTTTCCTTACTCCCAACCCTACATATAACATTTCTGGGGTTTGGTATAAAAACTGTCCTACTGGGAAAATGAAATTCCAAAATGGACTAAGTTATCTGCACAAAAAGCTGGTCTGGACATCAAAAAACACAAAATTACAAACCACTCCAGTCGATGCACAGCAGTTTCAAATATGGCTCGCATTGGCATTCAAGAACAAGAATTAATACAGATCACTGGTCATAGCAATGCATCTTCCCTGAAACCCTACTTACAAATAAATGAAAAGCACCATTCGGAAATCCTGCATAAGTTGAGGAATACACCATGTACAGCTGTCAAAAGAAAAAGTGGCCGCTCTCCTGGAACAAAGTTCCCTTCTGGTATCTTCGCTATAATTCGGAGACAGGCGATGTTACATGTTGTTGGACCATGTTGCCTGATATCTACAGTTATAATTGAAGTATTCTCTCTGTGATTCGATAGCGTAATGGTAGCGTTCAGGCCTCTTATTCATGAGGTCCTGCGTTCGACTACAACCTCGTGCTTTTTATGTTCTTTTTTGTTATGTTTTTGAGAGAGACAAACTATACATAATGGCTCCTTTCTCTTTTACGATTATTTTAGTAATTAACATCAGGTTCATTAATATATTATGCCATGACTTTATCATTATGATATTGTGGCTGCAAATGGAAAGAAAAAAGATTTTATTCTCAATAAAAATATCTTTCGTGGCATAAACAAAACAAATTTACTGGCGTCGGCCTTAAAACATTCAAACAATTAAGCGTTCAGAAAAGAAAAGAAAAAGCCACAATTCAATATTTAGTCTATCTTCCTCTTATCTCGATCATCTTGCAGTCGAGTGGGCATGGAATCGACTAGTCTTTGCAAATAGCGACTGTTCTTAGACACGATATTCCAGGCATTCTGAACATACCCACATACATAAGTGTTCTGTCCATGGGCAGATCTTTCATTGCAAACCCAGCAATCTCCAATCTTTCCTATTTTCTGCCTTCCTCTTAGTCTCCGCATATGATCCACATATCCTAATGTCTTCTATTATTCTTTTCAACCAGAGACCCAACCAATTCCTTTTTCTCTTTCTAATCAGTTTCAGCATCATTCTTTCTTCACTCACTTTCTCAAACAAAATTTTATTTCTTATTCTGTCTGTCCACTTCACACGCACCGTTTTTCACCACATCCACATTTCAAATGCTTCAATTCGTTTCTCTTGATTTCGTCGTAATGTCCATGTTCCTTCCCCATACAGTGCCACACTCCACACAAAGCACTTCACTAGTCTCTTCCTTAGTTCTTTTTCCAGAGGTCCGCAGAATATCCTTCTTCTTCTATTAAAAGCTTACTTTCTTCATGTTTGCAGTTTTTCTTGGGAAGGATAGGCCTAAATGCGGTAACATTCCGTTGCTTTCCGCACACCACTATCTCTTTCGCATCTTATTAAATTCCAGGGGACCCAATCTTGGAGATGAGGAGAGTGGATTTGACTAATTGGGCCCTCCGGACTTCACCGAAAGTCACGGCAAGGGTTAAATATTAATTCTATCAGGATGTTTGACCCGATCAGAGACCGGGAAATCTCAATTAGCCTTTGCCCCCCGCATCCTGGACTAGCTTCTACGAATCATCAGAAAATCTTAGAATGTGATTGGGCCAATTTTTCCGAAAATGTTTCCACACTTTTGCCCTCGTAGCTCAGCGGACGAACGTCGGAATTTAGATGTCAACGTCTCAGGTTCAATTCCTCGTTACTCCTTTTCATTTTATTGTGGTTCAAGATAGTATAATGTAATAATACAAAAAGAAAAACTAATACCAGTATTATGCAACTGGATTTTTCCAAACCTAATATTAAATTTATGTTATTTATATCGCTAAAGAACGATTACAATATAAATAACTAGAATATTATTTATACAGTATCACTAAAGAACGATAACAGAATATAAATGATAAATATCGGTTTGTTTAATTAATATAACGAGGGTTCAGAATGACAAGGTTCTATCTAGTGTTTAGTAAATTTTACAGGAAAGCATTTTAAAAGTTTGGTTGTTAATAAAATCAATGCAGATAAGAACCTTTTCAAACTAACTTTATCACGAACAATAATTGAGATATCAACATATAATTTATATGGTAGATAGCTGCGAAGTAGCAGAATTCTATGCAACAAAAATCTCAGTTTTGCTAAAAATGTCAGATAGAACCTTGTCATTCTGAGCCCGCGAATAAGATATTATATAATACTTATTTAATTATCTAAATAAAATAACCTATTTGACAAAGAAGGATGGTTATTTGTGTTATAATAATTACTTACATAAATTACAGATTATTTATATTGCGAAAGAACAATAACAATATAAATAACTTGAATATTATTTTATAATGCTAATGAAGGAAAACAGAATATAAATGATAACTTGAATATTATCTATATCGCTAAAGAACGATAACAATATAAAAAACGTGAATATTATTCATATCGGAATTTCACAGATTTATTTCAGATGTATTTAAGAAATTGTAGAAGAATAGTAATTAGTAACAGTGTCCTATTTATTCTTCTTGGAGCCAAATTTGTAACTTTTAAAAGTGTGGTTACTATGTTGAAGTGTATGTGTTGTAACGGATGCTTGATTTGTTATGTATGTGAGTTAGTTATGTGATGCTTGATGTCGTCGCAATGTCGTAATTATAGTTTGATTGTGTTTGTATGACTATTGTGTATTAATTTATGATGTATGGTACGGAAGGCTGCGTATTTGTGTTATAGAAGTGTTACGTATGTGTGTTGTTAATGTTTTTGTATGTTTCAAATTGATACCTGATATTTATTTTGCAATCGCAATGCCTAATTTACGGTTTGTTTATGTTTTGTTTACATCGCGTAAGCTAATTTAATTTTCTTTTCTATTTCTCTTTATGCTTATCTTTTTTGTGTATGAAACTATAGCCCTAACATACATATGTAAAATAGGGCTAACCACCATTGGAGATACAATAATAAAAATTGTTATTCATATCGTTATAAAACGATAACAGAATACAAATGATGACTTGAATTTTATTCATATCTCTAAAGAACGATAACAAAATATAAATAACGTGATATCCATAAAGAACGATAACTGAATATAAATGATAATTTGAATATCATTTACATCGCTAAAGAACGATTAAAAAATAAAATGAAAACTTGAAGAAGGCCCGAACCCACAACCTTTGAATCATTAAACAAGCACTCTACTGCTGGCCTACGAGGCGCAGACATGGAACACTTTCATAGTTCGGGAACTGCTTGTACAAGCACATGCATCGTGTAACATCGCCGCGACCCGAAGTGGACTTTGAAAATATTCGCTGTTCACGAGTGCGGTCACTTTTTTTTTTTTTGACAGCTGTACATCAACCAGTTCCACTTTTACGCACACGTCCACTGTAACATCAACTGAACCACCAACCACTAAAACATTCAAATTTGAAAATTGTACTTTCAATAATTGTTCCTTTTAAAATTATTCATGTTTATTTTTTATTTCATCATCCTTTATTAAAACTTTTCTTATTCCATCATTCCTAATTGTAACTTTTCAAACACTTGTTTATTATATTTAGGTTATGTTATAGCTTCTGCTGTGTGACATTATGGATAGTCACCTATCAAAGATTGTTTAATACTAAGATTTATTGAAAATCATTTGTCAAGTGACGTTGATTATTGGGATCCGGATAATTGAAGTGGAATTAACTGTTTTAATAAAAGTGAAATTGAATCAACAAAGCATTCTTGACTAGTAATCTCCATAGAGTTCAATGAAGATTCTATAGTTGGCACAAGAGGACTAATAATATAACAGAGGGATTCAGTCCTATCCTTTTCCTTGTTAACCGCTGCTAACTCATTCAACCAGCACTACGAACGCTACCATTGTTTCTTACCAACATTGCATCACTGAATTCAAACTCCAGGAAATGGAAAATGAGCATGCGTGCTTTTGGTTTAAGTTGTCAGTCCTGAATAAGGAAGGTGAAGGAAAACACAAGAGGGAAGAAGGAAGACATTTTGAATTTGTTTGGTGTGTTGTGAAGTTACTCAAAATGCCATCACATGTTAAATGCAAATATTTCGAGTGCAAGAATTGGAAGGACAGCCACCCGAAGAATTTGCCAATGTTTCTTCAAAATATCAGGAGATAGTGAAAGGTGAGTTTTCATTTACAATGTATTAATATTATCATTTAAACTAAATTGATGTATTGTAGATTTTTCTAGCCACGTGCATCATAATGCATGAATTGCCGGATACTAATATTAAAGTTATACATATCCTTACACTCCCCACTTTATTATTTAAATGTATTATATATATTTAATTTATGTAATATGTATTGGTCTAATTAACAGTAGGTACCCGATAACACGTGGGAGATATTTTTCAAGAGAAGGATCTATCGGTTTATTGTTTTTATTGAAACTCCGGTACTTTGCCACACACGACACTGAAGTTTGATTTACTTGGTTTGCTACAATTTTAGAGGTTATTTACTGAAGTAATTTTTTTTTCTGTCGTCTGTGGTGCGGCAAAGTACGAATGACACATCACATACACCATGATCACATGCATGTCATTTCGTATCACTTTATAAAATCACTCAGATAAGTAGAAAATCGAAGAGAACAGATGCAGTAAGCCACGGTAGTACACCGTTTTACTACAAATTTTCGTCATATGAAAAGGCTAACAATATTAATTTTTTATTAGGCCTACATTTAAATTTCTTTGATTCACATCGTATTTTTACAAATGAATAGCTAAGCGGGAAAACATTGAAAATGACATTATTTCTGTTCCTCTAAATTATAATTTGGAGCTTGCAAGTTTTTCCGCTTTGCTATTAAAATGTTATCGTAGATGATGAGTGTTTTTCTCCAAAAATACGTTACAAATGGAGTAATAATTAGTGTTTTACCTTTAAGGTCATTGGAGCAGGTTTTTTTCATTTTCTAGCTTATCTGAGTGATTTTACAAAATACCACGAAATGGTGTCGCTGTGCTCATCATTTATATTTATATTTTATTCTCGTTTTTGATTTCAGATGCAAGACATGGCTAGAAGCAATTGCCAGAGAAGACCTAATGGTGAAAGTGCCCAAGAAATTGTACAACAACTTTCAGGTGTGCGCGGACCATTTTGAAGATAAGTATTTCACAAGTACCCTCCGCACACATCTGAATAGAGAAGTCATACCTTGCAAAGTTCAGGCTATCTCCATCAAGTCAAAGTAACTTATTTAATCGTATACTTTTTACGTATCATTGGCTTACTTCTAAAACAAAGTTCAAATTTTCCAGAATGTTGAAATCTGTGTATAACTATTTTTAAAATGCGTCTGCTGATAACACCTCGTTAGTATGAAAATTCTTGTACAGTTTGTATGTAACAAATGCATAACAATTCTTAGCTGGGATATAAAAATAAAAAGTTCCTTTGTTCTTTTGTGCAATTTCCTGAAATGCAGTTACAAGATTTTTAAAGTTAGCCAATAATATGCAATTTCAGTGCTTCAGAACTATGCTCATAAATTCTGTCATAATTGGATATTCTGTAATTGTTATTTATAGGGAAAGATAAGCAGTCCCATATTGGGCTCAGCAGACCCCATAACTGCAACCTCTATTCGTGATGTTATAGGCCTGCTTACTCTTACTGTTAGTTTATAATTATATATTTTCTGTTGTTTTGTTTTATACAGATTCTGCATGGCCAAGTCACGTGGAGTGGGAAGAGGCTGCTCAAGAGCTGCGGAGACTATGGGGGGATTGACAGTAACGCCGAAGAGGAGAAATATTCGCAGCCTTCAAGTACAATTGCATCATCTGAGAGGAAGAGTTCTCAAGACTTCACAGAAAGAACCGAAGATACACACTGCCCTTGCATGTATGAAGAGTAAGGTTCCTGGACCATTATGTGAACTGGTAAGAAATTGCATCTCTTCAGATGCACGGTGTGTACACAGGAAATCGGTGGTCACCGGAAATGCAAACAAAGGCTCTTAACATTTATTTACAGAGCCCAAGTTCCTATAGGATGATTAGGAAGTTATTAAATTTCCCTTCAAAGCCTACATTGCTTAGAGTATTGCAAAAGTATATCACTGATGTTGGTTTTAGTGATAAACTATTTGACATACTAAGGAATGCCTGTAGTAAGATGACTGAGACTGACAAACTGTGTTGCCTTATGTGGGATGAAATGTCTTTAAAAGCAAACTTGTGCTACAATAGTAATGAAGACATCGTAAATGGCTTCGAGAGGTATTCTGGCAATTATTCATCAGATAGAATTGCCAACCAAGGTCTTGTGTTTATGGTTAATTTGCAGTAATTACAAACAAGTTTCGGGCTCTTTCTTAGCACATTCAAGCACCTCTGGCAATACATTAGTTGAACTCATTGGCAAAGCAATAGAGAAGCTGAGTAGTATTGGTTTAAAAGTAGTAGCTACTGTTTGTGATCAGGGCTCTAACAATCAAAAAGCGTATCATTTATTGGGGGTTACTACAGATGAGCCCTCCTTTACAGTAAATGACAGGAAAATTGTGGCATTTTTTTTTTTTACATTCCACACTTTACACTCCACACTTGATTAAAAGTACACGAAACATGTTCAAAAATTATTCTGCGAATTTACTTAAATGTGTTGAATGTATGACATACGAGTTTGATAATAACTTTGGAAACCTGATTTTCAAGCCTGATGTAGTACAGAGATTTACTAGCCTTATTCAGGATGAAGTTTGTTCTGATTTTCTTGCACCTACTTCTAATTCTGATTGTAAAAGATATTTGATTTCATTGTTTACATGAGTGCTGATTCATGCAAGATTATGGAAAATGAATGAAAAACTGCCAAGTGATGACAAAAAAAAGAAAGAAAAGAAAATGAAAAAAGTTCTGCATCAATAAACTGGAGTCTCATATAATATAATTTCATATTATATTTATGCTATTTTATCTATTGGTGCAGATGGTTTTTGTTTTCTTATTTTTTTTACATCAGAAGACATTCTTCATTCAGTTTTCTGAGTCTTGCATTGATTTAACATTATAGTGAGAAAAAAATAATCTTTGCAGTCATAGTTACAGTATGAAAGAAAATCAAAATTAACACTATTATGAATCAAGCTCATTAAATTGCTTTATTACATCATTCTGTGACAGCGGATTTTCTAAGCCATTATGAAACATCTTGGTCATCAATGTTACATTCTAATAAATACGTCGATGGCAACTGAGGATCTTCGGTTACTTTTTCATATTCCTTGAACATACATGTTATGCCCTCTTGTATTTTTCATTGTCTGCAAGAGCTGCATGACAATTAACACACTGTTTAGCATCACGTGCCTTCTTAGCAATATAACCAGCAACACATTACAATGCATTTGCATTCACGAGCTCATTATCATCATCAGAGAAATTAAAAGATTCCCTCACAAGTTATTAACCTCTTTCACAATTTCATTTGTTACTAGAAAATAACATTATTTTGAGCAGCAATGCCCGATTACTGTACTAAATATCATTGCAGGAAGAGTTATCTGCCTTGTTCTACCATCCTTATTTCTAATTATGCAAAAGTAAATTTCTAGTAATCTTGATTAATACTCCAAATTAAGAGCAAATGCATATCAGTGTACATTTTTAACAACTTCCTACAGTAATTTTGATCCATTTAAGTCATAAATCCAACCAGATGTGGATGGCACATGCATAGTTTTTCACTATTTATAAATCTGACAGTACTAAAAATTCACCATTTCATTCCAGATGGATACATGCATAGACTTTTCTTCCACAGCCACACATACTGTCTTCCTATTCTCGAAAACTGTACTTCCATTCAGTGAATCAAATGTCTTGTCCATGTTGCCTACAAATTCTGCTCTATGTGTTGCATCTCCTGCATGTACTGTCAGTCTTGGCTAGCAGGAAATGTCTGCAGCTACTGCATGCTGTGGTCCTTACTGTCATCAGTCTCAATACACTTGCATACACATGTTTATCATTAATTCTTGTTAACTGAAACTGGTTATCTTTATCAAATTTGAATACTATAGACCTGTATGTTTCCATTTTGCTATTTTAGTCGTAAACTATTACGTTATACTTTTTCGACATATTTCGTGTACATTTTAAGAGATGGTTTGCGTAAAAGAAATCCACAATTATCTGACCATTTGCTGAATAGAATGGTTGATCTGGCTTTACCCCAAGCAAGATGTAAGCTTTTTGATTATTAAGCCTATGCTCATATACAGTTGCTATTGTGTGATACTGATTGTGGCCAAGGTTGTGTGTCAAACACAGGAGCCATCTTCTCGACACATTAAACAAAGCCTTTGAAAGATACTATATTATCCTAGCTAACATTTCATATAATTTAAACACAAGGACGGTTACACTAGCAGGTAGAATATTTCAAAGGTAAACGACAAATCATACCATAAAGGAAGTAAATTCAATTGTAGATGCTAGATATAGGTTGGGATGAATTCTTTAATCAGTGCAGCTTATTAAAAGTGTTCAGTAACATATAAAATTTAATGTTAACTAATGCTGAGTTTTTTCAATAAACCCATCAACTCTCTTGCTCTCCAATGTTCCCATACACAGTCTAGACTTTAATGTAGAAAATTACGAACAAACTGGCATAATGTATGTGCCTTCAATGTTATCACAAGACTTAACACATTGTAACCGCTTATTTGAAACATCAATATTCATTTGCACAAGACAATAAGAGTACAGCATTGCAGACACCGATTTCTACTGAGGATGATTTCAAATTATTTTCTTCATAACACATTCTAGACATTTAAGAAAATGAAATAAACTGACATTAAATTTTTTTTCATGAAATAATCTCTGATTTCCAACAGACTTAAGTATACATATTATTTTTTTTGTAGATTTTCCTGTGATGTTAATTATATTATATTAATTATATTATTGTACTAATAGTGAACTTAGGATCATGAAATCTTTTCTGTATTGCAATAAAACAGTGGAAGTTAATTGTAACAAAATATCTTGTATGTTTATAAAAAACATATTGTTACCTAAATAAATTTAATGCATTCTAACCACAACAGATTTGGTTGGTCATGTCTAATTCATTTCATATTTCACAGCCCTTTTCCTACCGTCACTTCCTGGCATATCATGTTCTGAAAATGCTGTTGATGTTGACTCAAGATCTTTATTCCCACAAAAAAAAAAAAAAGAAAATAATAATAATTTTAGTAGGGATGGTTACATTTCAAACATTGATATAAATAGTAATGTAACGGAGAGAACTTGTAAATAATTTACATCAAGGTGCAGAGAATTTCTAAGTAATTATCGGCGAAAGTCTTGAAATTGAAATTGTAAATAGTAATACTAATACTACTACAGTGGGGAGGTGTAGAGAAGTCTTTTGAAATTCCCGCAATGTTTTGCTTGCTTGTGGCGCCCCTCTGGCAGTTGAGAGAAGCTTCTTGACAGATTACACTTAATCCGGCTTATGAACTCCTCTTATATGTATAGGCCTCTTGAGTTGGCATGACTGATAACCTAGATCTAGGCTGATAACAAGAAAACAGCTATCCAGATGGCAGTGAGCTAATCAACGAGTTAGAAAGAGAAAGACATAGAGTGGTCATTGCGCCGCCATGTTTGAAGAAAATTGAACGACCGTCGGTAATGAACTTATGCGCCCAAAACAAAGTGGGCGTGGTGATAACTGACATTAGAATCGTCAGCTGTCTTAATTTCGTTTGCATAAATCAATTAAACTGAAGTGGAAAAACCTAGTATTTCGTCAAATACGTGATAGGAACTTAATCTAAACTTATGTACGCTAAATTTAAAACACTTGAGCTATTCCTAGAAGGAATGCTTAAAATAATAACCTAAGCAAATTTGTCATGTAGTATGACAAGAAGTCCTAGCAAATATACTGAAGAAAATGTTAATATTCCTAGGTTCTTTTAAATGCGACCTGAAACATTGCCTATAAAATGAACGAGTATGATTCTGATGATTTTATTAAGTTGTTTTCCCAATCTCTACACGTTGCAAAACTATTTACTATACCATAAGATATAGAATGAAAGTAGGCCCTATCTGTAGTAAACAACCTTTACCTCCAAGCTTATAACATGGGTGAAACATGACAAAACACGCTTTCAGTTTTTTTGTTACAGTAAAGTATAATTATTATCGAAATGTGAACGTGAGGCCAACAGCCGGCTGGTCTGTCTGAGCCTTTCAAGGGCTGTGGCACCACAGATAATTATTAGTGTATAATTGAGCACCCACGTACAATAATGGGGTAAGTAGTTACGAAATATATTCATACTTACCCCATTATTGCACGTGGGTGCTCAATTATGTTCTTTCATGTCCTTCCAGTCAAAATACTAACAACAATACGACCTACCCCAGAGTTTTGCGTTATTTTGGATGCGAGTGTCGAAATACAATTTTAATATTTGATTGCTATTACTAGGTTTGAAACGGAATTGCAGCGGTTTTATCCGTATTTAGTTTAACTTTATTACTAGTGAATCATTTATTTGATTAATCGTTTGTCTTCGAAATAGGCCTAACTTCTTATAAGCTAGAGCTCATCGTCTTCTTGTATAAGCAGTAAGGGCAGAAGGAGCAGAGATAAAGGATGCCGGTGTCGAAATACAGTTTTAATATTGTATTGCTATTTGTTTTTCACTGGATCTGAAACGGAATTGTATTGGTTTTATCCGTATTTAGTTTAAGTACATTACCAGTGAACCATTTATAACAAAACTATGGACTTAACTTCATAAAATTTACATGAAATATGATATATCAGTTGTCTTTTTCCTTTTGACATTGCAGTTATATGCAGCACACACAACAGGCATGTTTTTTCTTCGTTTTTTTGTACTTCTTACCTCCGTTATACAACATTGTAAGCAGACGAATTTTTACAAAGGTGGGCGCTTAGCTCAGATCTGCCGTGTTTCGCGGTGGCACCGCAAAGAGCGCTGTACAGGACAACATGACCACTCTATAGTCTTCTCTTTCTAACTCGTTGGAGCTAATCATAACACACTATAACCATCTAGCGGAATACAATGGTACAGTAATACATTTGAAGACAGTTCAGTATTTTCGTAAGTCAATATTTTATTGTATTAGAGTACTTCGTTACTTCTAATCTTTATATAATTTCTTCTAATCGTGTAATAGTCAATTAAATCCCACTCGAGTTTTGATTTTCTCTAGATAAATCAAACCTCTAGTGAGATTACTGTTGATAAAAATCAAGTAACATTAATACAATACGTAACTGCATCATAAAAATGTAGCTATGTAGTTTTATCAATTACTTTAGAAAACTTGAAAGTACGTTTTAAACATAAAATATGAATATTTAAACTCCCTTGCGGCCGTTGACTATTTGTACATTTAAAGTCAGATCGAAGATACTTACAACACAAGTAGTATCAATTTTCTTGTCTACAGCTTCTACTCACTGACGCTATTCCATTTTTTCATTCTCTATGGAATTCGCATTCATCGCTCAACACGTCACAATACCGTCTTGAACAATGCAAATCAAGGCTTCTAAACTTATCATAGGTTGCATTATTATTGAGCTTGTTGGCGAGGGATCGACGGGGAAAGGAGGGCGCTTCTGACGTCACAAGATAGCTAAGCGCGCCAAAGCTCAAATGATTCAAAGCAGTATCTCGTGTTTTTTCTTGTTTATGTTGTTTTGAATGCATTATGCCAGGTCAAAGATGTGCTGTTGCTGTATGCAACAATTCTAACGATAAAAATAAAGAGTTTCTCTTTACCATTCCTAAAGATTTAGAAATTTGAAAAAAAAAAAAAAAAGTGGGTAATTGCGTGCAAAATACAGGATAAATTCAATCCTGATGCAAGCAGATTATGCTCTGATCATTTTAAAGATGACGATTTTTTTCCTGATTTTCGAGCAGCTTTAATGAAAATAAAGCCGAAACGACCGACAATGTTAAAGCTTACAGGTAAGTTTAAATAACTCACATAGGTCTATATAAGTAGCCTATGTTAATACCAGCTTTATATAATGGTTCATCTATGTTAACCTACTTATATAAAAAATACTAACTACTAATACTACTACTAATACTAACAGTTGCATACCAAAGGGGTGGAGGGTTAACGACTGATACCAGTGATGTTTTTTCACTATAATTCTCATTATATTGATTTTATATTAACGATTTATGACATTTTGTCATTATGCCATAATCAGTGGGTTAATCATAATAGCCTCCAGTGACAGTTCATTGTTGAGTTATAATAATTTTTGTAAATGAACGTGTTGTTGACATTTCATTACCGGTACGTGCGCCTTTTCCCAAACTTTAGAATGATGTATTAACATCAATCAATGTTAGATTTTTTATAAATATCCATTTAAAACAAAAACACCACCATCTCGGCCCTCTTTAATTTTAGTATATTATTCTTTCTTTTGAAGGTTTAACCATGCCATCACCAGCATGGGTAAGTTGTTTCAATAATACTGAAAAATTCTACAATGAGTATCATGGCAAGAACACGATTAAAAAGGGGCGGAATATTATAAAAAGAACCAAAGAATATGTGGCAATGTTCGTACATAACGTTCCACGTGAAATTTTATTGTTGATTGTACAGTCAAAACTAGGTTCTTTATATGACTCAAGTATGTAAACACAAGACTGGAAACTAGCAGACGAAAATGGACGACAGACACTGAGAGCAGACGAATTGTTAAGAAATACAGAAAAATAATGCAGTGACAAGTGTAAGTACAGCTTATATACACGGTATAAACACTTTCAACGTATTTATTTTGTTTCATGACACATACACACTTGGTTTATACCCCTTGTAATGTTTTTATTTGAGGTGATTATGTTTAAAATGTACGCTGATCAATTTGAAAATAAAGGACCAATCAGCATGGACTCTTCGCGCATCATCAGCCAACTAGTTATTTGATTGGCTAATGAAAACTGAGATAACCTATTGAATGTATAGAAGCCTTAGCTTATGCTGTCCACATGAGATAAGCAATCTGAGAACAGTTAATTGGAAAATCTCAAGTGTACCAAGTTCAGCAATACTTCTTACCAAGCAACTAAAAAGGAGGCTTCCTAAGAGTACTTAAGATCTCTATACACTTACTAATGAGGAAGATTTCATATGTTGTTCCACAGATGAGAGCAAATGTGGTGCAGATTAAGTCCTCCAGCTTGAAGGTTCAGAGTGCCGTACCCAGCGTCAAAGATGGTCCACACTTATAATTCAGACTGGTTTTGTCAATTTGTACCTCCTCATCCAGGAACTGAGACACTGGAAGGCACAGCAGAAAAGTATGAGAAACAATCAAATGAAGGAAAGAAATTAATTGCAAAATAAAGATCCTACACACTTGTGTATAAATAGAAAATAAGTAGAAGTTGGATGTCTGTGCCTTAAAATTACATTAATAATTACAAAAAAACGTTATTACATTTACATTAAAATGCCAAACTTATAATAAAATTATCATAAAAGTTAATAAAATACAGGCAAGTGACTATATATGGAGTGATAATGAACACAAACAAAAGCATATGGTTTACAAAAGAAATCAAAATAAGACCTTGTGTCTGTTTTTATTGTATTATTACAAATTTATAGATGATCATGATTGTAATCTATACTGCAACATAGAATAGCACCTCATTTTTAAACTAGTATTTATTCTAGTAACGAAAATCACAAAACGTTCTACAGAAGTTTTTATTTCTTCTTTAGGCTGAGGTATGTATGTGTGAAAATGGTGATATATAAAAAGGATAAAATCCTGCTTTAATACGATTTTAAATCATTATTTCTCATTACTTGCATTGGCATAAAATATAACTTCATCGATGGTTTCAATATTTATTTCATTTGAATATAAACTGTATTGGATCAATGCATGTACAACATAATTGTTGGCAAAGTGGAAAACATTGTAAGTCCTGAGAACATTCTTATGATTTCAGAGGTTTTCTACTTTTGCCAACAATATTATTACTACACGTTATGTATACAGTATTGATGTTTCTATTATATAAATTTTAATTATGAGCCATTTTAAATTACTGATGAAAACAAATTAACATATAAAATCTACCACCGCCACATTCTTTGTCAGCTTATCACAGCATTATCACCACCTACTCAAGGTCAGTTTCCTTAACAAATAAAATATTTTTGCAGTATAAAAGCAGCAACTATGATTTGTACGTAAGACTGCAAGAAAATTAAATGAAATTTGAAAAAATTCTATAAAAAATCTATAAGAACTGAAGAAAAATATTTTTAATGGACCATAGAATGAAAAAATTACCTATTGGAAAATTTAAAAAACAAATAAATACTTACTTACTGGCTTTTAAGGAACCCGGAGGTTCACTGCCGCCCTCACATAAGCCCGCCATTGGTCCCTATCCTGAGCAACATTAATCCAGTCTCTATCATCATATCCCACCTCCCTCAAATCCATTTTAATATTATCTTTCCATCTACGTCTCGGCCTCCCCAAAGGTCTTTTTCCCTCCAGCCTCCCAACTAACACTCTATATCCATTTCTAGATTCGCCCATACGTGCTACATGCCCTGCCCCTCAAACGTCTGGATTTAATGTTCCTAATTATGTCAGGTGAAGAATACAATGCGTGCAGTTCTAAGTTGTGTAACTTTCTCCATTCTCCTGTAACTTCATCCCTCCTAGCCCCAAATATTTTCCGAAGCACCTTATTCTCAAACACCCTTAACCTATGTTCCTCTCTCAAAGTGAGAGTCCAAGTTTCACAACTATAGAGAAGAACCAGTAATATAACTGTTTTATAAATTCTAACTTTCAGATTTTTTGACAGCAGACTGGATGATAAAAGCTTCTCAACCGAATAATAACAGGCATTTCCCATATTTATTCTGCGTTTAATTTCCTCCCGAGTATCATTTATATTTGTTATTGATGCTCCCAGATATTTGAATTTTTCCACCTCTTCAAAAGATAAATTTTCAATTTTTATATTTCCATTTCGTACAATATTCCCGTCACGAGATTTTCGGGATTTACTTCTAAACCTATCTCTTTACTTGCTTCAAGTAAAATTCCGTGTTTTCCCTAATCGTTTGTGGATTTTCTCCTAACATATTCACGTCAACCGCATAGACAAGACGCTGATGTAACCCGTTCAATTCCAAACCCTCTCTGTTAATAAATAAATAAATAGAATTAAACACAAATGTTACATATTTCGTTTTGTTTCAACATAAAATGAATTATTGCATAAAAGTTAAAAGAATTTTGACATAACGAGAAAAATTATAATGTTTATATTATATGCGGATGACCAAGTAATCATCGCCAATAATGAGAATAATTTACAGAAAGCGGTACATGAATTTAAAAAAATAGTTGAAACATATAATTTTAAAATATCGACATCAAAAACTAAAGTAATGGCATTCAAAGGTATAAATCCTGTAAGATCCAAGATAGTCATTAATAACACTCCTATTGAACAGATTCACCGCTTCACTTTCTTGGGATGTGATATATCTTACCATGGTGAAATTGACATTAACGGAAAAATTGCAAAATTTAATAAAATGAACGGCACAACACTTAAACGAAAAGTAAGGAGGAAACTATAATGAAGTTTTATACAGTGATAGCGATACCAACATGCTCATACGAAAGCGAGACATGGACCATGACGAAGAGAGGTATATCTAGATTGCAGGCAGCAGAAATGAGATTCCTAAGAGCAACGGTTGAATATAGTTTAACGGATAGGAAAAGGAATACAGATATTAGAAAGGAACTGAATGCTGAAAACTTAATAAAGAAAGTAGAAGAATATAGAAATTCTTGGTCACAGCATGTTCAAAGAATGAATAATGACCGTATCACAGTCTAGTATATACAGTCACGAAGCTCCATACTTACTAAATATGCAAACATAGACAGATGAAAAATGCATCCATAGATAGTTGCTAACCACCAGGATCGCTACTATCGCCTCATCACATACCCTTTCCCCAGCAGACAATAAAATGTATTGTACTTTCGATATCGTATTCTTTTGAAAAAATTAACACCTTCCTTCCACTATTGAAATGTGAAATACATAATTTTTATATATTATTTTCATAAAGTATATATTATATTTTATAAACTCACCTTCCTGGATTTTTCGGAAGAAGGATAAATCTGACCTCTTTTTCTTACAATATTTATAGTACCACAAACGTCCCCTTGTCCCATATTATTATTCAAATTATTGTACATCTTGATTACACAATTTTTAACACTGTATCACTTCGGAATATGTAAGATAAGAACTTTCTTGTGTTACATTTATTATTGTATTTTAGCCATTCACAGTTTACACAACTTTTCACAACAAAGCGAAATACGGCACAGTCAATGCCTTTTCGATCTAGATCAGGCCGTAATGTATGTTCGGGTATTCTATTTCAGTGTATGTAGCTCAGTGAAATATTATATTATAACTTTATTGCGTATCATTGCTAAGTTTTATTTAGTGTAATGTGTCCATAAGTTCCGTTTACTTCTTGTTGCATAATATGTTGCAGAAATAATTACAAAACTGTGTTATTTTAATGTGAAGAGAATTTTACGCGTTAACATAATCTGTTCGCATCAACATTTTAAGTTTAGAATGGAAGTTATTTTGAGGTTCAATAAAAACGAATTTTTATTGTGATTTTAATTTAGCACATTTCCTTAATTGTAGACAGAAAATTTACTATATCACTCCTATGAAATTAGTGTATGTATGATTGTGTTACTTCGTCTCTTAGGTAGTAGATAAATACAATAATTCAGTACTCAATTGTAGTATTAAAATACAGGCAAATAGAATGTGATGGGTGTCATACATGACATTATGTTTAATTATAATGAATAATTGCGAATATAGGAATATAAGTTAAATATAGTAAACATAACCTATACTTTCCATGTGATATAACATACATATGTAGTGGCAGGGCATTGGAGACCGCTAAAATTAGACAGAAATGGGCAATTGGTACAGTAAACATAACCTATAATTCCAACATATCTAAATTCGTGCAGTGCAACTGAAAATTATTGAATCGTGCATAAATGAATGTACAAGAATTTCGCAATATTTAATCGAAATAAAGGCAGGTATTACACATACGAACAACGTAATTTTCACACCAAAAATAATATTACACCTTAACTCACAAGGAATTATGTCTGAAGTGTCTCCTAATCATTGTTTTAAATTTTATTAATGCAATTACACTACATTTTAGGGAAATATATGTTACTCTTTATGCATTCCAACTAATTTATATGGTTGAAACGCCGCCCTTTGTGATTGGGTTAAGCAAGTCACATGGTCTGCCTTACGGCCTGCATTAGATCACGATGGCAGTGACACAGTCTATTGCTCCTAGTACTCACAGCACTCCAAGCGGCTAGCAACTATCGTGAGAAATGCAAAAAATCACCCCAAGCTTCGTGACTGTATATAGTAGACTGTGACCGTATTCCGAAACAAATAATGGAATACAAGCCAAAGGGAAGAAGAAGTTTAGGCCGTCCAAGGAAACGCTGGATAGACCAGCAAATAGGGGTGTAACAGGCAATAAGCATAAATACTTGAAGATAAGAAGAAGAAGTTAAAAGAAAAATAATGCCATTTCATAAATATCCGCTCCTTAAAAATAACATACCTTTCACTGTCTCTTCTCCAGTGAACTAGCCTAGATTCCCTACCAGGAAGTGTCCACAAGACATCCACTGCAGGAAGATGGAGATGCCAACAAAACCTGTGATTATGACAGTGATCTCCTTCAGCTTCACCACCTGCAACGATAGACAAAGCCAAAAATAACATACCATAGTGTAGCAGGCCTACGACTTTGTGACTGTACTTCATTTACGAAGATGTATTGCTATTATGCCAGGGGAAATAGGAGTGTCATGAAAAAAGCATTTCTATAACAAATTGGTCTTGGATGTGCCTTGCTGTCCTGGTTTGTACAGAAATATTTGTTTCTACAACTATCATATTAAGAATTATTTTTATATCTGTCTTATATCTGTGAGTCACATATTTTACCATTTATTAAAAAAACCATTATGCGAGGCAAAATCTGTCCCAAAATACTTTTTATGAAAGCCTGATTGCTCAAGTACAGAATAATGTTGTTCTTCTAGTAAGTGAACTTAATAATTTGTCAATTGTATATATGAAATTTTCTACATTCTTTACTGCACGATATTTCCTCAAAAAAAAAAAAAATGTCAAACATAACTATTACAGACATTTCAACTCTAATTCGTTGTCTCTTATCTGGCAGTATATAATTTTAGAACATAAACAGACTAATCATTCTTTTTAGCTTATTTAGTCTAGTTCAGTCTTCTTGGCTGATGTTATACCACCAGCATTCCATTGTAAGATGTTTAGTTGATTCTGTACCTACCATTAAAGTAGTCCCCGCCTGGAGATCCGATAATGGAGGACTATTTTACCTCCGGATAATTTTACCTTAATGGTACTCATTTCATATAGGAGTGAAAATGGCAAGTTGTAGCCGATTTAAGTGAACGCCATATTTTAACGTTTTGGTGGCTACTTCATTCACACACAACCCCCAGAATATCTGAAGGACTACACCTGTTGTTGGTCGACGGGTCCATTGGACCTAGCTGGGAGATCTTGTTGATCACCAGCTTTCCCTTCTTAAGCCACTGGAGGACGATTTTAGTGCCATAGCAGGTCAGCACTAGGAACAGAAAAGTAGAAAGAGAAGGAAGGAAAGGGAAATGAACCCCTAGGCCTCGAATGCTCTAATGCCGTCACGGTCAAAGAAAGTAAGAGTTCAGTCAGAGGACTGGATAGGAAAGGGTAAAGAGGGAATTAGGTATTGAATAGAGGAAAATTATACCAAAATCAGTCATTAACTCATCAAGCTGATCAGTGCTAATTCATGAGTAGCCCCTTCCTTCTCTCTGTTAATTCCCGATTTACCACGAAAATCGTCTGTAGCTGCATTTAGATTGGCAACAGGCTATGATTGTTTGGCCAAACACCTGCATAGAATTGAAATATATCAGTCCCCTAACTGCCCATTGTGCAACTCAAACCAAGAAATGGATTCGGAACACCTCAAAATCTGTGCTTCAGTGGCTGGCCATGATAATATCTTTGAAAAATATTGGAGTGCAAGAGGTCAAATGACTTTATTGTCAAAACACCTGGCATTAGAAAACAACAACTTATTTAGTCTGCTTTATTTTATTTTTAAACAATATTCTTGCAAAAAAAATAAAAAATAAAAAAATAAAACATGTAGACGAAGTATTTGCCACTACATAGTAATAATTTATACCGTTAACATTACTAAAGGTAATTTTTATTCAGAACAATGATAACATGCATTCAATTACGAATCACTCACTTGTCTACAAGCTCATTAATACTGCATTATTTTAAATATCCTCATAAAAAATAAATATTGAACTAGAATGTTCATCTAAAGAACCTAGTAATATGAGTGTTCATGATGTTCATGGTTACATTGGAACGAGAACGAATTTATAAACTCCCAATTATAGATTGACCAAGACACAGAATAGCACAAATTTTGCCGGCCTCTATCGTCCATATGCCTGGGGACAGAGAGTTTCCCTTTACGCTGCAGACAGAGTTCGAAGAGCTCTATTCACTGCACTTATCAGCTTTGTTCTCACTATATATACGGCAGAGTTATGGTGGCGAGAATGGAGCAAATCCATTGCACTTTTTTATAGACTTAGTTTTTTAGTACCTAAAATATTTCAGTCTCTAATCTCTGGAAATAATGGCCATATCGAGGAACAGGATGCGGTCTTGTATTCCCACTTGACTTGCTTCGGTTACGATAGCATGAAAATATGAATCTCGACCACAAGCTGATGAAAATAATAATAATAATAATAATAGCAATAATAATAATAATAATAATAATAATAATAATAATAATAATAATAATAATGGTTTATTTTAACTGGCAGAGTTAAGGCCTTCCACTCAACCAAGAAAACTACTACATTGCTATGAATATACCCATAATTAATACAATACAATTCAATACAGTACAATACAATACAATTCAAAGCAATACAATACTACAATACAAGACAATATAGTTATATACAATAGAAGTAATTTAATACACGACACTGGTACAGATGTTCGACCGCGTAACGTAGCTTAAGGAAGACTCAGTCAGCGTCGTGGTACCACCACTGAAGATGGAGGAGCATTCCTCCGAAACATGTCTGGTTTTAACCAATTTTATTAATTTTATTCAGTCATTAAAAAGTGTTCATATAACTGTATTAAATTACTTCTATTGTATATAACTATCTCACTCATGAACACCTAACTTATGTAATTTAAACAAGACAATATAATACATAATTAATATAATACAATGGCAATTCTTTTTATCTTCACAACACCAATAAAATAATTATGTAATAATAATAATAATAATAATAATAATAATAATAATAATAATAATAATAGTCATACCTAAATTAAATTAAATTATTAAACTCGATCGCAATTGATTCGGTCATTGCAAAAAGGTCATGAGTCAACTTTTTTACGAAAATGAGTTATGCATTGAACATTGAGATGTAGGGGTAGCCTGACCAGTCTATGTAAGAAGATCATGAATATACTTTCAAACAGTGCTGAAATCGATGCTTGAAATTTCCACTTCTTGCAGAAAGGTCATGAGTCTTTGACTCGTGACCTTTTTGCAATGACTGACTTTAAATCTGTAGTCTATATTCAAAATGTTCATTCGCGGGAATTAACCCATTATATCCCGAAATAAAATATTTATGAATTTTTGTACTAAATTTGAGTTCTAGTATGCCTTTAGATCACTTATCACATATAATGTTTTTATTTTGAGAATAATGTATGTTACATGTGTTTTTTTGAGCCGTATGAAAAATCATACGCTGGGCATTGGTGTGTAGTACAAATAAATTTTCTGTTCATATGAGTAAACATTGCTACACGTGATGTTTTATGTGTTTTAAACTACATATGTATTAATAACAATAATAAGTGATACATTTTGTAAACAATGGCACTTTTTCGTGTTAGCAAATATATTGTTATTGCAAATGGTATTGCAGGAAACTGCTCTTTGGATGTAAACCAACATTACATCTCACACATCGAAACTTAGAACACTTTCCACACTTCTTTTGATTTTTACTCCCTCGAGAACATTTTCCTAGTCCCAGGACATTGTCATTGCCTATGTTGGTAGCTACAGTAACCACACTGTTGCCATGCCACTTGATAAGTGTTATCCAATTTCTGTCATCTTGCAGTGCGTGGTATGAACCTCTGGGATCTCTCTTCATATCGTGTAATGGAGCTTTCTCCGCTCAATCATTACGTGTAGTTCCTATGCAGTTGATACCATTTTCTGACAAGGTTTTGAGAAGAGGAAGAGAATTGAAGTACCTGTCAATATAAACTGTACATTTCTGAGGAAGGAATTCAATATATTATAGTCTTTCGGTAATAGCAGTTCCAAGTGTTTTGCCTTCTTCTCTATCACTTGCACCAGTATAGGGTTGAAAACTAACGAGGTAACCCGTAGATGAACAAGATACCAACTTGTATCCATACCGAATGGACTTTCCACGAATAAATTGTTTCATGGAGTGATGCCCATAGTATGGTTCCATAGGTCCGTCCAGAGAGAATTTATTCCCTAGCGAGACAATGAAGCTTCCAAATTTATCATTGAGATGTGTAAATAAGTGGCCGGATCTTATATATTTCGTCTTCTGGTATTGTTACCATTCAAGTGAAAACATCTATGTATCTGATTGAAGGAATTTCTTTACATTGCGTTGCTCGCGAGAGCATTGTTGGTGTCAGGTCGTCTCTACCAGTAGTACATACGACGATGCATAATTTTCAGTATCCAGATAAAAGCAAAATTGCTTTGTATTTGTATACATCTTCTGAGGGCAACTGGATCATGAAACTCTTTCTTCATGCATATTTTACACTTTCTCTAACAATGTGTTCAACAATTGCATCAATTATATGTCTGAATATATCAATAGATGCGGCCTTATTGTGTAAACTACTTATATACAGTATGTAGGAATGGAATCAGGTATTTTTGCAATACTATTATTAGAATCCAAATTTTTTCAGTATATTTTCTCTGAACTTCATCTACTTTTACTTTCTTAGGTCTTTTGTGTACACTACTCTTGCTTTTTGTTCCTTATGTTTCGTTATGACCTGAAAGTGAATCTTCTTTATCTGTACAAAGTTTCAGTACCTTGGAAAAATTATCAAATACAGATTGCACCTCCATTTCCTGACTCAGAACACCTCTCCATAAATCTAGAAAATGTGCTTCCTCCCCTCCTGGTCATTTCTAGATTCATCTTGGTCGCTATCTATACAATCACATGGTGGTACAAGAACCAATTACTCTGAGGTACTTTTCTTATGTCTTGCGCTACTTCATCATTCCCATCCAAATTCTTCTAATACATTAAATATCTCTTCACTGGTGTCCACACCTGTGGAATAGCGGTTAGCACGTCTAGCAGTGAAACCAGGTGACCTGGGTTCGATTCCCAGTCAGGGCAAGTTAAATGGTTGAGGATTTGTCCGGGGTTTTCCCTCAACCCAATATGAGCAAATGCTGGGTAACTTTCGGTGCTGGATCCCGGACTCATTTCACTGGCATTATCACCTTCATCTCATTCAGACGCTAAATAACCGGAGATGTTGATAAAGCGTCGTAAAATAACCCAATAAAATTAAAATAATATCTTCACTGGTTTCCAGAACCCTAGAACAATACGAAACTCGTTACTTCCCAACGTATGATTTATCATACACAACAATTCAACTTGTCCTACTACAATAATGTAATGGAGCTATCTGTCAATAGGGATTATAGAAGCAATAAAGATCATTCTTTATATTATTACATAAGAAAGCAAGAAAATTGTAGTATTATATAAAATAAAGCCAAAATTGTTTACCTTGGTGCGTTTTTGCTTCCATTGATTGACATCTTGATATTGTCTACTGTACTAAAGGACAAAAGACAGTTTCACAAAAGGTGAAACTTTCTGTGTGGTAAATTCAAACATTTTTGTATAATAATAACAGATAAAACCCTCATAACAAACAATATTTACATTGTTAATTGAATAAACAAAATTACGTATTTCTCGTATGATATTTCATATGTTGGGATATAATGGGTTAATAGTGTTTCCTGTATCCTTTTAATTTCAACTTTAATACTCATATCTGAAGGTAAGATTTTGTTATGGATAGATGTCAGAATCCGATTCTTCAAGTTTTACCAGCTAAAATAGGCAGTTCCCATCTTGCAGTCTGTCAAGCAAGCTGCAATAGCAGAATTGAGGGTTCACCGTAGAAAGTCAGAAAAATTGTATGCCAATATTAATAAAATTTCTGAACTTATTCTAAAAGGGAATAATGTTTGTGGATTGACCTTTGATTTTATGCAAAATTTGCCGCTGCCAGATATTACTATATAGAACATTTTTATGTATATCATGAAGAAGAAGCACACAAAGGTGAAAATGACGTATGTTCATTTTTGTTTCATTACATCCAGAAGCATATTCCACAGAATAAAATATTGGAGTGCAAGAGGTCAAATGACTTTATTGTCAAACGCCTGGCATTAGAAAACAACAACATATTCCACAGAATATAACTGAGCTGCATCTATTATCGTCTGACAGGTGCACCGGTCAAAATAAAAACACAATGATCCGCTTTTGTTTATCCACTGTAACAACAAAGTGATTACAAATTATATAACGTTACTCTTTCCAATAAGAGGTCACAGCTTCCTACCAAACGACAGGGATTCTGGGACTGTAAAGAAACTGATAAAAAGTTATATGTTATGATTAAAAAGGTGTCTGTAAGTTCTCAGGAGAAACCACTGATGCTGTGCCTGTACTGGACTTAAGCTATGTTGGTCTATTTATTACAAGAAGACTTTTCTCTCTGATCAAGTATGGGAAAAATTCCCAAGATACATAAAATGTCTTTTTCTCCTTCTAAGTGGATGGCGTTTGAATACAACTCAAGCTGCCCTGGTCAAGTAAAAAGTTAACAGTTCATCGATGGTGCCGGCAAAGAGAAATTCAATCTCTTTCACAGTTACAACAAGAATCCTGTACTTCCTACAGAGTTGGCTTACCCATTAAAACAGATGCCTATCAATGAAAAAAAAAAATGGGAACATTCTTAAGGTGAAGAAGTACATATATTCCAACTGAGTATACAGAGTTTTACGATCAACTTCAGAAAAGGCGAAGACAAGGAGGAAAAGAAGTTGAAAATGATCAGAAGGACTAAAAACAAACAAACAAACAAACAAACAACTACTTTCTCAATCTATCTTCTATCCAAAGTGTGTAGATTTTCATTAGAGTTCATTCTTGTTCTAAATAAAATACAGCTATACAGGGTGATTCACGAGAATTTACCGTCCTTTACGGAGCTTATTTCCGAAGACATTCTAAGCAAAAAATATCATATAAACATGGGTCCTATTCTCAATATTTACAGATTTACGTTTCGTTATTGGAACGCATTTCTGTGAAGGAGTGATCTTGGTCAGCATGCAGTCAGCAGCCAACGCGAGCACTACGGAAATCAAAGATAGCCGTATGCAGTTACATAGCATGACGAGTGCAGTTTACAAGTGTGCGGCGACATTTTTTAAAATGTGCTGCAAATTCTCCAAGACTGTAAATTAGGATGCAAAATTGAATTGCAAATAATTAAGTCGGTGGAAATGGTGTGATTTGTAATAACTGCTGTGATAAGTGCGTTAGAATTATGTAATTTTTTAGTTTAAAATAGAAAAAGATGTCTGTACGAAGCAACTGAGGACTTCACAGCATATTTTTAGCTTCATAAAACTTACGATGAAAGAGTAATGGAACGGAGAAAAATTCTCTCCGGCGCCGGGATTTGAACCCGGGTTTTCAGCTCTACGTGCTGATGCTTTATCCACTAAGCCACACCGGATATCCATCCCGGCATCGGACAGAATCGTCTCAGATTAAGTTCCAACTCTTGGGTTCCCTCTAGTGGCCGCCCTCTGCACTACGTCATAGATGTCTATGAACACAGGACTGAAGTCCACACATGTGCTGAGGTGTACTCGTTATGAGTGACTAGTTGGCCGGGATCCGACGGAATAAGTGCCGTCTTAAATCACGAAGTGATTTACGCATATCATATATATTTTAATATTTAATATTTGCATGGAAATATCATATGTACTTCGGTACATTAAAAAAAAAAAAAAAATCATAAAACTTGCCAATTAAAGAACTGCTACTTCTGAATGGTTCATTCTCTATTTGTATTATTCTTTTACCTTCAAACTAAAGAAAAAACATATTTTACAAACAAATTTAAATTAGTGTAACTCTGAAAATATTGAGAATAGGAACTATGATTATATTACATTTTTTTTTTGTTCAAAATGTCTTCAGAAATAACCTCTGTAAAGGACGGTAAATCCTTGTGAATCACCCTGTATAATATGAAAATAGTACACATAAGTGTTCTCATTCATTGCAATTAGTGCATTAAACAATTTATGTGATTAGAACATTATTTGCTAAAAATATATTTTATTAATTGGTAAAATGTGAACGTTCATTGCAAAAAGGTCATGAGTCATTGATTTTGAAAATGTGTTTTATGCCAAACAAAAAATGTTAAATGAAAAATATATAATGCAATATTTTCCTCGAAAATGTTTTAATCATTGACAGTCGTATGAGAATTAAAAATTAGGTAGTTTACGCTGTAGGTAGTTTTTTCTTTCTCCTGTAAAATTTCAGTTTCTTGACTCATGACCTTTTTGAAATGACTGATTCAATTATAACTTAAATTTGAATGCGCCCATAAGAAATCATTTAGCCTTTTCTTGAAAGTGGTTATTGTCTGGCAGCCCCTAATCTTCTGAGGTAGAAAATTCCATTCACAGGGGACTGAAACAATAAAAGAGGATTAATAGTGGGATGTTCTATAGGATTTGGCTCTCCTGTGACCTGGTGTTTAGATTGTGATTGGAGGATAAGTAGTTAAACCGGGAACAAAGATAATTTTGAATAGAAGTGTGGAGAACTCGAAACAGAAGAGACAGCGAATGAAGTGTTCTATGGTTACTAAGTTGCAGCCTAGATCATATATGTAACAGATAACTCCTCACTACGTTAGAATCGGCAGCACTTTGAAGAGAACAACCGCCAGGATCGCCACCCGTCCGCCGTAAACGAACACGAGATGGCAGCACAGTCGCTAATGCAATTCAAATGAGTATTAAGACGTGACTCCTTATGTAACAACTAGATGGCAGCGTAGTAAACCTGACAAAAGTTGTTAACCTCAAAGCCTATAACCCCGACATATCTGTTACATATATGATCTAGGGTTGCAGCCAGGATAAAGATTTGAACGAGGGTGTAATATGGTCAAATTTGTGAGCATTGCTGATGAATCTGACACACATATTGTGCACACGCTGCAGCTTGTTCGAAAGGTCAGTTGTCAAGTCTGTAAGTATTATGTCGCAATAGTCAAACAGTGGTAGCACAAGGGTTTGCATTAAAGTCTGTTTTAATTCTGGTGGGAGGAAGTTTCTGAATGGGTTAAGAGAATGCATGGTATAGCACACTCTCTTGGATATTTCCTTTATTTGGGATTCCCAATTTTAATTTTCGTCCAAGAAAATGCGAAGGTTTCTGACGACAGAATGGCACAGACTAGTGGCGTTATTTACGGTAATAATTGGGATATGTCTGTTGTTCATTGTGTCCAGTAGTCTCTTATGTCCAATTATTACAGCTTGTGACTTACTAGCATTTAACCTAAGTCCGAACTCATTTGCCCATGAAGAAACTTGATTCAAGTCATGATTAAAAAAGAATACCAAGGCTATTCCATGCCGCCAACATTCTCACTGCCATAACTCTGCTGTATGTGTAATGACAATAAAGGCGATAAGTGTGGCAAATAGAGCTCCCTGAACTCTATCTGTAGAGTAAAGGAGAACCCTCTGTCCTCTGGCATATGGATGGTAGAGGCCGGAAAAAATTAAAAAATTGGTCATTTTGACTTTCCAAAACATAGTTTTCTCTACACAAGCAGAACGAAGGGGCTCAGAGACCCCCCTTTTCACTGTAGCATTCCTGCATGTTTACTAATAATCACCAATAAAGTCGAGCAAATCCAGTGCACTTGTATGTAGACTTGTTCACTTCAGCTAAGTGTGAGAATTCCTCTTGGCTCTGAATGTTATTTGATGTAAGCTACATATCGATTTTAGAAATGTCAGATTTCTTCAAAATTTTAGCAAATAATGTTGTTTTTGTGTCATCTGGAATCTCCTTTGTTGTAGTTTTTTTAAAATATATAATTTTTACTCATTATCTAAATAATTTTATAATTATTTGGACACATATAATAGTAATAAGCGCACTATACTTTGTACACCTTACACCATCTTCAGTAGGGTAAAGTCGGATGAATTGGGTCAGAAAAGAGAAATCTCTTAATTATAAAACACATGTTCATACCAACGTTGTTTATTGTACGCAGTTACAAACTATGCACTTTAACCTGTACGTATCACTAGTTAAGATTGCACAAATACTATTTAGAGTCTTTTAAACTGCATTTTAGTAAAGCTCTGCATGACCCTATTCGCCTTTCTCTAGTTGGATGAATCGGGTCAAAGTAGTGGTTGGATAGGGTCAGTTGAAAAGTACACATATCACTTAAGAACAACGCATCTTCAACGAACAAATTTCTTCCTTCCCTCTGCCCCAACACATTTCTCTTGATACCATTCCCTTCCTTTTCCTTGGCACTGAATCCAGTCACCAAGACGAACAGATAAAGCATCACTGTATTTGATCTTGCATAGTCCACATGATCTATTATTATCTTCTTCTTCGCTGGATTCTGATTACTCACATGGTGATGACGATGATGTGGTTAATTCTGGATTCTCTTGTTGGTGTTTCCTTTTGCAAAACTCTGGTTCACATCAGGAACTTTTCCTCGTTGATCCACCCTGATTCTGTCATTGTTGCTAGAGACCCAGTCGACAAACCATCTCCGAATTCAGGTAGATGCTTCTTACTTTAAAAATGACCATAGGAGGAATGAAGTTTCCTATGGCATTAGTGCAAGCTAAGATGGTGACAAGCCCTTATTTTTCTACACGTCTGGGCATATACGTTCTGCTTCCTTTCTCGGTGAATACCTTCCTTGTTGATTTGTTGTTTAATGGGAAACCAGATTCATCCGCATTCTAATCATCTGCAGTTTGTCCATCAAGTCAAATTCTTCATTGGTCTTCCTCAAAAATGAAAAATAGTCCATCACATCTTCTTTATTAAGATCACTGCAACAAGCTGAAGAAAGTCCTTCCGCTTTTCTCAAAGAAATTTCTTTCCATGAATTTTATTAGCCATGCTTTACCAGCCATTTGCTTTGCTTCAGTGAAGTTATGCTTTACTTTATTGGATTCATAGGCAGCTTTACGCACATCGTTTGAGTCCAATGGAAAAAAACAAGCAGAGAGTCTCAATATTCTAGAAACAAATTCTTTTTCCTGGCTTTATTAAATACAGTTTGCCCACCCTTCAATTTTTCTGAAAGATCTTTCCCACTTTGGAGTCTTCTCTGATGGCAGAAATGAGGAACTCCAAATAATTCCTCTGCATGGCGCTGACTTCTACCTTCCTGGAAAGCTTTAATCACTTTCTTCATATCGTCCTCTGTCCACAAAGTAGTCGTTTTTCTTTCACACCTCCCCATCTGTAATCATAACACAATCCATAAACTAAAATGTAAAAAAAATGAGTACAGAAAATTTTGACCCGTTTCACTGTTTTTAGTGACCCTATTCGCCCAAAACGCAACATTTCATTTTAGAGGGTTGGTTCTAATGCAAGAGGACAATACAGCGCTGGCAATGCCATAGCCTTACTTCAAACACATGCATGTATTATGTTACAAATGCGCAATAAATTACAAAACGAATTGCATCACTTACTTGAATATCATTTCAATAGTATTTTAAAAGTAAAATATTTTCATGCCTTATCTCAAAAAGCACAATCTTCAACTAATAATAACACAACAACGAACATGACTTCCGATGCCTTGCTGTTTTCAACTTGTAGATGAAGTTCTCATGGTTGACGCTAAATGGTAGAACTTCCTTATGTACCGTACTTGTTATTTGGTGATAAGGAGGAAATTTCTAAAAATGACCGATTTGGTTACTGACCCGATTCATCCGACTTTACCCTATCTGTTTTCTATTTCACATTTTCTGACATTTATTATTCTTCCAACGGACAAAATGTAGACTTCAAATTGGGCAAAAGACTTCATTGAGATACCAAGCTCAAAACTGTGGCTATGTTGCAAACTAAAATTATTATTTTGAATTGATTATAATTATATAATTCCATGAATATGCAGATATATTCTAATGTGGGATATGTTTTGAATTTTTGAAGATAAATAATTATATGTAAAATTGTCTGTATGTAGAGGATGATTTTCTCAACAGAAGTTTTCCAGTAAGTCAATTAGTAATGGAATGAAGTCTGTTCAAAATGTTATTCATAAAAAAAATTATGTTTGTGGTTGCAAATTCTACTTTCAAATTTGAATAATAAAAATTGCTTAGTTTACTCCAAAGAATCATGTCAGCAAAGTTATAAAGACATTGAGCAAAAAGTATGGACTCTCTTCCCCTTTTTTTTTTTTTTTTTTTTTTTTTCTTTTTCTCCAAATCAGTCTAGTTTTGAGTAGGTCAATTTCTAATGGAATGGAGTCTACACAAAATGTTATTCATTAAAAAAAAAAAAGAAATGTTTGTGCTTTCAAATTCTTCGTGCCATAAGCTGTCATCCATATGTCTATAGTGAATGAGTTCGTTATGATAGGTAGTTTTCACTGCAACTGCAGAGTCTGAATCACATGTAACGTACTTTCTGTTCCATTTGGAATCATTGCAATGTACTGTTAACCTTTGTTTACCAGGAGTGTTGATATTAATGTATGCCACTGACATTGCAGGTTATGCAGTAATGAGGGCTTGTTGACAGTTTCGTCACAGTCCATAGTACCACAGTCTAGTATATACAGTCACGAAGCTTGAGTTGTGAGGGTGCTAGGAACAATAGACTGTGCCGGTACTATTTCGCATTGTCTGTAATGAGGTGATAGTAGCAATCCTAGTGGTTAGCAACTATCTATGGATGCATATTTACTACGTGACTGTGTATACTAGACTGTGGTTTCGTGTTGATAGTCTTGATAGTTAATAAGAAAGAATTGGGAACAAGTGCAATGAATAATAAAATGGACGAATCTTGGAAAGTTTGGTGGAGGTCTTTCCTCCTAAATGAATGGATAGTGATAAATTGTACAGAGATATTGCAGAATTTTGTTAAATAGCAGGAAGTGAATGGTAATTATTTATGAGAGACATATCAGTTTACCTTATTAGCTTGCATTGCCACTCATTTCTCAAGGGCTTCCACCGTATATAGTCCATACTACAGAACGTCCATATGATAAAATCTCCATAAGGTCAAAATGTCCATATGGTGAAAATGTCCAGGTCAAACGTCCATAATGTCCAAGTTCAAAGGCTAATTCTGCTTGAATAGAACACAATAAATTTTATTCCATAACACATACAAATAAGTATTATTATTCATCGGGAACTAGAGCCCCACTTTTAAGATGGTAACCAATACTTTTAAGGTAGCTATATGAGAATTTCTCCATTTTATTTGTGCCTGTTGTAGTTTCTCACAATCTGGAGAATTTGTCTTTGATTCGTCATATACATTTTATTCACCGGCTCTTTAATTTGTGTATGCCCCCCTCTTTCTTGCAATATTTGTCTCCAAATTTCATTTCCTTCACGCTTTATACACTGTATAAATCGGCACTATGTAAATGCTTATCTGTGGCATCCCACAAAACCCAAATGTTATGCAGGTTGCTGTTAGTTATCATTGCAGCATTACAAATTTTCTTTCTCTGCATCGCCAATATATTTTCGTCCTATCTCTATTAAAGTCATAACGTTGGTACAGGTACCCATGAAAAGAAAGTGGCGGCTTACCCTTCTGTGATGGCACTAACTGACGATTTCGTTCCATCTTCAAACATTTCAGTTTGTACTGTACTTGAAAATTTTCACATAGATTATTATAACTACCTTGAACAATGGATATAGTGTATATTATAGAGCTATGGACATTATGGTTCTGGACATCAGAGTGAAGTGGACATTATAGAACTGTGGACATTTTGACTCTGGACGTTTTCAACGTGGACATTATAATCCAGGACTTTATGTCTGGTAACCTCTCAAGGAGTCAGAAGCACATGACAGCAGTATCTGGTTGAATTGTAGCTCTGAAGCTGATTACCTATTTCCCAATTATAAGGAATGTTGAAACTTCACTGTCAGTTCCACGAATACTAGATATTCATATAGCCAGGGTTGGGCAAAATACTGACATCAAAGTATTTCAAATACAAATACAAAATACTTCAAAGAATAGTATTTGAATTACAAATACAAAATACTTTTAAAAAATTAACCAAAATACATTTGTATTTCAAATACTCAAAATACATTTGTATTTCAAATACTCGATGTAATATATAAAGAAGTAAGAATATTACTGAAAATCTAAAATATTATATTAACATTAAAAGTATTTTTATCTCGAAGTTTCATATAAACTCTGTAACTGAACATTCTTCCTTTTCCCAGGCAGCAACGAAATTATGCTACATCTGAATAATTACTGCTCCCTTAAAAAAAAAAACAGTTTCTTAAAATGTTCATCAAATACCGGTAAGGATCCCCTTGCTGATAAATGAATAAATCCTGCAAAACAGAACAGTCTTTCTACAGGTATTATACTTTATAAAAGCTTGTTTCACTGTTGGGTAATTCTCTAGAGTGCACAGGGTTGTCCCTTTGCCATTGAATAATTGTATGACTCATACTCCACAGTGGGGACAAAAGGGGTAGTATGTGGCCTCGAGGGTTCACAATTTGCTGATGGTTGTGAACTATTAAAACTCGAGAAACGCCATTTAATCCTACCAAGTCCTACACATGCATGTCCACGTCATGGTCCCTGGGTAACGCTAAGCCATGTGAGGGCGCAAAGCGAGTCCTTGACGCTATAATTGAGACTTATCAGCTAAGGGAGTAAACCCTGACAGAAAATCATCGTCCCCTCAGGATTGCTGGGAGGTTAGGCGTAGGGTTGGCGACTCTACCCTGTAAAAAACTATTGCTATGAAACCCAAAGAATTAGTAAACGGACGGATTAATCATTGGCAACCTGTCTTGAAAAAGGTAAATGAGCTACGGATTGGTACTTGGAACGTCCTAACATTATACAAACCAAGAGCATTGAAAACGCTGATTGAACAACTGAAAATATGTACTGCGGACATAATAGCAATACAGGAAGTGAGATGGTTAGGTGAAGGAGTCATTGAGAAGAAAGAATGTACGGTCTTCTATAGTTGTAACAAGCATAAACATCAATTTGGTACAGGATTTGTAGTAAATAATAGAGTCAAGCATATTATCATGGACTTTAAACCCTTAAGTGATAGAATATGCATCCTTAGAACTAGAGGTAAATTCTTCAATTGTAGCCTAATTAATGTCCACGCTCCGACAGAAGACAAGCAAGATAATGAAAAAGAAAGTTTTTATTATCAATTAGATAAAGCTTACGACTCCTGTCCCAAGAACGACATTAAAATTATACTAGGTGATCTGAACGCACAAGTTGGTAAAGAAAGTGTATACCAAACCACCATTGGGAAACATAGCCTCCACAATGTCAGTAATGACAATGGATGTAGGCTAATAAATTTTGCAGCCTCTAGAGGAATGGTCATAGGAAGTACAATATTTTGTCATAAGAAGATCCACAAAGGTACCTGGAAACACCCTGACGGAGTAACTGTGAACCAGATTGACCACATTCTAATAGATAAGAGACATATATCCAGCTTGATGGATGTTAGATCTTACAGAGGAGTTAATATGGATTCAGATCATTTTATGGTTATATCCAAATTTCGACAAAGAATATCAAATCATAAAAATGTAAATACACACCAAGTTAACAGCAGGAAAATCGTAAAATTCAACATTGAAGAGCTAAAAAATGAGAAAACTGAAACGTTATACAAGCAGCAAATGGAGGAGCAACTAAGAAATAGGAAGAATGACACGACAGCAAATAATGTGACAATAAATGAACAATGGAATGGAATAAAGAATATAATTACTAGAACAGCTGTAAGTGTATTAGGAGAAATTGATAAACCAGAAAGAAATCACTGGTTTGATGAGGAATGTGAATTGGCTACACAAGAGAAGAATTTAGCTTATACCGTAATGCTACAAAGAGGATGCACAAGACAATCTAAAGAAGAATATAGAATTAAAAGGAGAGAGGAGAAAAGAGTTCATAGGATAAAGAAGAGGATATATGAGAACCAGCGTATGGAAAACTTAGAAGACTTCAGAAGGACAAACAATAGTAAGCACTTTTATAAAATTGTCAACTCCGATAGGAAAAACTTTAAACCTAGAATCACTATGTGTAAGGATAATGAAGGTATGATTTTAACAAAAAGGAATGAAATTCTAAAACGATGGACCGAACATTTTAAGGAACTTTTAAACAAGGAACATAATGATCTACAATGTATTATAAATAATAACGATTATAGGAATGATGATCATGATGATATTGATGAACCTACCGAAGAAGAGATAAGAGATGTAATAATTGGATTAAAGAAAAACAAAGCACCAGGAATGGATAGTATCCAATCAGAACTCCTTCTGAGTAGCAGTAATGAATTAATACAAGACATACAGAAATTAATTAAGGACATATGGACACAAGAAATGATTCCTGATGATTGGAGAATTGGAGTTATATGCCCATTACACAAGAAGGGTGACCAGATGATTTGCTCTAATTATAGAGGAATAACGTTATTAAATACCACTTATAAGATATTCTCCAGAATCTTGCACAACAGGCTATTACCATACACAGAAAGGGCCATAGGAAAATATCAAGCTGGCTTCAGAAGCAGAAAGTCGACAATTGATCAAATTTTTACTTTAAGACAAATTATTGAGAAAACATATGAACAAAATATTAAAACTCATCACTTGTTTGTTGATTTTTCAACGGCATATGACAGCATCAATAGAGCTGAGCTTTATAAGGCTATGGTAGAGCTGAACATTCCGAAGAAGCTGGTGAGACTAGTTAAAACATGCACGGATGACAGTCAGTGTCAAATAAAGATCCAATCTGAACTATCAGATTTATTTCAAACAACTAAGGGTCTAAGACAGGGTGACTCATTAGCGTGTCTTTTATTTAATATTGCCCTTGAAAAAGTGATAAGGGATGCAGATATACAAACTAGAAGTACAATACTCTACAAATCATCCCAAATACTGGCCTATGCTGATGTTATATCATTGGTCGATCTGTGGAGAATGTTAAGAGAACATTTACTGCTTTAGAAACAGCAGCCCAAAAAATGGGGCTGAAAATTAACGAACAGAAGACTAAGTACATGATTGTTGGATGTAAAAAACAAAAAAGGGACTTGACAACAACAACCCACTTAAAAATTAATCAATATAAATTTCAGAGGATCTCTAGTTTTGTATATCTGGGCTCCTTAATCAATGACACTAATGATATTAGTGAAGAAATTGATAGAAGAATTCAAAAGCCAATAAAGCATATTTTGGATTATTGAGGCACTTTAAGTCAAGACTTCTTACAGGGGAAACAAAATGCAATATTTATAATGTTCTGGTAAAACCTGTATTAACATATGGCAGTGAAACATGGACCCTCTCAAAGACTCATATGTCAAGATTGAGATCCTTTGAAACCAAAATTCTAAGGAAGATATATGGCCCAATATGTGATAATGGAGAATGGCGAATAAGATACAACTTTGAACTTTACCAACTATGTAAGTCCCCTGATGTGGTTACAGTCATTAAAATATCAAGATTAAGATGGGCAGGACATGTGCAAAGGATGGCAGATCATGAGATACCCAAGAAAGTGTTGGAGAATAAATTTGAAGGAAAAAGGAGTGTAGGACGACCAAGACTGCGATGGATGGATGGATGGATGGAGTGTTAGAGGATTTAAAGAAAGTGGGAATTAAAGGATGGTGGTTGGTTGCCAGGGACAGAGATGCATGGAAGAGAGTTCTAAGGGAGGCCGAGGCTCAAACTGGGCTGTAGCGTCGATGATGATGATGATCATATTCCACAGTAGACAAGTTCTTTTCTTTTTGCTTTTCAAAGTCTGTTGTACTTGAATTGAAAACATAAAAATTGTTTTCATCGTCTTCATCGTCTGAACTGACCAAAGGCGTAGCAGAGAACTGCTCAGCTGATTTCACATACATATTCTGTATCCTCTTCTTATCATTTGGTGAGGCAGTGTCAGGTAGCCATCTCATCTTAAATGATGGGTGGAAGCAAGCTGCCAAAATAGCTCAATTAGCTTCTGGGATCAGATCAAGCATCGCTTTAAATCTTGATGAAAGTGAACTTATTAGGATTGGAGTTACTTGGAATAGATGGCATAAATTACTAGGTAACAGAATATGTAATCTATTTTTGAGGGAAATTAATGTGGACAAAAGTTGGCCGTAATAGCACGTCTTCTCATTTTGCATTAAATCAAGGGCTACGGCAATGGGTTTCAGAACTGCACAATGTTCTTCAAGGTACTGAAACTCAACATCTTTGAAGGTTGGCAATCCCAGTTTTTCACATATACTGTTTATATCATGTTTGAATTGCAATATTTGAGAGATTGAGTCATGAAGAGAATTCCATCGAGTTGGGCAAGGAAACTTTAATGAATATTTCAAGACATCTGATATAATTTCTGAGGATTTGAGTCTCCTAGACGCATTCCATAATGATGAACATTTAGCAAGTGTTGGGTGATGGATCCTTGATGCTGCTGGAGATTTCTTTATGGCATTAAGGTAATCAGTTGTGGCAAGAAAACTAAGTGTATGGGTAGCACATCTGAAATGGGTAGAAAAATAAGACAAAAGTTCATTCTTCAAATCCAAATCCAAAACTTGAAGGACAAGAAGAAGAAGAAAGTATTTTGAGTATTTGAAATACAAAATACATCAATTTTATGTATTTAAGTACAAAATACAAAATACTTTCGAAAATCCTTACAAATTACAAAATACAAATGTATTTCAAATACTGCCCAGCCCTGCATATAGCAAGATGAAATTATAGAAGATGATAGACTCCATTTCAGTAATTTTTTTTTTTATTATTTCACCCTCTTGTCTTTCACTTTTCCCAGTCCTTGGCCGGGTATGTTCCTCTTTGGCTGTTGTTCATCTTTTCTTCATTTTGTAATGTTTGATTTTCTAGTTATGAATATTTTTCCTTTGGCATTCTTCATTTGCTTTGTCTTGTTATGTATTTCTTGATATCTTTGATGCATTGTTGATTTGAAACATACAGATATTGGAGCTATAACATTGCTTATGTTTGCAGGCTGATTCCTTGGGTAGATGGTATTATGTTGCTTGATTGCCTGGCAGTGATGTTTCCTTCATGTCGCAGATTGGTGTGATCATATCTGCAGCAGTGTCCTGGTTGCATGATACAGCTAGACACGCAAAGAGTTGCAATGTGAGGAGAAGACAAGGTTGAAAGGGTGAGTGGTTTAGTTAAATAATACAAGTTTTGATAATCCATGTTGAATCTTTCGTACACAACTTTTAACACTTGAATATAAATAATTGATTAAATGGCGATCTTACTCGTGTTAATTACGTAAGCATGTGTGGCTTACAGCTGTTTTGGTGCTACTTGACACCATCCTCAGAGCCTACTGGATTTCGGCGCTATCTCAAATAACAAAAGTTGACAACAAACACACCTTCAAAATATACAGAAGACCAACCACCATCACCACCACACACATACACAATACATCTAATCATCCCACAAAACACAAACATGCTGCATTCAGGACAATGGTACACAGATTATTCAACATACCCATGAGCCAACAACACTACAATGAAGAAGTGAACACAATCAAATACATAGCACAAGAAAATGGTTACAACCCAAACATAATAGACAACATCATAAGGAAGACAAAACAAAAACTCAACAAACACAAAAACACACAAAACACAACACAAACATAAGAACACAAGAAAGCTATCACACTAACATATGAAAACAAAAACACAAACAAGATCGCATCCTCATTCAGAAAACAGAAATACAACATAGCATACAGAACAGAAAACACACTACAAAGACATCTCAACACACAAACAACACAAACAAATAAATACAACCACACAGGTGTATACAAACTCACATGCAATAGTTACGACAGTTACTACATTGGACAGACAGGCAGATCATTCCAAACTCGATACAAAGAACACATTAAAGCAATAACCAGAGGACACAATACATCTACATATGCCGAACACATAACTAATGCTGACCACACATACAATAACATAAATACAGACATGGAAATCCTACACATACAACCCAAAAACCAAAAACTCAACACACTAGAACAATACGAAATATACAAACACACTAAAACACACCCTAATCAAATTCTCAACACACAGATCAATTTCAGAACACACACACTATTTGATACAACTCTTCATCACACGAACGCACCCACACAACAGGCAGCGAAGTTGAGATAGCGCCAAGATCCAGTAGGCTCTGAGGATGGTGTCAAGTAGCACCGAAACAGCTGTAAGCCACACATGCTTACATAATTAACACAAGTAAGATCGCCATTTAATCAATTATTTAAATACAAGTTTATTGCATGAAATGTATTAAACTTTTTAATTGCACTGTAAATAGCCTACGTGTGTGTGTGTGTGTGTGTTTTTTTTTTTTTAATTTCTTATACAGCATGCCCCATTACAAAGTAATATTACATGCATTATATTCTTATTATACTTAGAATTTGTCTCTTAATTTACGTATTATCTTTCGATTTATAGTGAATTTTCTTACTTATGGTCAACAGGCTTTAGGTTTAATGTGCTTTGTCGTGTTCTGTTCCTTCGTTCTAATATGTATCTGTGCACTGTTGTACTATATCTCCGTTGTAATTTTACCAAATTTCTTATATCTAGCACTATAGTTCCATTATTAATACAGATTAGCTTTATTACTTCATACTAATGATGCACTCATTTCTAAATTCTATTGAAGCACTACATTCCTATTGCTGATACCTTTGTTGTTTTGCTATTACCTACTTATGATTAACTTTCCCTTGATCCATTATTTACTATACTTCGTCCTATTTCTATTATAAATTCTTATTTTATGAATTTAATAGCAATGTCCTTCTTCCTAGAATCTATTATTTACATAGGTCATCATCATCAGTTAGCGCTACAACCCGGGGTGGGTTTTGGCCTCCTTAACAACAGCCTTCCATCTTACTCTGTCCTTTACCATGTTAGTCCATCCTCTCACTCCCATAATTTTAAGATCTTTGGATACCCCATCCATCCACCTTAACTTTGGTCTACCCTTTCTCCTCCTGTTATATAGTCTACCCTTTAACATTTTAATAGGAGTGCGTGTTTCAGGCATCCTGTTTACATGTCCCAGCCATCTCAGTGTTTGAGCTTTCATAAATTTTACAACATCTTGACCTCCTATCAGGTTAAGAAGTTCATTGTTGGAGCGTATCCTCCATCCTTGATGATAATTGACTGGGCCAAAGATTCTACGCAGAATCTTCCGTTCAAAACTTCTTAAGGAGTTCTCTTCTTTCTTTGTAAATGTCCATGTCTCTGAACCAAAGGTAACTACAGGACGAACTAATGTTTTATAAACTTTAATCTTTGTCATCCTCGATAACAACTGATTTTTAAACAGTGGAAGATTAGCGTAATAAGCCCGATTTCCAGCCTGTATTCTGTCGTTGACAAAACCACTCACATCACAGTTATTATTAATAATAAGTCCAAGGTATCTGAATTGGGATACACCTTCAAATGTATACTCCTGGATGGCAATATTTATTGACATAGGTCTCATTTCTATTTACAACACTTGTCTTCAGTTTGCTATCCGTTCAGTCATTCTTAGAGACTAATATTTTCCTTCACAGTTCCATTTTGTCAGAGGCACACAGTTCAATCAGAAGGCAGTGTGTGTGTGTGTGTGTGTGTGTGTGTGTGTGTGTGTGTGTGTGTGTGTGTGTGTGTGTGTGTGTGTGTGTCTAAAGGAATAGAGGAGAAATAATTCTTAACAATAAGAGACATACTGCAAACTGTATAAAAGCTAATTTCATTGTCAGTGATTTTCAGTACGGTATCCAATATGTTACAAGTGTTAATAGCAGGCTCATAGTATTAAATGTTTGACGTCATTAGGCCCAGTATTTTGTAAGGAGAAGGTGTTGCAGGAATAGTTGATGGAGATGCAATGTGTAATGAATAACTTTCAGTATAGAGACTATAACATTACATGAGTGGTGTTATAAGTTTATCAAGGAATGTAGGAACAGGATATATTTTACATCTTGATTACACAACTTTTAACACTATCACTTCGAAATATGTATGATAAGACTTTCTTGTGTTAAATTCTAACCTACCTTGTTTACATGTTTCGACCTATTTATGGGTCATCCTCAGAACTGGTCGTTGTTGGTCTTGGCACCTCTTGTTTTGTTTCCTGTGAGGGTGTGTTCATGTGGTATAATGCAGAGTCAAAGAGTGTGTGTGTTCTGAAATTGAGTTGTGTGTTGAGAATTTCGTTGGGATGTGTTTCCGTATGTCTGTATATTTCATATTGTTCTAGTGTGTTTAGTTTCTGGCTTTTTGGTTGGATGTGTAGTATTTCCATGTCTGTGTGGGCGTGGTTAGCATTTGTGATGTGTTCTGCATATGTGGAGGTGTTTTGTAATTTTGTTATGGCTGTGATGTGTTCTTTGTAACGTGTTTGAAATGATCTGCCTGTCTGTCCTATGTAGAAGTTGTTGCAGATGTTACATTTGAGTTTGTATATGTTTGTGTGGCTGTAATCCTCACAGAAAAGAAAACAAGAGGCGCCAAGACCAACAACAACCAGTTCTGAGGATGACCCATAAATAGGTCGAAACATGTAAACAAGGTACGTTAGAATTTAACACAAGAAAGTCTTATCATATATATATTCCGAAGGATATATTTATTTGGGAAGAAAATCATTACCAGACAACATCAGGATTAGGATTTACGTTTACAAGTGACGAGTGATGGAACACACGACAGTCAGTTTTGGGACACATTTTAAATTGTAGATACTTTTTTGGAAAACATAGTTGATTTATTTTCTTTGTTACAAAGTGTCAGCAGCCATAGTGGAGGAAATTTGTTGAGTGGTATGAAGAGTTCCCTGTTGTGTAAATGACATGGAATTAGAATAAGGTGTAATTTTAGGACCAGACTCGTGTTTACAAATTGAAACACGTTCGGCTATAGTGCTATAAAAGCTGTCTGTAGCACTGTGAGTATGCCTGCTTTTTCAAGACCATGGAGTTGAAGTGAGTATTATGAGAGAAAACAAAACACAGGCATATGGTGCTCGTTACATTGCACGGACATTTATGTGCAAGACTAGCAACAATATTGCAATTAACTAAAAGTAATCAAAATGCAATATATGCATTCTACAGCAATATTATGATGTGATGCGAGAAAATAATGGGTAACTCATTCCAGTCTGCCTAACCATTTCAGCGGCACTTCTATAATACCACAGTTAGTTGCGAAGCTCAATACTTAATAAATATGCATACACAGATAGTTGCTGACCACCAGGATCGCTACTATCGCCTCAGCACAGACCCTTTCCTGAGCAGATGATAATGTATGTTCGGGTTTTCTATTTCAGTGTATGGAGCTCAGTGAAATATTATAACTTTATTGTGTACCATTGCTAAATTTTATTTAGTGTAATGTATCCATAAGTTCCGTTTACATCTTATTGCATAATCTGTCGCAGAAATAATTACAAAACTGTGTTATTTTAATGTGAAGAGAATTTTACATGTTAACATAATCTATTCGCATCAACATTTTAAGTTTAAAATGGAAGCTATTTTGAGGTTTAATAAAAAAGAATTTATATTGTGATTTTAATTTTGCACATCTACCTTCCTTAATTATAGATAGAAAATTTACCATACCACTCCTATGAAATTAGTGTATGTACGATTGTTACTTCGTCTCTTAGGAAATAGATTAATACAATAATTCAGAACGTACTCGACTGTAGTATTAAAATACAGACAAATTGAATGTGCGTCGTATCATACATGACATTATGCTTAATTATAATGTATAATTGCGAATATAGGAATATAAATAATAACCTATAATTTCCATATGACATAACATAGGCCTACATATGTAATGGCAGAGCATTGGAGACTTTGTAAATCTAGTTGCTCTAGTAATAGCGCTGTGAGGTTACCGTATTTCAATATAGTCAAGTGTCCGAAGGCCAATAAGGCAGCACTCATAAAGCGGTGGGACTAGCGCTGAGGTAGTTCCTGCAATTTCTGAAGTGAAAATCGTTGAATTTATAAGAGATTTTTTGTGGAGGTGCAGGTAATCGTATAAGCAAGACATAATAAAAGCCAAAACTAACCAAACCTAACCTGTCACAGATCCATATATGCAAGGAATATGAGTACAAAGGAACTACCTCTGCGCTAGTTTAGTTTAGCCTACTAACATAGTACATTAATCAGACTTCAGATTGGAGTACCATAAGAAACGAATAAATACAACTGAAATAGAGACAAATTGCATTTACAAGTTATCACTTTATGCTTAATTATAATGTATAAATGCGAATATTGAAGTATTGGTACAGTAAACATAACCTATAATTTCAACATATCTAAATATCCATGCGGTGCAACTGAAAATCATTGAATCGTGCATAAATGAATGCACAAGAATTCGCAATATTTAATCCAAATAAAGTCAGGTATTACATATACGAACAACGTAATTTTCACACCAAAAATAATATTACACCTTAACTCGCAAGTGAATTATATCTGAAGTGTCTCATAATCATTGTTTTAAATTTATTAATGCAATTACACTACATTTTATAGAAATATATGTTACTCTTCATGCATTGCAACTAATTTATATGGTTGAAACGCCACCCTCCGTGATCGGGTTAAGCGAGTCACATGGTCTGCCTATATTAAATCACGATGGCAGTGACACAGTCTATTGTTCCTAGTACTCACAGTGCTCCAAGTGGCTAGCAACTATCGCGAGAAATGCAAAAAATCATCCCAAGCTTCGCAACTGTATATACTAAACTGTGTATAATACATAACAGTACTAACAATATGTGTTCAATGATTTGGACTTCTCATGCTCAGTCACTGTTGGAAATGGACCCCCCTCCACACATACACATACACATACACATACACATACACACACACACACACACACACACACACACACACACACACACATACACACACCTGACATCTTCTGATCAACAACACTCTGAAGTTCTAATCTTTCACAAGTCTCATCTAATTTTTATAGTTTAAAAATACTACGTTTTCTGTTTGATTTTGGATTGTTCACTGAGGCTGTTTCTTTCAGCGAGTTTTGAAATTATTTGGACAGAAGGGACAGGTGCCTATGGAAACTTTATTCGGAGTTTACGTCTAGTTTTCTTGGTGGGCATTAAAATACATAATAATCACTACACTTTAGGGATGAAGACTTTTGTAACTCGACTTGTGACTACAGTAAATGCCATATGGTGACTGAGGATCTACCCGCACCTCTAACAGCCTGTGCATTGCAGACTGTCAGTAACCTGCCATTTTCTCGGTTCATGTTATAATGTCTCTGTATAATATTTTTTGTATTGGCAAAGAAAGTTGATAGGTAATATAAAAGAAAGAAAATGTTGATTTAAATTAATTTCTTAATGAAATGTTTACTTCGAGTACACTATGCACAGTTACAGATTTTAATTTGTTATGTATCCCATTATGCAACAATAGTTCATACTGTGATGAAATGTTTTAATTACAAAAGAAAGCTCTTAAGCTTGTTTCCACTTTTGCAACTGTGAGGAATGATGAGAGGCAAACAACAGTTGCCAGTTAAAATGTCGTTTAGACTTTTGCAACTGGCAGGAAGAATGAGAGGGAAACAAGAATTGCCTGTTAGGCAGATATGTGCAAGGCGATAGGCAGGAATAAAATGTGTGTGCATAATCCTGGGGCAAGTATGCGCGATGTTCCACTCTGTGATCGGGAGACATTGGCAACTACCTGCTTCTTCAGCAGCTGAGTTCAGGTATTGCATAGGAGCTGCTGTTTTCATTGTGAATATTTGTATAGTTCCGGTGGAGTTCGATTAGTTTATGGAATATTTTTATAAACCTGTTGACAACAATATGACATTTTGAAATGTATTAGATACCAGTAAATGCTGGACATGATTTTGGCCACGTTAAAACGCTAGCATAATAATAGTCAATGAATGACTTATTTATTGGTCATAAGCTCGTAATGAATACTCACTGAATATCAGAGATGTAAGTTATGTATGTATTATTCGACCAAGACCAGTGGAGTCCTGCAGCCCAGAACGTCACTTGTACTTCTGCGTTCGTATAGCGTCGTCGCGATAGTTCACATTACGCCCGCGTCTCCACTCGCTTCGGTAGAGTAATATTTTCTCACGTATTTTCAACAGTAGAGGCTGTTGTGAGGAATCCATTGTTGAGATGCTGGAAATGAGGCGAATGCTGTAGCGGAATTGTAGAATCGTATAATCTGTAAATTGTAAATAAAATTATTCAACTAAAATCATTGTTTCAGCATTTTATTCGTTGCTTGTTGTGGGAAATAAACTACCGTAACTCGTCATGTCAGAAAGAAATGAAATTGCCTGCTATTTTTCGTACAGTAAAATGATATACTTGGTAGCGTTCACGAATCTGATTGATTAAACCAAAGGAATATAAATTTGATATACTGCAGTTAAAGACGCAGAATAGGAAGCACGACTCATTTAATTAATAATGCCTCTACCTAGGATAGTTCGCGAAACACACATAAATATCAACATCGCACCGCCATTAATATCTGAAAAAGACTCATATCACTTGATTTATAACTATAAAAGTATTTAATTTTTAATAACAAACGTAAGATTTGTAGCTTTTAGTAGCATAGGTATATGTGTAGCCGTTACTCAGAAAATTAAAGAAATGGAGATTTAATGTAAGTTATTCTCTACGTCTGGAAGTTTCCTAGCGCCCGGTACTCGTCACATAAGCTGTGAAGTCAGCCATTGTTGTATAATCATAAAAGATGTATATTTTCCCTGGACCAAAAATATATTACAAACTGACTAGAATCACATCTAGTAACAAATTATTAAAATTCTTTTCAGAAGGGAGCCACTGTGTAAACATAACAACGAGTACCGGGTACATAGTTCATTTACATAACCTCAAAAGGTTTCATTTTCATATCATCAATAATCAATGTGTATCATTAGTGACAAATATACACAATTACCTGTAATATTTCATTTTTAATGAAAATAATGTCAACAAACCTTCTTCAGTTTTACACAACAGAGAATCAGATCTGTAAATTTTATCCATGATAAACATTCGTATTAAGTTTCTGAAGTTTCTAGCAGTGTGGCCAACACGATTCTTAAAAATCCGCTGTGAAGTCGTGCAGAAACCGCTAAATTGGTATATTGTCAACGTAAAATTATATTATTTTGCTGCTGTGAGCGCTAAAAATACCCGCTATATCCATATATCAGCAATACAAATTTCATAAAATTTACCTGCTAAATTAGCGCCGAAAAATGTTAGATCTAGGGGAAAAACCGCTGAATTAGCAACACTGGTTTTTAGTAACCAATATAGAGACAAATGAAGATCGAATAATTTTGAGGGAAAAATTGTTCCGGGGCCGGGTATCGAACCCGGGACCATTGGTTAAACGTACCAAAGCTCTCCCAACTGAGCTACCCGGGAACTCTACCCGATACCGATCCAATTTACAGGGAGTTATTCCTGAAAGCTTGATTTGCATAATACCGTCACTGTACGTAATAGAAAACCACAATTTAAGTCACACAGAGTTAGTGTGCACTCAATGTTGGTTGCTTGACGGTTGTCAGCCCACTTTGAGGTCTGTGGATATAGAGAGAAAAATTGGATCGGTGTCGGGTAGAGTTCCCGGGTAGCTCAGTTGGGAGAGCGTTGGTATGTTTAACCAAAGGTCCCGGGTTCGATACCCGGCCCTGGAACACTTTTTCTCTCGAAATTATTCAAATTAACTTTACAGGGAGTTATTCCTGAAAGTTTGATTTGCAAATGAAGATCGACCTATATGTGAGAGAATCTGTTGGCGATTCTGGAGTCGTGGTCTTCATGATATTGTTTATTTTAGTGTTTGTCTTTTTTTTTTTTGCTGTTATTTATACTCGCTTTAACATCTCTGGTCATATCGCGAGAGTATTTGTCTTATGCTGAATAACTATTAGTACTCCAAACTGACGACAGATGGATTTTGAAAAATAGGAAAATTATGTAGGAAAATTGACGTTTCACTGAAAACTATTTTCCACAAATCTTTGGATTATAAGCTTTAAAATGTGGAGTCATTCATTAAAATCCGTCCAGCCATTTTCCTGTAATTTCATATATATAGAAAGAACAATATCTTAATTTGTAAAATATATGTCACTCATAACATTATTCTTTATGTCAAACAATGACTTCTCGCGAAATTATATTTTACGTTTTTATTTCTCTTTATAAAATAAAAAAATATTATAATTAATATGATCTTAATTTGCGAGATATTCAAAATTCTCAAGTCATATTTTAAAAACCGGGTATGACATAAGCGGGCATACAGTGGTCAAGGGATAAAAAAGCCTTTCAATATAAATTAAATTACATACATATATACCGATTCTTGGTACGACTGATAGAAAGATAAATTATGGCTCACGATGACACCCCAATGGGTTCAGTCTGGGAACAAGATAATTCCTTATTTATCGTCAGTTGTCTCTGAATTTCAAGTGAAAGCACACATAGACACGAAATTACGTGACATTTACGTCAGCAGAGCTTCAGATCTATGTACAGATCTTATAATTACTTTATCTCTGTCTCTGTACAACGTCACATTTGCGATGGGGAGAAAGGAGACGGCAGAAAGGCTGTAATACTTATTAATAGGCTGACGCCGATGAATAAGATAAGTCACTTGAAATGTAATGGTCCCCGACAGGCAGATATTAAATGTAAGACCTGTAGAACATTGAGCCAACCCTTAGTGGGCGTATAGATAGGACTTGAAGACAATGCTAATTCATTTAAATCTTGTGTGACTCTAACCTATATATATGTTCGTTTGGGCTTACTTTGTTTATAGTTTGGCTTTTTCTATTATTTTATTTGTATTTCTGGTGGTGTGGAAGAGAAGATCTAATGGCCTGAACTAAGTACGTCAGAATAAATAAATAAATAAATAAATAAATAAATAAATATATATATATATATAAATTAATTAAAAACAGTTTATCGTAAGGCACATGATGAAATGTTTTCTTTTCGGTGTCTGATCTGCACCTGCATTATATTGAGTTGACCCTGGTAGACATTTGGCAAAGAAGTAAAGATTCAACTTTATGGTCGAGAAAACTTAGTAAAGGCAATTCGTTTTGGTTGTCTATAGTTGAGTTTCCGAGATTTCTATAACAACCAGTTTAATTAAAAATAGAAGCAAAAAGGAAAACCCGGACAATGCTTGGTGCTTTCAGCTAGTACAGCATAAAAATCACATTACTTTGTTTTATAAAATAAAATGAATTACTATATTAAAGAGCGACATTTTATAGATAAAAGAAAAAGTAATGGCATTTCATCAACATCCTCTAGGATTCCAGAATGGACACTATTTTCGTTGATATCAATGAATTTTCCAAATGTAAGGTTCGAAAATTGGAATGCAATATTAATTATGAACATTAGTTTTAAAAGTAATTAGGCCTACTAGGGAACTAGACTTTATTCCAATTAACAAATGTCGAATTAACCTACTTCTATTGTGTTATTAGGCCTATTTGAAAAAGTTTCGACTGCTACAGAGGTTTGTAGTTTATATTTTCTATCAGTACATTGCCGTAATTACTACACGACTGAAATAATGTAGTATGATAAAAGAACGTGAAATTTCAATTGCCTACTTTCACTTGTTCCAGAGAAAATGGGGGCATATAAAAATAAAACGTATTTTTTTTTAATTTTGTAAAAAAAATTATTTTTTGGGATGCGAGGAGAATTGAACCTGCGAAGTTGGGTTTATAGAATTATAAAATTTTTATAGAATTTAATAACAACACACCTTAGTCAACTGAGCTAAACAGACAAGATGATTAATTACGTTTTAATAACAACACGCCTTAGTCAACTGAGCTAAACAGACACGATGATTAATTACGTTTTAATAACGACACGCCTTAGTCAACTAAGCTAAACAGACACAATGATTAATTACGTTTTAATATTTCTCTTAAGTTTACAGAAGTAAAATGTGAAATTATTTTAATCACATTAGTCCCGTGAATGCTTCCAAATAATCCCTGAAACTTGAAAAAGATTAAAATACACGTTTAAAATGAAAAAAAAAACTAAAATTATATAATAAAATTATAATTTGTTATTTATCCAAACGCCTTAGATACCATTCTTCACTATTCATGGCGTCCTACATCATGACTAGTATACGTATCGATTTTAAAATCCATGCCATGATATCTGATTGAGGACTTATTTTCAACATATTTTCTTTCATAAAACAAAATTTTTTGTTATGGTCATGGATAAAATTACGTATGATACTTGTGAGCATGATCTTCATTGCCTCGTGATTAAATCTTTCCACTCGCGCAATAAAGATACACTTACCTTACAAGTACCATAAATAACTGTTTTTTAAACCAAATACAGAGATGAACACGTAGGAAGAACTATGATTTCTAACAAGTAAACCTTCACCTGAGGTAAAAAACAATGAAAATGAAACTTATATTTTTGGAATCAGCATAATAAAATATGAGTAATCCTAAAATTTCGTAACTCCACTGCAATTAACAAGTGCGATACACAGAGCAGAACACGAGGCTTCAAGCAGCAAGAAAACACACCTTCAACTAGCGATTAATGCATAAGAAGGAAAACGATGACGTGGTCATCATGTTACTTAACGCATCGTATTCCAGAATCTGATTTCATGAAAGAGTGATAGAACGGAGAAAAATTCTCTCCGGCGCCGGGATTTGAACCCGGGTTTTCAGCCCTACGTGCTGATGCTTTATCCACTAAGCCACGCCGGATACAACCCTGACGCCGTTCCATCACTCTTTCATCATATGATGACGCAGAATATCTGCATGGAAATATCATATGTACTTCGGTACATCAAAATATATATGATATGCGTAATAAAACACTTTGTGATTTAAGACGGCGCCTATACCGTCGGATCCCGGCCAATCAGTCACTCATCCGAGTGCACCTCAACACATGTATGGACTTCGGTCCTGCGTTCATAGATCTATGACGTAGTGCAGAGGGCGGCCACTAGAGGGAACCCAAGAGATGGAGCTTAATCTGAGACGATTCTAACCGGCGTCGGGGTTGTATCCGGCGTGGCTTAGTGGATAAAGCATCAGCACGTAGAGCTGAAAACCCGGGTTCAAATCCCGGCGCCGGAGAGAATTTTTCTCCGTTCCATCACTCTTTCATCATATGATGACGCAGAATATCTGCATGGAAATATCATATGTACTTCGGTACATCAAAATATATAGAATCTGATTTGCTTTTATCCAGAAACATATGTCGCACAACAGTGATAGCTAATGCAAAATGTTGGAAACACAAATTGTCAGTACACCACCCGCACTTTATACGGGCTGATTTTGCACATGTCGTACATATTCCTTGTACATTTCGGTTACAGTACTCTGTAGTGTTTTGAAAACGTTGTCCCCTTCTGGATCCCAATCCAGCTAACACCCAACCATACCCATGCGCCTGTTGGAATTGTGGAGAAGGAAACTGCTGGTAGTTTCAGTATATTGTTGCGTTGTTGTAATGTATCAGATGAATCATCTAAAATATACATTATGAGAAATGTGTCAAATCATATGCTGATACATATGAAAAAAGTACCTGTCGAAAGATTGCAACTCGTAAGTCGTATTTGGTGGTATGATTTTAACTACTAGTTTTTCAAGACCATAGTCCCCTTCTTCTAACAGTTGCTTAATTGTATTTCGTCGCAGTGGACACCATACGAGTCCAACAGCGGAAGATTGCAAGTTGCAGAATTAGGAACGAATATTTCTCGTAAGAATTGTATCCATATTTTTTGGTCATTTTTCCCGACGAAGTCCATTTTACTACAAGGTTGTCACTCTGGAAAATGCGTTCCGCAACTCTTTGACTTATACATTACAATAAACTGCAAGGTACAAACTAGCTGACAGCGCGTCTACAGCAGTACTGGCTTCGCTCTCGCGGCTAGCATTTCTGCGTGGTATAGTTGTTTGCAATCTAAGTAGCCCACGTCAACTTCATCTTGATTGGTCGCGATCTCTGGTGCTCATTGCGTTCGAGTTGTAAAATTTACGTATTTTGCATTGCTTTTAATGCTTAATCGAATGGTAATAAAGGCAAGTCTTTGTTTTTTTACCCCACCTGAAGGTTTACTTGTAAGCTGCACAGCCAGCAACATTAAGATTCATCTTCTGACTATTGTGAAAATGCAGCCAACATAGTATAGAATGAATGTTAAATGTTATGTTTTATTTAACGACGCTCGCAACTGCAGAGGTTATATCAGCGTCGCCGGATGTGCCGGAATTTTGTCCCGCAGGAGTTCTTTTACATGCCAGTAAATCTACTGACATGAGCCTGTTGCATTTAAGCACACTTAAATGCCATCGACCTGGCCCGGGATCGAACCCGCAACCTTGGGCATAGAAGGCCAGCGCTATACCAACTTGCCAACCAAGTCGACTATAGAATGAAGTTTGAGCTACAAAATTAATAAAAGAAGAGGAAGAAGATCTCTAAGCCAATAAGGTTTGAAATGAATATTCTCGCAAAAAGTAAAGATTTGTGATTTCTATACTCATAAAATAATATCAAGTAACATGAATGCAATACATAACTGCATCATAAAATAATATAAGTTATATCAATTTATTTAGAAAACTTAAAAATACGTTTTAAATATAAAATATGAAAACGACAATATTTAAATTCCCTTGCGGCCAGTTGACTATATTTAAAATCAGGTCGAAAGTTCTCAACCTAAGTACTATCCATTTTCTTGTCTACAGCTTCTACCCACTGACGTCAGTTCCATATTTTCATTCTCTATGTAATTCGCATTCATCACTCAATGTTTAACAATACCGTCTTCAACAATGTAAATAACATATTGGACAGCCATTATGAGTTTTGATTTCAATGAAAGTAAGCAAAGATGCCGTTTTATGAAGAGTAAGTGAATTAAGGAGCTCTGTTCGATTCCCATGGGACAACCAGGATCTTCTTCCCACTGAGGTAAGTTTTCTAAGTTATATTACAATTCCTGTTTGAAAACTGCAACAATAAGTAGGGAATAAAAGCATTTACGTTTTGTAGCGTCAATGACGATTCAAAAATAAAATATGTGTATATTGGAGACATAATTAAGCCTCGATTGGACAGGCACATTTAAAACACTACCGAAATCGTGACGCAATTTAGAAATTACTGAGGACAATGAGGTTTTATGGATTTAATACATTACATTGTTTTATGGCCATCCTTATCAATAAATACGAACAAAATAAATCGTATAATGCAGTGCTTCTGAAAGTGTGGAATTCGGTGAATAATAAATTATATTTAAATACGGTACTATTTTAAATTTGGAGAACAGGCCTACAGCAAAGTGTATACTAAGTCACGAAAATACGATCAGTAAAGACATGAAACATAATCAATAATAACACTTATAATATAATCGTAAAATTACAAAATAAATATTAATAATTATTATATTTCATTTTATTAATATTATTAATACTATTAAAGATCTAGAAAGAAATATAATATTAATCAGTTTCATATCTGGATTCTCTGCGTATTTATCTAAGAAAACAAATTACTGAAATAGGCTAAATGCAGAAGCAGAAATGAGGCTACAGCGTTCCGTCGTAAAACCAGGTAATTATAAAAAAATTGTAGCCTTTAAAGGAACATATTCATCCCACCGAACAGAATAATTAAGATTATTAAGTGTTAAGCACACGAACACCATTTCGTAATTTCATTTGAGAAACAAGCCAAACGAGTTATCTTTGTACCAAAACGGATGCTCCCTGGACCAAATTATCGTATTTTATAATAAAATTGTTTGAATGCAACAGAAACTAGAAGTCTTGCTAAAGATGTTATTGCTAAAGCACTACGAAATGGCGTTCCTGTGCTTATCAACTAATTCTAACAGTAATGAAACTTCGAAATCCTCTCATACCATGCATAGGACCGTTATCTGATTTGTGTTGCGTTAATTCATGGTCAAGTGAAAGCGAGAAATGTATTAATATTACAAAGGATATCACTTTTTAGAAAGAAAGTAAGTCAAAATTTGCTACATTCTAGGAGAGCAAAGAAACTTATTTTCATGAATAGGTTAAATACGAGTGTACCAGTCCAGTACTATGAATATTAACTTGATGTTAGAGGTACAGAGGAAGGTTTGACTAAGTTCCTTTCTTTGCAAATCAATATTTCATGGAAGTATTAATCATTTCATCACAAAAAATGCAAATTTTGACTTAGTTCCTTTGTAAAATGTGCGATTGAAATATCCAGGTGGTACATATTAATTACAGGGTAAGGTACACATATTTTATCACCTAATTACATATTTGGGTGAGCTGCAGAAATGTGTACCTAAAATAAATATTTTCCTCATAAAATACAGGGCTACTACAAAAGAATCAAACTGCTATATTTTCCAAACTAATACCTGTACAACCAGAAGTGATACATCAACAGAACCGTACACGCAACACATTTATTCCCACACTCTATAAATGTTCTATGTGTGCTACATTATTGATGCGCTCCCTCAGCTGTACCAGTGTTTGTGGCAGTGGAGGTACATAAACGCGGTCCTTACTGAATTGATTTTTGATGTGCGTACAATTCTTTGTCTTTGTATGTATGTATGTATGTTATGTTATGTTATGTATGTATGTATGTATTTTTGTATATCAGCATGCTCCATTACATTGGAGTAATACTACATGCTTTACATAAAATATTACAATAATTAGTTACATAATTTATGACATGAAAACAAGATATTTACAATTTTGATTGAGATCTTGAAATTCTTATAGATACAAGTGTTGCCTAATTGTACTTCTTCTATTTTAGGTTACCATCATTGTTAATATTATTTCTAATTTCAATTACTGTTACATTTTGCCAAATTCTATGGATTTTATAAATTTTCTGAAGCTTTTAAGGTATGTTGTTGTGAACTGATCAAAAGGTGGAGGCCAGGTTTGACCTGTGCGCATTATATTATCTCGTAGAATTCTTCTTTCTTTTATCAGTGTGGCACATCTTAATATTATATGGTTGACTGTCTGTTCTTCTTTTAGTCTGCAAGGGAACGTTGGAGTTGGAATAATCTTGAATCTGTGAAGGTACAATCTTGTGAAGCCATGACCTGTCACAATAGAAGTAAATTCTGCCCCGACAGGTAAATTTATCTTCAATCTGTCTTTAATTGATGGGAAGAATGATTTCGTTATTGCTCCTTTGGTTGAGATAGTCCACTGCTCTTGCCATTTTCTTAAGCTCTTTTCCTCTTTCTTCTGTTAATATGGTCTCTCTCGGTATTTTGTTATAAGCTATTTCCCCTTCATCTTCTATGGTGGCTTGTTTGGCAAGACGGTCAGCTATCTCATTCCCTAATATTCCAACATGGGCCTTCACCCACGTAAAGAGCACTGTCCATTGCTGTCTCTCCAATTTTTTCAATTCTTTCTTTATATTTTCAATTATTGGATTATGTTTATTTTTGTTCTGTAAAGTGTCCAGTGTCACTTTGCTGTCTGTGTTAACTATTGCAATTTTCTCTATTTCTTCTGTTATTTCTACATTCTCAATATGTTGTAGTGCCTTCAAGATTGCTATTTGTTCTGCCTGATTGTTAGAACATTTTTCATGCAGTTTGTATTTGGATCGGTGGATGATCATGTCGTTTTGGATTATGACTGCAGCAGCTCCAACTTTTCCTCCGGTTTTACTTCCATCCGTGTATATATCTATTTTGTTTGCTGTATCCTCCATAGGCGCTCTTATGAGTGGTTCTTCAGCTGGGTGTGGCCAGTGAATCACTTCCAGAGATGTATGTATGTATGCATGCATTCATGCATGTGTGTATGTTGTGATGGAAAGAAAAGGTGATGATAAACCGTGGAAAATAGTCGGAATGCAAACCGAAGCTAACTTCGGAATTGCATTACCTTGTATGGCCTAGATATCTCCGTAGGCTACATCTTTATTTAAAACTTCCTTTTTTTTCAATATAATTTCTTCTCGAAAAAGGTCACTCTAACAATGAATTAACTACATCATCATTATTTCTCGCATCTGTTTCTCTTTATATTTTCCCGAAACACATAACAACATTAGACCACATTCTCTACTGTATTACGAAGTACAATAATACAACACCCTCGCTTAAGTCATAAACTGTGACATACATTCAACAACACTATTTTTACAACGTCCATAAACATCACTGTTTAACATGCACTGCTTATACACACACGTAATATCACTTTATGTTCACTTATTAGCAAGTTTCTGTCTGTCATCTTGGCTCCTCGAAGTACAATAGTACTTGCCTGTTAAACAGTGGGAATTTTTGTTTTTTATTGTCTATTTAGGAAGACAAGTCACCACTGCTATACCCACCCTATTCCAATCTTGAGACTGGTCCATGGATGGGAGGAGTGAAAGCTGACCAGACCACGATCCCAGACGAATTGTGCCTCAGCTACAACGTTTCAAGTGCAACCTGAAAACCCGAGAAAACATACGAAGCCAGCCAGAACCCAGACCCGGCACGAGCGATCCTGGCTTCAGGAACAAATCTTACTGCAAGACAGGTCTACATACATCACAAAGTATTCAAATACTTCTAATGCGATATATGCTTCATTCAAATAACTGATATATTATACAAAAACACAAAATTTGATTTCAGTTAAGTCAAGTGACTGAGGCTTGGCCTCACTTGCCTCAATCAGACGCCACTGCTCATAACATTATTCTTTATGTTAAACAATGACTTCTCGCGACATTATACTGTACGTTTTTCTTTCTGTATTCTCCTTGCATTCCCCCTATTACCCTTCTACCTCACGTGTTCTCGTGTCCCCCCTGTTCTTCGCATATCCCCCGTATTCTCCCCGTATTCCCTTGTTCTTTTTGTATTCCCCTTATTCTCCTTTGCATCCCCACTACTCTCCTTGTATCTCACGTGTTCTCGTGTCCCCTCTGTTCTCCGCATATCCTCGTATGCTCCTAATTTTTCTTCTGTTCTTCCCGTAATCCCCTTGTTAACTTCGTATTCCTCTTCCTCTCCTTAAATTCCCATGTTCTCCTTGTATTTCCCTTGTTCTCCTTGGATTCCCCATGTTGCCCTTGTATCCAGGTTGCTCTCCATTTATTCCGTTTTCTCCCTGCATTCTTCTTGTTCTTCTTGTATTTACCTCGTCCTCCTTGTATTCTCCTCGTTCGTTCTGCTTATATTCACCTTGTTCTCCTTTCATTCTCATGATTTTCCTTGTATTCCAATTGTTCTCCTTATATTCTCCTTCTTCTCGTTGCATTGTCCTTGTTCTCATTGTATTCCCCTTCAGCTATTCCAGGTTCCGTACGGGACACTTTAGATGGCAACTTTGAAAATATGTTGTTGTTGTCTAGTGCCTTGCATTTGGCAATGAAGCCATTAAATCATTATTATTATTATTATTATTATTATTATTATTATTATTATTATTAGCAGTCGTGCTTTCCAATACTTTTGAACTGTAGTTTCTTCTGATCTTAATGCTTCACAGGTCTTCAAGTGGTCTTCATTCATTTCTGCCGGATCGTTACACAGGACACATATGGGTGAAGCTGAGATACCTATTATGGAGATGACTTGCTAGACAGTCATGATTTGTCAATAGTCTGAAGGCTGCAACTGCTGTTTTCCTTGGTCTCTGGGGATTATATCTGGGTTGGAAAGTACTGTAATCCATTTTTTGTCTTTAGCATTTGATTCTGTTTCTTGTAGGTATGAATGAGAAAATTTTGTAGTGATCAAGCGTTTTATTAAGGAATATGTGATATTAAATTTAGATTTTTGTTTTATTGTTGTGCCTTTCTTGGCAAGTGCGTCTGCGGTTTCATTCCCCATGACTCCACAGTGTGCTGGAATCCATTGGAGATGGACAATCTTATTAACTTTTTGGAGTTGTGTTAACATTTTGTAGCATTCTCTTATTTTTGTTGACTTCTTTGTAGCATTGGAACATATTCCCCGAATTGCAGCTTTAGAATCTGAAAGAATTACTGTCTTGTTATATTTATTTAAGGGAAGATTTAATAATTGTCGGAGAGCAATGTGTATAGCCTCTGTTTCACCATCATAATTTGTTGTATCTCTGCCAACAGAATGATATAAGGAAAAATGTGTACATGTAACTCCAGCTCCAGTAAGGTTTTCTGTGGTTGATCCATCAGTATATATATGTGTAGCCATTCTTCTGTAGGGTATCTAGTATTGATCGTTTCCAGTACTAGAAGTTTTTGTATTTCTTTTGGTGTGTCTGATTTACTTATTTCCTCTGTTACATGAAAGCTACAACATACATGAGTATGAGTCCTAAAGATAAATATTCCGGAGTTAAAACTTTGAAAATATAAATTGTCTATAAAATTTATGTCTTTGGTAAAATATGCTCAGTGATACATGAATAATTTTGTTAAAGTGTGAAGGATCCTCTCCCTGAAAACAGAATAGTTTATTGAACTTTATTTTCTAAGAAATCTTATATATAAAAGTCAATGTGGCTATGTATGTATGTATATTTGTATGTATTGGAGTGGGAATGGCAAGTTGTAGCCAATTTAAGTGAACACCATATTTTAACGTTTTGGTGGCTACTTCATTCACACACAACCCCCACAATGTCTGGAGGATGCTGTTGGTCGACGGGTCCACTGGACCTAGCTGGGAGATCTTGTTGATCACCAGCTTTCCCTCCTTAAGCCACTGAAGGACGATTTTAGTGCCATAGCAGGTCAGCACTAGGAACAGCAAAGTAGAAAGAGGAGGAAGGAAAGGGAAATGAACCCCTAGGCCTCGAATGCTCTAATGCTGTCGGGGTCAAAGAAAGTAAGAGTTCAGTCAGAGGGCTGGATAGGAAAGGGTAAAGAGGGAATTAGGTATTGAATAGAGGAAAATTATACCAAATTCAGTCATTAACTCATCAAGCTGACCAGTGCTAATTGATGAGTAGCCCCTCCCTTTAGTTCAGCTTGTAAAATTATGCTTACTAACAGCTGCACCACGGGAAGGTAGGGATGGGACATTGGGTATTTGTCCAGGTTGGTTCCTTAAAGCCTTCAATGGGAAGGATTAATGGCTCTCCCCCCTGTATCCGACAGATACCAAATATATGAAATATACAGACACACAAACACACACCCCAATGAAATAATCAACACACAACTCAATTTCAGAACACACACACTCTTTGACTCTAAGGTCCGTGGACAGTCAGTCGCTGTCGCTCTCACAGATCCCTTCATAACAGCGTTTCAAGGGACAGTCAAGAGGGTTGTAAATCTGTGACGTCACCATGGGAACACTATATTCATTTCCATTCCTCGGCTTGCACTTTCTAGCGACAACCAAGTGATTTAAACATCTATATTTATATATCTGTTAGGGCCACATACACACTGGAGGAGTAAAGGCTTAGGGATATAACTCCCACTACAATATCTCATTTTTTTTTAATTCAGTGATGGTTTACTTTCCAAATTCTTAGCAATATAAAAACTATTATGAATGCTTAACTGCACTTGCTTTTATATCTCTAACCTTTGTAGACTATTTCAGTCCAATTTAAAAGAAAGTTATTAACGAATACGCATTGTACAATAGTTTATTTTACACTTCAATTTCTGTTTCCGAGCCTCAAAATATTAGTTAGGCCTGTATTAAAGTAGTATTCAGTAAATAAAAACTACTCATGTGAACGACAGAATTTACATTACGCATGCAAAACATATTACATTTCCCTTAATAACACTGGAGTAGAGTGTGCACTAAAACTAATCAATAATAATTAATTTTATACAGGATCGCTAAATAAATATTTTGTCAATTAACCCATTTCAGTGAAGTGATTGAGGAGGGATTTCAATACCAACGGGGAATGAAAATATCCCAATTTTAACACTGATTTTACAAATAGAATAATTTATTTTAAGAATGTTTCACAAAATTTAAACCGACTCACCTAGTCTTGTGAAGAACGCGATGTCCTGTTTCCTTCTATTTAGGTAACGAATTCTAAAAGATGTCCGTGCTCTACTAAATAACTTCAATAATTCTGGATCTTCATTTAGAAGCTTTTTCCTCAAAAGTCTAAATAAACAGCCTATTATATTCTTTTTTCTTTTGACTGATTTTTTATGAAATTTTCTAAACATAATTTTACACTCTTCAATAAAATTGTTGCCATCCACTGAGAAGAGGGATAAACCAGCCCACCACATGTAACGATCTCTATCCATCCTGGAGTTCGTTGACTGGAATTAGCATCCGAAACTGCACTTTTGTTGTTATATTTTCTAGGAATATAACCAGCAACATATCTGAGTGTTTCTATTTCTTTCCTTTTCATTAGATCTGTAATGTCAATTCTGTCATCATTATCTACCTCTAATAAGTTTATTTCCTCAGGGATTTCGTTCACGCTTTCATGAGAAATGTCCACGAGATCCTGAAAAACTTGCTTTGTTATTATTACTCCACCTGAATCTTCTACTGGGGCACTTGTAGGGTGGGGAAGGCGACATCCTAATATTAATAGGCGCAAGCGATTTTTCACTTCGACGGGCAGAGGGTTATTATAAAGAGTCCTATCCCACGAATTTGGAAAAACAGGTTTTCCAGGGCATCCTGATTGAGTTTCCTAGTCATTATATAATCAATTCCTTTTTCTTTTAAATCTCTATAGACCTATAACACTTTCAAGCTCTTACTAGAGGTAAGGAAGCCATTCTGAAAAGGTAGAAGAGTATTTTTGCTTCTGACTCTCAGTTCTTTTATTGTTTCCTCCATTCTATCTAATATCTCTACTTGTTCCTTGTGGTTAATCCCAAAGACACATTTCAGTTTATTGTGTATAGGATCTTTCGGAATTCCCGAGTTCATTACATCTGTAAAGTCATTTATGAGTTGAAAAAATTCATCTACTTCTTCACATTCGGGTATAAAATATTTAATCAGAGCAGCAGTGTAATGTGAAAAAAATTCCATGGCAGGTGCAACTCTTTGGCTATCATTCTCTTGCACAGTAATGCGACCCCAATGTAATTTCGGGAAAAGTTGCAACTCCGAAGAATTGGATTTAATAATCCGTCCAATTACATTTTTTTCTACTACATTGCCATTTGTCATTCAATTGAAACCCACTGTTAATAAAATTGTTCCTTAACAACTTAATCAGGTGGAGCAAATCTGCAAAAAACCCAAATATTTTTGTCTCAAGTAGGATTTGAAAAGCAGGTTTGATTTACATTTATTTGTAACTTATTCCACAGTCTTCCATTGCCGCCATCCAGATCAGAAACAATTGCAATTGCTCTGAAACAAGCCGCTTCAATTTCTGATATAATTTCGAACAGTAGCTCTCTGTTCATTGTTTTATCGAAATCATAATAGATGGGCTGCTTCCACTCACCTGTCAATCCTTGGATCATTACAATTTTAAGCATTTCTGTGAGGACCCTCACGATCCTAACAAATGACACCATTAACATTCATCTCATCAAACAGTAACATTGATAACTTATCAATTTCACTCAAAGACAACCCCTGTTCTTTTAAATTTTTAGTAACGGTGTAAGAATACGAGGAGAAAAGGGCAATTTTTTTGTCCAACGCTGCAGGGTAGCAACCCTTGGTAGAGCAATTCCCACCTGTGATCTCAAATGATTGTAAGGCTAATGCAGGGATCATGTCTTGTTCTTCCCATCTTTGCTTCCTTTTCCCGCTAATAAGCATTTTTATTTGCCCTGGAGTGAACACTTTAACTAATAAATGTTTTACTTTTCCATTTACTAAGTGATTTAAACACTTTCTTTGTCAAATTATGTTTCTAATTTAGACTCTAACTTTTCAATGTCTAATTTAAGTTTTTCATTTTCTTTACTTACCTCTTCATTTTCTTTTTTTGAGATTTAGCTCTTCATTTTCTAATGAACAGACGAAATATAACACACCCAATGGATCGTCCCGACGCACTATTGTCTTTGCATCTAATTATTGTTCACTTGTCTCAGACAAAACCTTTTTCTGCAAGCTCTCTCTTCTACACATTTACTTCCAGCACTGTTTTTCACATAGCACATTCGTAAAATCAGCAACGGTTGGGCATTTAATTTCATTGTTTTCTTTGCTGGTATGTTCAAAAGCTCGGCATTCAAATCACGCTCATAGAAATCAGATGTGAAATGTTCGGAACAACTACGCACAGTTTCAAGATTAAATGTATCCTTTCGGTAACACTTAATCTCCAAATATTTCGCAGCTTTGGATCAGAGGGAAACGTATGATAAATAACTCGAGCCTTTAATTTTCCTGACACTCGCTCACCACACAATTTGGCATTTTTCATGCTATGATAGTAACAATATAGGCCTATTATAAACATCACACTAGCAAGGTCTATACCAAAATCACAAACACACTCCACGTTTTCTAAATTCCAGTAAATACTAATAAAGGCAGCACAATCCAAGGGGATGAGAGTGGAGTGTGTTCCCGTGGTGACGTCACAGATTTACAGCGCCTTCACTTTCTCTTTAAAGGCTGTTATGAAGGAACCTGTGAGAGCGATAGCGACAGACCGTCCACGGTCCTTGCTTTGACTCCATATTACACCACACAAACACACCTCACATGAAACAAAACAAGAGGCGCCAAGACCAACAACGACCAGTTCTGAGGATGACTCATAATAGGTCGAAACATGTAAACCAGGTACGATAGAATTTAACACAAGAAAGTCATATAATACATATTCCGAAGTGATACAGTGTTAAAAGTTGTGTAATCAAGACGTATACATCTTGATAGATAAACGAAGACATACTAGTATAGTAGACATTCGAACTTTCAGGGGGGCAGACTGTAATTCTGACCATTATTTGGTAATTGGAGAATTAAGAGAAAGACTATCAGTAGCCAGGCTAGTAGAGCAACAAGCTAATATTAGTAGATTCAATATTCTGAAATTAAAGTACGAGCAAACTAAGCAACGTTATCACGTCGAAATTTCAAATAGATTTGCTGCTTAAGCAACTTCCTACGAAGTTGAGGAAGAGTTAGATGTTACTAGCATATGGGAGAATATCCAAGATAATATCAAAATTGCAGCTGAGCAGAGCATAGGTTATTATGAAACTAAGAAAAAGAAACCATGATTTCATTAAGACTGTGTTTATATACATATTTTGAATCAGTTATTTATGAAAGGCCAGTTGTCCAAAAACATGTTTTTATGGGAAAATAAAGAAAACTGTTTATTGAAAATACTAAATATTTTTGAAATCTCAAAACATGATATGTTATACTACAAGGTAAAGGGAACATGTTAAGAAAATTTTCAGTTTACTATCATCAAAATTGTCAAGCATACAGCTTTTTGAAAAGGCTGGACAAAGGGCCTTTCTTAAATAAACACATTTCCTCCATTCTTCAATGAAACATTTATTACAAAAATAAGAGTAAACATGAGATGTAGGCCTGTGTTTCCTTTGCTTTTTCCCCCTTTCCCTTCTGTGTTCTTTCCCTTGCCTTTTACTTTGCTTTCTTGGGTATGAAGATGTGAGAATGCGAAACAATTCTCCGGGAATGTATGACAAAAGCGATTTCATATCACAAACCTTGTCCTTTGTAATTTGGTTGACAATTAGTGTAAGCCTTTTGGTTTGGCAAAACTATTTCTGCTCCAAATGCATATAGAAAGCGCTTGGTTTTTTGTCCTCCGATGTAAGGTAATGCCTCTACGTATCCCTTTCTTCCTTTTGTCCAGATGAACTCGTGGTATGTTGCTATTGCAAAGACTTCTCTATTCCCTTTCTTAGAATTCTTCAATCTGTGAACTTGACTTTCTTCCGATACGGGAGATCAATTATACATAGTGGAGCAACAGCTTTGAAAATCCAAGATGTCTTCAGTTCTAACAAACCTAACACGAAATTTGTGACTTGCATTTGCAATAATTTCTGTCACATCTCTGACTGTATAATGTCTATCCACTTTGTTTAGGCTGCGCTTCACCGTACCAAAATCCCTGTCATTTGGCTGGTATGAATGCCCACGTATTGATGGTCTGTACACATCTATTGAAAAGTGACCCATATCCGCAAAACATGGCATCATTTTTGTTTTGTCCTGCTGCATTATCACTGTAAATATACAGCTCATTGATGTTGCTTGACACCTCTTTCCTCATATATGTGAGCTAGAAAGAGCACATTTCACTACTCCCTTTCCTTGCAATGCCTTCATGATATACAAAGAAGTAGGCATCACCAGAGTTAACATTGTGAATAGAAAATACATGCAGTGTCAACGGCTAAGTAAAACACCTGCTGGATTGGAATATGAGCCAGAGATATACTCTGCATATAATCAATGGTTAAACATAGAACGTAGTCTTTATCTTTGCAATATTCCTTCATTTGCTTCAGTGATGCATAAAATTTATTGCTCCTCCTTTTGTGAACGATTAGTTCAGCTTCTCCCACTCTCTTAACAGTTTCATTAAGAGTAGGACTTTTAACACGGACCTAAAGCTCCTAGAATTCACAACATGTATCTATCTGCGGTTACCAAACCTGTAGTCAAAATGCTCTTTAAAAATGTTATAGTAAAAGTCATATTTTACAGAACAATCTGGATATTTCTCCTTAAAAAGCGTATGCATTTTTTAATGTCTAACTTTGCATCAAGGTAATGTACTTCCTTGGAAGAGTAATGACTTGTTTTGAAGGGAAAACTTGCAATGTGATCTTTTACTTGCATCGCTGTTGTGATTGGAATAATCTTCTGGTTCTGTTGTTTGCCTCTGTTGTCTTCTGGGATTTATCCAATAAAATGAGTTTTTGTAACCTCCTTACCATCTTCTCACCAACAGCTAACAAACTCATGAATGCTTTCCTACATACTTCGAATTTCCGTTCACGAACCATTACCAACCCAAGTTTATTTATGAAAGGTCTTTACTCCAGGACATTGGGCCATTCGTAAATAAACACTTATTACGAAACCCCGTATTACACACACAATGAGTTGGACAACAATAATTTCTACAGAATCAAAACATCATGTAAACGAACGAACATTGAACATTACTTTTTCCTAAGGGAGGATTTAGTAGCAGTTTGGTATTTTTTACAGTCTCTGGTAACAATCAGTGAAGCAAATTGTTTCTCAGTTTCATCTTTTGTGACAATATTATTGTAATCCTGAATGAGTTTGACTTCTCTTTCTGCAACGTCATTCACAACAACTGTCTTCTAAAGTTTTTCAATTCCACTTATGTAAACAGGATCATCCTTCCAAGTTGAAGGGTCTTTGTCGAGGAAATCGGTGCTGGTAGAAAATCTCGTGAAGAAAATTGTAGTACTAGGAGTTACAAAAGATGATAACTCGATATTTGTAAAGGAAGAAAAATCATTTTGTTGCAGAATGTAGCTCTTCAGTTTATTTTCTTCTTCTTTCTCTTCTTCACCTTCATCTGCTTCCAGTATAACTTGAGCCATATTTGCTTTAACCGCTGTTGGAACATAGTCATCAAAAAGGATAAAGCCACAGTTTCGGGAACTAAGTACCAGAGATGGTTGGAAAATTTATTTGCAGCAGCCTTACTGATTTCTGGATCAATATCCTGATAATTTATCAGTTCACGCATGAATAAGAAATCATGATAAGGTACTTTAATTGCTTCTGACAGAAACCAGGCTCGAACATAGCCTACACACGAGCAAGAAAAATACATATTCTTCTTGTTATGTTTTATTTAACGACACTCGGAACTGCAGAGGTTATATCAGCGTCGCCGGATGTGCCGGAATTTTGTCCAGCAGGAGTTTTACATGCCAGTAAATCTTCTGACATGAGCCTGTTGCATTTAAGCACACTTAAATGCCATCGACCTGGCCCGGGATCGAATCCACAACCTTGGGCATAGAAGCCCAGCGTTATACCAACTCACCAACTAGGTCGACTCATATTCTTCTTAAAAGAGTTCTTCTCCTTAATGGGGTAACTGAAATTGATCTTGAAACAAGTATATCTTGAATGCAAAAATTGCTTTTACCATTCACCTAGCATGACTTCCAGCTCCTAGTATATGAAACGATATCCCATTCTTTGGAATGCTGCCAAGAAAAATCATTGTTAAAAATTCGTATCCTCTTCATTTTTCATCTGTTCCAAAGCATCTGAATGAGCTATGTCATAGAGATCGTCCATAATTTGCACAAAAATATCTCTTTTTTTCTTTTTCCTTGCCTGCAGTTCTATTCAAATATTTCTATAAACCCTTCAATTCATCATAGAGTTTGAATAACTTATGAACACAGTGGTCACTTTTTCTAGTAGGGATTCGTGCTTTTTGCCAAAAAATGAAAACTTCTTGAATCACCAATGCTACACATTCCTTTGTTGTAAGATTTACAACTTGTACATTGTAGAAGAAAATGCTTAAAACTTGCCGGTGTGAACGTAGTTTGGCTCCAATGATTTGAATGAAGATGTAGCCAACACGAGAGATATAAAAGTATTGTCTTAACTTGTGTGACGAACACCTGAAGAGGTTGATGCCATTTTACAACTCTAGGAAAAAAACGTCTTGAAAGTCACTTTACACAAGCAGTCAGCAGGTCAGCACAGACAGTTCTGAATCAGTAAGTGAAAGTCAAAGACAAGATCATGTTTAGTTACAAAATAAGTGAATAAAGCAAATACAGTAATAATAATAATAATAATAATAATAATAATAATAATAATAATAATAATAATAATAATAATAATATAGCTTTATCTAATAATATTAGAAGAAAATATTTTCCGGGCTAAAATTTCAAAACTTCATGGTCGATGAGGGTCACTTTGCAGTTGTCCAATTGAGCTGAACATTTGCACAGATCGTTTTTAGACACCTCTATAGTCAACAAGCACTTTGATGGCAAAAATTGTGATCTCTGACCCCTTAAGTAACTGAAATTTTTCCATAAACTTGTAGGCACTGAAACATTTTAGAAAAGTAGTTACTAGTTAAAAAAACATGTAAATGCTACGAAATAACCAAAAATACTTGGTTCCATATGGGACAGACATATAGTTCCGTACGGGACACTTGTGAATTAGGAGTCTTCTTTGAGAGGTTTTTTGTTTTTTGGAGGTAATAATGTAATTTTAATATAACAAATATTTATTTTTATCAATTTTACATTCATTTTATGGGACAGCAATGCGCAATTAGAGGAAATTTTGCCAAGAAACGGTCAGATTGATCTGCTGAATTTAACCATAAGAAGTTGTATGTTAATGATTATGTATTATACTCTATATTAAACTGCAAGTTTATTTCAATTTAAGAGCCTTCAATTAAATTTATAATACAATATGTCAGCTCCTTTTCTAACAATATCAGAATCATTTAGATTCTTCTAATCTGAGACACTTTGACAATGCTTTGAAATGAAGAGGATTCCTCATCTAGCTTAAAATGTTTGTCATTTTTGGCCGTCTGGTTTTAAATAAAAAGTACTTTAATATCTTTGTTTTCAACTTTGCTATTATATATAGCTAGTCAGTGCTGTCATGGTAATTTTTTCCTTGGCCATATGCCCCATCCCTTGTTTTTTTTTTTTTTTTTTTTTTTTCCTTGAAGTATATTTTACTCTCCTCTCATTATCTTTCCGACTGTCATTTAATGATTTTATTAGTATTAAAGAAGAAGCAAAGAAATTGTTTTGCTTTACATTTTAATTGTACATCAATCTTGATTTAAAGAATACACCCTGTAGCACCACCGTAGATGCACACTTGTCTTGATGAATCTTGGAGTGTGTAGGCCCTATTTGCAATACTTCTTGTTTTTCGACCATTATTTTATATAATTCTGGATTCCTGTGCTGCAGAGGTGGACAATTTTTGTTTATGAACATCAAACAAAATACATTAGGAACAGCAAGAGATGATCAAAGATCTGTACATGTACAGATCTCCGCATACAAAACTTAGGCACCCATATGCTGTATGCCTCCATACAGACAAAATTTTCTTTTCCCCATACAATTAATTAAAAAAACAATTGTAGGTTCTCATATGATGTATGACCCCGTATGACCTCCACCATGACACCACTGCATATAGTATGATATTTATGCTTTAATCCCTTATCACTTGTTTATTCAACTTCAATGAACTTTCTAGGATTTAAATCTTCCAGATCCATGGGATGTTTTAGGTTGTGATGGCTTTGTTCTAGAGGAGACATATTTTCACATTCATCTGAAGACTTATATCTCTAGCTATAGCATCTCATTCTGAGTCATTTGCTGTAAGTGACGAGTCAGAGTAAATCTCGTAATATAGGCTTCTTAGAGAGGTTAATGTGGTTGATTCTTTAAATATGCTGTGTCTACACATTTCTGAGCGGGCTGTTGTGGCAACAAGAATGCTTTCACAATCATTGTAAAAAAGTGACTTCGCTGAATTTTGGAAATCGCTGCTACTTTTTCCCATTGTTTGTTGTTGAGCTCTTCATATAGACTATGAAACAAATTCAAATGTTCTACATAAAACACCAATAATCAACAATACAGCAACCTCGAGTTCTGTTTGAAATTGTCCCATAAGGAACTGTCCCATACGGAACCTTATTTCCTTTAAAAATACCTTATTAAAAACCTAATTAAAATTAGTGACGTTATGAGAGCGGTACTTACTTAACTTCTATAAAATATTGTGCACCTATCTTCTTTCATTAACATGGAAAACAAACTTTTATATCCTTTCTAGTTCCGTACGGGACAAGAAGATGGCTATCTTTATACACTGTCACAATAATTGCAGGAAATAACAAAACATAAAACCACACTGTCCACCATGTGCCTAATTTAAGATGTGCCTACTTTTCGTTCTTTCAGTTGATAATTAGGTATGCCTTAATTTTCTGGGGAAATGGTAGCAAAATTGGGAGCGTCTTGATTTTGCAAAAGAAAGCCGTTAGAATTCTATGTCAATCAAACTATCTTGAACATTGTCGACCTCTTTTCAAACAATCACAGATATTAACTGTCATAAATTTATATATATATACGACCTAGTCCTTTACACTCGACAAAATATAGACAATTACTCATTAATAGCCAATATACATGATCATGAAATTAGAAATAGTGAACAAATTAATATTCCATACTGTAGATTACATAAAACTAGTACAAATTTTTCTGTCATGGGGATGAAAGTATATAATAAGCTTCCCAGTCAATATTATAAGTTACCAACCAATAGTTTCAAAGCTAGATTTTTATAATTGGCTTTAAATTAATCCTTTCTACTCTGTAGATGAGTTTCTTAACATAAATTCACACGAAATTGTTTTTTAATAAATAAAGTTATTTAGATTAGTTACAATCATTGTTCTGTTGCTGAGTTTTTCAACACAAATGTGTATGAAATTATATTTTAATAAATAAGTTGAAATTATATTTTAATAAATAAGTTTAATTGCAATTTAGTTAGTTTTTTTCAATTTAAAAGTTTCAAATAATTTCATGTTTTCATTGTATTACTTAAATTTTACTGTTTCTATTATTAGTGTTTTTTTAAATGTATTTATATGTTTTTTCAATGTATTCTGACGAAGCCTAAAACTGTATGTCTAATGGCCAAATAAATAAATTGAATTGAATTGAATTGAATTGAATTGAATTGAAATAGGTTCTATCAATAAGAAGTAGCAAGCATACCACCTTAAGGAAACTGATTTGGCTATATCAGTAGTGAGAACATAGGGATACAAATTTGCCTTCAAGAACAAGATTGTTTTGAGACCTTAAGAAATGAGAGTAAAAATACAAATAAAAATATTTTTTTTTTTGGAATCGGGCAATTTACAATATTCAGAAGTTCTCTTTGTCAAAATAAATTTTATTATCATAAATTTAATTTTTACCACTTAGGCTCATTTATCTTGGAATGGCTGGTAATTATTATAGTAATAATGGTAATAACAGTGCCAAATAATTATAAAAATTATTGATATAATAATCTTTATTATTAATTTTGTTATTGTCATTGTTACTTATGTTGGTTACAGGAATAAGAAACGAATTCATTAATTATTAATTTTACTCGAATGGAAATACCGGTACTTAGACATAAGTTATCAAATTTGGGCAAAAAATAATTGAGAAATGATAAAAGAAATCACTTTTTTAAACATTTGTTAATCAATTTTATCATTTTTATAATTTAACACTGAAATGTAAAAGTCTTTTTATGCCTTGGGGGATATGATTAGAGTCTATGAGAGTCATAATGTCAGATTAATAAATATGTGATTCAATCTGCATGAACATTTTTGTTGCTCAGATGATATTTCTGTTTGTTTACTATTACTTTCTTATTTACTATTTGGCCCACTCTTGTTTGTAAGATTTTTGACAAACGAACACACTATTGGATTGATTGAAGTCCACAGTATTTTTCAAATATAACTTTACTCTGGTCATCGAATTTTTTTTAGAACATTGCAGTCTACATTTTTCTCCCCACAAGATTTACCATACGAATCTTTCGTTTTGGAAAATTCTCTTGGCTTGAAAACGATGAAGGTATGTTTTCCACGATTTTACAGACTGGATGCTTTTTTTATCATTTACTTCATTTTGCAGGTCATTATTTGTGGAGTGTCGTTTCAAATCGTATTAAATGCAGAAAAACTAATTTTACAGGAAACGTAAAAAACGTTTTACGGCTAAGATAATGGAAAAATTTTAAATATCTTAATGTCACTTTTTAGGCATTGTGAAATGACACCAAATGTAATAAACACTGACACTGATTGTTTAATCTAATGCATGATATTGTCAATTGAAGTTTGCACTTAATACATTTTGCACCGACACTGTGTATTTAATACATTTTGAAGCGATTTTGTCACATAATACGATTTGCATCTATAAACCACGCTGAATTGTGCCCTGTCATTTGTCAGTTTTTTCTGTGGTTATTACAGCAGCATACTACGTAGGACGATACATCAATAGTTTTTATAGCTTTCTGCTGGAAAATAATGATAAGGAACAGCGAGTTTCTTACCTGCAACCCTTTGAACGGAGCTGCCTAAAGAGACATACTTTGGATCGTGCGGCCACCAGGGTCGATCTCTAACTCACATTGAATATAAATTTTAAATAATTATGGCATCTACAGGGTGAGCACAAAGTTCTGTTACCCCTTAAATATCTGAAATATCTCAAATATGCACACTATTGATGTAATTCTGGTCATAATTCAAACATACAAACAAAATAACCAATGTACATTAACTGTGTATACCAAAGTATCTAAAGAGTTCCCCATTATTCTCACGACACAAAATAATATGGAGTAATGGGACTTTTTTCCACCCTGTATACTTTATTCTTTAATCCTTATATATCAGTATTTTATTAAGCTCTATAACAAAATTATGAAATATGGTATGAACACTTGTATTAATTACTGCAATATCTAAGTAAGCTTTAATAACAAAATTACGAAATGTGTGAACACTTGTATTATAATATTACATATTTTTGTAAGCTTTATAATAAAATTATAAAAAAATATGTTGTAAAGATTTGTATTAAACTACAGTATTACAATATTTAAGTAAGTAAGCTTTGTAACACATTTATGAAATGTGGCACGAACACTGGAAAATGTATTAATCATTGCTTTAGATGCGCACACAATTTCATTAACATTTTAAATTCTACCTATACGTGATTTTTCATGCAAGCAATCAGATTCTTCATTCTCATTGTTTTAACTTTCATTAATCTGATTTGTATTAATAACAAAATCATACAATTTCACTGAATCAACCTCTTTCCAATTTTCTCTGAATGGTACTATTGAGTAGGTTTCGCAAATCAGATTTTTTGGCATTACTGATTGATCTCAAGGTGGTGACTTTCGGAGGTACTTTGACATGATCCAAGAACATACCACATTTCATCAGACTAGATCATGATTTAGATGGATCGTCACATCGGTATGTAGGTTCCATTTTGAAAGTGACATTCACTTTCCCATTCTTCTTGCATTTCTTTAGCATTATTCTTTTCATTTCTTTTATGCCACTGAGGTTATGAAATTCATTAGCCAAGAGCTTGAAATCCCTGACATGTCAATCTGTACCTAAATATTTTACTGTCCCCACTGTTTCATATATCGCCTTATACTCCTCAGGAGTAAGAATTTCATTCTTACGCAAAACCTTTTCTAGTAGCCCAAAGGCTCTGTCAGCTGGTAGAAAAGAATGGCCTCTTACCAGAAAAACTAACAGATTTTCAGAAACCTGAGGACGTGCTTTTCTTTGGAGCCAAAGACCAATAGCATGTACAACATGCATGCTATTTTGTCCACCACATTCATCGGCAACAGCCTAATACATTTGGTGAACTGTCGAAATTAAATTCACTGATAAATGTAGTGACACAAGATGCCACTTCAATAGCGCCCGCCCAGCCTGTGCTTCATTTCACGTAAAGAAATTTGGCTTCTGTGAAGCTTTATCAGTTTAAGAGGGTATAGAAAGCTAATTGTCTTGAATAATATACTTCATCTATGCTGAGTTTCGAGAGCGGTTGCAGTTGCTGTAAGTCGAAACAAAATGACTGTGTCTCATTAGGTTCTGTTCTCATAATTTTATGGAAAGTATTAGCACGAAGCTTATGTGCGCCTAAATCGACTAAGAGCCTAGTCTTTTTCAGTGTATCATCGCAGTTTCTTATTGGGAACAGTATGTGTGCGCAATAACTGCATTCATCATTGGCCGGTGTACAAAATCCTATAGCCTATTGAATTCTGTCCGAGAAATATTTGGGGGAAAAAAAATCTTTTTACTCTTAAGTCGGGTATTAACATTTTAATTGTACATTTTGAAGAGCTTCGTAATACACGGTGAGCATAAATGATTGCCCTATTTTGGGGATTTTTTTATAGACAAACCGTGAATGATACAACAATGGTACTAATATTACCAAATAAGGTATCTCTCAAAGTTTTATTTGAAATTATCCGCGCGGCGTAATTCCACTTCTTACCAGTAGAGGACCTGAGTTTACAGAGTTTACAGAAATGGCGACTGGTGTTGAGCGTGCATTTGTAGTGTTGGAATTTCATTCCACAAACTCCGTCATAACTGTGCAGCGACATTTTTGAGCGAAATACGATAATGATCCACGAGACGCCAAGACCATTAGGCGATGGTACAATCAATTAGTGACCACAAATGCCTTTGTAAAAGAAAATCTCCTGGTCGGGCTTACGTGGAGCACATTCGTAATTCCCCGAAACTTAATGTCTTCTGCACTCTTTCCAGCTCCAAGGTGTACGGCCCCTTCTTTTTTCTCGAACCCACTGTGTCAAGACATTCTTACCTGGATATGTTAGAACAGTGGCTGATGCCACAGCTGGAGAGTGATAGTGCTCATTTCATGTATCAATAAGATGGCGCTCCACCTCACTTCCATAACGAAGTCCGGACATTTCTAAACGACCGATTGCCAAACAGATGGATTGGTCACGCAGGGAGAGTCGACATGCAGATCTTGTCCTGGCCTCCACGTTCCCCAACACCGTATGACTTCTGCCTGTGGGGGTATGTTAAAGACTCTGTTTTTGCACTTCCATTATCGGAAAATCTGCCAGAACTACGTGCCACATCATGAACGCCATCGCTGCAATTGACATGGATACACTTCATCGTGAATTGGACTACCGGCTTGAGGCTGCAGGGTTACAAGGAGAGCACACATCGAGCAACTATAAGGTATGTTAAAAAAACTTGGAGAGTTTCTCTATCTACTTGTATATCTAAATATTTTCTATGTTAAATCGTTAGTCCACAAATAATTTTCGTAACTAGGGCAATCATTTATGCTCACACTGTATTTAAGTCGGAAGCCAAATGAAGTCTCTGACTTTTACTTCTATTGTAATGTGATTCCCTTGCTCTTTCTTATAGTAGGTTATTTTACGACGCTCTATCAACATCTGAGGTTATTTAGCGTCTGAATGAAGTAAAGGTGATAATGCCGGTGAAATGAGTCCGGGGTCCAGCACCAATAGTTATCCAGCATTTGCTCATATAGGGTTGAGGGAAAACCCCGGAAAAAACCTCAACTAGGTAATTTGCCCCGAATGGGAATCAAGCCCGGGCCACCTGGTTTCACGGTCAGATGTGCTCACCGTTACTCCACAGGTGTGGACCACTTGCTCTTAATTTAGAGATAAATTACACTACTTCCCTCTTCTTAGCTACATATAGTGCTCTCTTTCGGGCACCACCTCTCCTCTCTCTGATTCCCTTACTGCTCTTAATAGATTTTGCTATTGTACATACCTTGATAATCACAATGTTATAAAACCGCGGGAAACTCAATAATGGTGGGAAGGTACAGCACGCTGGCCAACGCTGTCCATTTAAGATTTTAACTAATGGAAGTTGTACATAATACGATTTGATCCGACACATCATGGGAATTGTACATAATACGATTTGATCCAACACATAATTTTCATCATAGAAAAAAGGCGGGAAAGAATACGAATTGCTCCAATATGAGACCAGGGTCTTAAAGAATACCGTCTCAGCTATGCGAAATTGCTTCAAACTAAATTTCGACCGAGGATGTATTTAATACGATTTGAAACGACACTCCACATTTTTCATTTTTCACTACTGACCCCTTCCATTGTTACATTCAGAATCCTGTCCATCTCCTCTAGGTGTAGTGGGAATAATTTGACTCACTTGATGATTCAGATGATACAGAATATGAAGTAGTTTGCAAAGAACAGTCGAAATCAGAATCAGCATTTGAATAATCTATATCTCCATCAAACGAACTCTTAACCAAAAATTCATAACGTTCTACTTTTTTGACCTTAACACCAGGGATGCAGTGGAGGTGGAGTGAAGTGGAGCAACGCTCTGGCACTGTGCTCGAAGGTGGAGCAGAGCTCCGACACTAATTTGGAATTTTAAAATCTGTTTTGATATCACAATACTTTTCCAGCTAACAATATCTTAGTTAATCTCAGAATATTTAGTGATTATATTTTCTGTGCTTCCTTTAGAAAATCGGAACAAGTTCGGAAGTAGGCCTAGAGGGTCGCGAGACCACTAGGAGCGTAGAATGGGTGTGTGGTGAGAAATTGGGGAAGAATCAGTGACAGGACAACCACCAAACTAAACTTTAGTGCGCCTGCGCGAAACGATCACATTCCTAATTCACTTTCGTTTCTTATCGTATTTCGTTAGTTTTCGCGTCTTTGTACGATACAAGAGATTGTCTCTGGTGTTACTTACCGAAATGTGCTGTGTTTGTTTCCCAGTTATTTTACGAAGTGAATTTTAAACAGTTAATTTGCTGCCTATAACGTGACTAAAAGACTGCTTGAAACTTCTATTTTTATCTATTGCCCTTCAGTAAATATGGAACAAAATAAACATATACAAAAAACATTAACTTCTTTATTTTCTCGTGCCTTTGCTGTTACTAGTGGAGTTACAAAAGCTTCCTCTACTGATATTCTTGATATATCAAGTCCATCGCTTCTATTTGATGAACCTAGTAATTCAACCAGAGATACTGTTACAGAAGATACAGTTACAGTATGACTGCGAAGAATATGTTGTTGTTGTTGTTGTTTTCTAATGCCAGGAGTTTGACAATAAAGTCAATTGACCTCTTGCACTCCAATATTTTTCAAAGATATTATCATGACTAGCCACTGAAGCACAGATTTTGAGGTGTTCCGAATCCATTTCTTGGTTTGAGTTGCACAATGGGCAGTTAGGGGACTGATATATTCCAATTCTATGCAGGTGTTTGGCCAAACAATCATGGCCTGTTGCCAATCTAAATGCAGATACAGACGATTTTCGTGGTAAATCGGGAATTAACTGTGGATTTTGATGCAGAGAGTTCCATTTTTTCCCTTGGGATTGAGTTATCAAATTTTGTTTGTTGAAGTCTAAGTATGTAGATTTAATAAATCTCTTCACAGAGTAATACGTAGATTTAGTAACAGGTCTGTAAGTAGCAGTGCTGCCCTTCTTTGCTAAAGCATCCGCATTCTCGTTTCCCAGAATTCCACAATGGGATGGTATCCATTGGAATACAATTATTTTATTGAGTGATATGAATTGAGAGAGCATTTTAGTTATTTCTGCTGTTTGAGATGAAGGTGTGTGTTTATAGACTGCGAAGAATATTCAACATCATGATTTTCAAAATAGTGAAAGCCAAAAAGTCGGCCTGCGAAGTGAATGGCCGAATGTATGGAATGAAGAAAATATGTGATCAAGAAAAAAAGAAGCTTATCCTTGGATTGATTGTAAGCAATGTAAGCTAGGCTGTAAAGTGTGTCATGAAGTAACTACATTAGGTGCATTAAAAGAAGAGTGTATTTCTGTATCTAATGAATGGCGCTCATATTCAGTAAATTACTACTGATCGAACAGATAAGATCAGATCAGCTTAAAGCCACTACGAAAAAATATCACTGAACACAAGAAATCCAATGCTCATAATGAAGCACAAAAAATTATTGATACGTCTGAAAAGCAATCAATTGAAAATGTTGGCGAATAAATGAGTGCAACCCACCATGAAGCAACAAAAGTGAAATTCAGATCAGCTTGTTACACTGCGCAGAATGACCACCCTTACAGTGACCATTTCGGTTTACTTCAGCTTCAGAAGCTAAATGGAGTAGGTATTGATTGGTGTTGCCTTGCATTCTCCTTACAGTCTTACTTTATGGCATTTCTGTCTGTCTTATTTTGTTTGCATCTAAACCTTCCCCCTTCCCCAAAGGTTAAAAAACATAAAGAGCTCCGGCACTGTACAGTTTGGGACTACAACCCTGCTTAACACAAGTTAATGTAATTCCGAAGTTAGCTTCGGTTTGCATTCCGACTGTTTTCCACGCTTTATCATCACTTTTCTTTTCTTTGCATCACTACACCTCTACGTTTATCCCTTCTATCTAGACTGCTCTCATTATCAAGATTAGCACGTATGATATTCTCAGATTTCTAATTGTCTTCCTTCAGTAAATAAATTTCTTTCAGTCTTGTCTCCTTTTACTTCCTCTTCTACTCTCCTATCCTCACAGAAGTTATCATTTGTTGCTTTGCTTTTCTTAATTTCCAGTTCCTCTATACAGTTTGTTCCTATTCCCGTTCTTAAGATAATTCCAGACAGAGCTGCTTGTACCATAAGTATTTCTGTAGGCCTCATTGTTAACTCTGAAATAATATCCATATTCATAAATAAATTGAGAACAACTTGCTATCAACTTTACGTATAACGTGACCTCATTCAAGGAAAGCGATAACAGAAAATTAATTCTTCATCACTGTTCACAAAATTGTCCCAACTTAAAATACAGTCCTGAAAATTTACTTATGCTATAACTTCATTACGGAATAGTGTCAGAACACAAAACGTGACTATCAAAAATGCACATCTGTGGCGAATTTATTTAAAGAAGAGTGACATAACTAAAAATAGTACTAACAAGGGAAGGGTTTCGGCTCGAACAGGAATTTTTGGTTAAAAATTTGTACAGAGACTTACTTCACAATGGTGATAAATACCATAAAAGCATTCATTTGTGTAACTCTCCGTTTGATTAGTATTGGTCAATACACTTCTTTAAAAATGTACGTGAGGATTCTCTATAAAATGCATGAAACAGCATGGAGCAGAGCAATAAGCACAACACGCAGAAGCAACACCTGAACAATCTTCTGAACCACACTCCAGTGCTGAACAATCAAATGCTACCTGAATTACATTTTTGATGTCCGAGACTTGTTCAGGATTCACGTAACCAGCTGACTGTCAGGAATACTGAAGCATAGGGCGGTATACTGGAGCAGACAACTGGTTATGAATAAGAGAGTGCATTTTCATTATAAACACTCGATTTCCCAAGTTAAGTTCTGGATTCTCAGCAAGAGTCCTTATGCAATCTGTTATCCTCCGAGCATATATTTTGTATTGTCTAAGGAAACAGATATTCAGAGGCTGGATATATTTAGTTTTCTTAGGTGGAATGATCATACATTCTATTTCCTAGCCTTGAAATGATTGAAATCATTTAGTCTATTAAGGTTGCGTCCTTGTGCGCATTTAATGACTCACACAACAGTATATACTTTTGATTAGCTGCAATATTTTCAGACAGAACGTTGGAGAAAAATGTTCTTAAATGGGCTTTAGACATTTTACCACTCGCACTAGCTTCTAGGCTAGGCTAGGCTTACGGGTAAGGTGTCCCATCCCCTTAATTTGTGCAGTGCTTTTCCCACCCCTCAACTTGTACAGTGCTCTAACAAACTAGACATTACACAAACGAATGCTTTTGAGAGCTTTACAGAGATGTAAAGATGGGTCTGTGTACAAATTTTGGATACGAAATTCCTGTTCGAGCCGAAACCCTTCCCTTGTAAGAACAGAAGGAAATTATGTTTACTCTGAACAATTAAAACCGACACTTTTTTTTACTTATGACTATTAAGAATGTAAAAAGTTACTCACTTCCACAGAAAAGAATCTTACAATTTAAAAAGTGTCGTTTATTCGGCACAAAAATTACCATCATTTTCTATCGAACTCAGAAATGTCACTTTTTCATACTCAGGGTGTGCAAATCCTGCCCAAAAGAAAAGTGACACAAATGTTCTCTGTCTGTTAATATTGGAAGTAGAAATGTGTCGTTTTTTTCCGGTTGTGGTCATAATCTTCTGCATCTTTCTACAGTGTTAACTCAAAATCGCCATTTTTTTTTTAAGTTGTGTCCTTTTCTATGTCATGTGCGATATAAAGTGAAAAGGAGAATATAGTGGAAAACAATGGTGCATGTAAATGTCATTGGTTAAAATAAGATAAAACGAACATTAAAATAGTACTCCCTCTCTCCCATAATAATTGTCCGGTATGCTTTTATTTCTTGTCCCATAATAATTGTCCGATGTCCATAATTTTACACTGGCGTTTACATAGGAGCAAAATGAAACACATGAATGAATAATACAACTGTATTACTGCAGAATCAGTACAAAATTGTCACTCAATTAGCAAAAGAAAAAATTATTAATCCGAGATTTGTATAAATTGGCCAATCATAGAGCCAAAAAAAGAACATGAATACCACTTTCACAACTTTATGACTCCAGGATCAGTACAAATTTCCTAGTCATTGAGCCGAAAATAAATACTCCTAGGAGTGCAACTTTATTAACTGCAGGAGTAGTACAAATTGACCAAGAAGTGAAAGAAAGAAAGAAAGAAAGAAAGAAAGACATTCTCCTACGAGTAAAGACGAAAAAACTGCCTGTTAGACCGGGAAGGTTGTCATTCCAACAGTTTGCCTAGAACCACAGATCTACTGCTGCAGTGCTACTGTAGCCTCGTAAATGTTCCGAGGACACTCCAAGCGAGATGGCAGGATATTGATGTGGTCCAGGTGCACCTTTTGCTTATGGGGAATCTTGTTGTTGTTGTCGTCATTGACTTTCATTATTTCAATGAGAAGGGACTGCAAAGTGAGGAAGACATTCTTGAGCTTGTCGCGTGTCTGCTGAGAGAAAGCTGTTCCAATGGCAGCGATCAACTCATCAATAGTTTCTGGAGCTGACTGATGCTGGAGAGACTGAATTCCTGGAAGTAACCCAGATCTAAAACATTCATATCCAGACTGTTTGGCGGTTGGCACACGAGTTCCAAAGTGATTCCACTGGCTGCTGCAGTGTCCAGCCAGGTGCGGTCATTGGGAGCGATATGCGGACGCGCATTGTCCTGCTGAACTGACACCTGAATTCTCCCTGTGCGCGGATCAGGAGGCCATTTTGCATTTATTGCTGGGATTAATTTGGTGATGAGCATGGATCCACTTTCCAAAGATTGCCGCCCCCGTTGCCAAATGCAGCGTGCTATTCTTTTACTGATATGAAATTTCTCGGCCACACCTGTTATGGCACCTTTCTTCACTACGTCAGCCGTAGTGTTTTTCAACAAAGACTCCTATACCGCCTGCCGTTTACTGTCTGTAAGGTTCTTGCTACCCCTGTCACTCATTACCGCCAGTTGTGTTCCCAGGATGTCCAAGTCTGTTCAAATGCACGTACTCACTGCAGGAGTATGCTCTACTAACGATTTCCAGCTTGCTTTGCTACACTGGTTTGTATATAGTGCCATACCGGTGACTTAAAAACCAATACCCACTTTCGGTAATCTTCTGGGTGGTGTGTGTTGCTTGTCTCAATAAGGTCACGTTATTGCTCTGCATAACCTTGTGCACTGATCTACTGCACTTCTCCTCATGCGTGCACTTCTCGTTTGCCCCGTCGTCTGTAATTACTGTAATACAATTTTGGCGAACCGGACAATTATTATGGGACAGAGGGAGTATCTATATATCTGCAGTGCCTGGGAAAAGTGACATAAGTCAGTTTCCACAAACCTTTTTTGTTAATTTATTGACAACTTACGGAACATCAGCTTGCTTGGAGAAAGAGACAAAAGTATTTCTCCCATTACAATAATTCATACAGAAAAAAATCAAATCGACATAAACCAGTGTAAGTTGTAGTTGATACAGCGTCGTTAAATAACCAACTAAAAAAACAGCGAAGTTGCAAACTGTTAAGTGTCACATGTTTGGTAGGGGTGAAGAGGTTGAAGATGAGACCGAGTAACAAAAATCTGGCCATATTTCTAACATTATTTTGTACTTTGAGTCTTCACAACTTGCTGCTGGCGAAACCAGATACCTTCAAATTTTATTTAACCACAATATATATTTCTAAGGAATGGATATCCATGCGATACAAGCGTGATAAGTGCATTATAACAGAATCGAGGTAAGAGAAGACGAGACGAGATTCTGTTATGCACTTAACACATGTATTGCATACTATTTTTTTGCTGATCTTAATAAAAAAATTAATTATTATTAATCATTTTTTAATTTTAATAAATAGTTTGGACACTAACATTTACGACGACGACCTTCTTCATTTGTAGTATTGTTATTGTTCCGGCTTCATATAAGCCTTGACAATTCTTCTTTTTTCAAGAATATATAGTCATTCATCATGAACAGCAACTCAAATATAAGTTACTGTTGTACTATTTTACATTAAAATATGTTTTGGAGTCCTGTGTTTGTGGTACATTGCTGAATTATAATTTCCAAGATTTGAAATATATTTGTTTTCATTTTCCTTAGCAGTATGGTAAAATTTTTTTGAAACTATTTTGATATATTCAGGTATAGTTGCTATTTCAAGGTCATTATGCATTTGAACTTGAGTTGTGTAAAAATCATATCCACCGATAATTCGTAATGCCTTATTTTGAACAATCTGCAAGTGATGCATAATAGTTCGGGGAGCAAACCCCCATGCAGGAGCTGCATATGTCATCTGGCTGCATATGTACACTTTGTATAATGTCATTTTACATTTCAAGGATAAATTTACACTTAATAGAAGTGGTTTAAGTTGTTTCAGGCGATTCAGTGCTGTATACTTATTTTTTAATATATGATCTTTCCAATTTAGACGTGGGTGAAGTAGAAATATTTAGTTTTTTGTACATATGCTATTCTAAATTTATGGAGCATTAGCTGTGGTGGTGGGACTGGTCGACATTTAGTAAAGATAATAGCATTTGATTTCTTGTTGTTTATTTTAATCTTCCAGGTTTTTGCCCACTTATCTATTAACTGAAGATGTTTCTGTACAGCTCTATAGGCAGATAATATGTTTATTTTTCGGCTGAAGATGAGAGTGTCATCAGCATACATTGCCAATCTAACATTTACATGTGTGATCGCCGTTGTTTGTTATTAAATTTGTCGATAGATGTCATTATTAGCGGCCGGAGACCAAAATCCTCGGTGAGGCCAAATGCAACTAGTCTAAGTGCCTCCGATAGAAAATGTTTATTCATGATATTAGCCCAAAAGCCAACTCCTGGATCTCCTCTAAAAAGTGTCTTTCGTCCTCGGAATACATCAATGCCATCAAGATGTCTTGCAACGTCACCGCAGTGAGATCTGTCCCTGGCAGAACCTTCAGTACTACCCATTGTAGCCATCCCAGCTGCAGCGAGACTGAAACACTTGGCCACGTACTGGGGTCTGTAAGAAGGGAGAGCTACTGCATAACAACAGACACCATCGTTCCTGTACAGCAATTGCCAACCTGCTAAGAAACAGAGGATGGGAAGTACATGAGGAGATTCATTGTGTGTCTGAAGATGATTCTCATAGAAGAGTCGATATAATTGCCATCAATAGAAGAACCCAGAAAGCGATGGTCTTAGACCCTACGATTTGCTTTGAACGAGACACAAATCAAGCACTGCAGATAAATGATGACAAGGGAGCTAAATATGTACCTTGTCTTCCATACTTCAGTGAAAAATATGGTATTTCGCTTTACAACTGGGATGTTACAGGCTTACTATTTGGAGCGAGGGGTTGTTGACCAAAATTTATATCTAATATCCTTAAATCTTTTCAAATTCCCTTTTATGAGGTTCAGAAGATTGTAATGGAAATTCTGAAGGCCTCTCTTCAAATTGTACACTATCATCTATATGTTAACACGTAAATTTTTGTTTTAATATACAAGTCGAATCATTATTTTGCTCGTTTCATTTCCCTTTATCTTTTCTGTTTGTTAATTCCGGATCCCAGTGGTCAAACTCAGTTGAGGATGGATGATTTGTAATAAATCTTAGTAGTATAATTTGAACTGGTAATGGAAATTGCAGGAAAATGGCTGAACGGATTTTAATGAATGACTCCTCATTTTGAAGTTAGGAACCCAAAGATTTGCAGAAAAATAGTAGTTTTCAGTGAAATGTCAATTTTCCTACATAATTTTCCTATTTCACAAAATCCATCTGTCGTCAGTTTTGAAAATAAAAATAAAACACACACACACACTACAATAAGCAATATTACACGAAGGCCATGATCTACAGGATTATCAACATATTTAGAGCGAATCAGAGCAAATTCTGTGACATCATAATGACAATAATGTGTCGATCTTCATTTGTGTAATTTTATAATGTCTCTATAACTCATTATTAAAAATTTTCAAGACTTACTAAAAATAATTTACAGGTCTGATTCTGTGGTGTGTAATTTTCTGAATACAGCTGTGTATTGGATATTAACTGCAAAAACTGAGGTCGTTTGATGACATTATCACCATTAAAAGTGAAATATTATTATAGTTAATGGCATGATGTGAGTATCTGTCACTAATATACATATTAATGATATAGCCTATTGATGATAAGAAGCTCAAATCTTTTGGAGTTATATAAGTAGACGTAGAGAATATCTTAAATTAGATCTTCATTTCTATAATTTACTGAGTGACGGCTGTATAATATATACAGTATATAAGTTAAAATTATTATTAAAAATGAAATATTTTTATAGTTATTAATCAAGTGGTGTGAATCTTTTTCATAGATTTAATGGCGGTGTGATGTTGATATTAATTATATGCGTGATTCTCTCCAGTAATGTCTGGAGAGAACGCAAAAATTACAGTTCCTAAGGAAAGACCAAAAGGTATTACTTGCTGATAAAATAAGAGGCCTACAAGATTTTGTAGTCTCCCGATCATTTCAACAAGACCTAGGATAAAATGATTCTATCCTCTACATTTCAAGGTAGTTCACGAAAAATGCAGCAGCTATACCAAGATGCTAAGTCTACTGTTCCAAAACAATGACCTGAAATAGCAATTACTGCTTTACTCCCACATGAAAAATCCACTGATCGTCCTAACAATGTTAGTTGCGTTTTCGCTTTTAAACTCAAAAACTGAAGGTGGATAGGTTAAAAAAAAAGTATTTGGCATAAAAAAAACCATTCAGAGAGAGTATGTTTCATTGTTATGGAAGTAAATAACTTTAAAATGACTGATAGGCTTATTCTTCATTGAAAATTAATCTGAAAAAATTTTATTTGAACTTGTAGTGAACTTAGTTTGCAGCATTTGCTGCATAAGCTACTAATTAATATAATTATTACTGTATTATTATGCCTGTTATTATTATTATTATTATTATTATTATTATTATTATTATTATTATTACTGTACTATTAATTAAAAATAATACTGTCACTCACCAAATAAGTTGTTATGCTGTGAGTTTGTTTCAGTGATTGTGTGTTATGAAGCAACCCATATTATGCTCAACTGAAAAAGTATATGTTGAAATTCCCCTGGAAACATTTTTCAGATTGCTGAAGCTCTCAGTACACATTGTTCTTCCTTTCTTTCTTTCCTTTTTATTTTTTTCCTTTGACAGCAACAAACAAGGTTTATTTTTATTTAAGATTGTTTTGCACCACATTACTACTTAACCATTTAGGTTGCCTGTATCAGGATGCAATAGAAACTCACGTTTTAGGATCATCTGTCAGAAAAATTGTCAGCGATGGCATAGCCATCTCGGTAGGCTATATCTTTATTTAAAACTTCCATTCTTTCAATATCATTTCTTCTCGAAGAAGGACACTAACAATGGATTAACTAGGCCTACATCATCATTATTTCTCACATTTGTGTTTATATTTTCCCGAAACACATAACAATATTGTATCACACTCACTACTGTACTACGAAGTACATTACAATAGTACAACACCTGTGGCCTTGTAGACTGTAGTGTGAATTAATAATTATGAACCATGTACAGTAGAACCTCTATTATCCATGATAAGTTAATCAAAGGGATAGAATGAACGGTTAATCAAAAACATGGAATAATCCGTACCATGAAAGATTTTCGTAAATTAAATTAATAATAATTGAACTTTAGGAATTTCCTCCGTGGTCTTCTCTTTAACACGCTAGATAGTGAATCAGAAGTTCACTAATTTAAGTTCGGTTGTCAACGACGTGTCTTGAAGAGCCAAGGAAACTCCTTGTAATGGCTTTCAGCGGAAAGATTGGAATAGTAGAGGTCTCATGTCATAGATTTACATACTTTATACACATTTTATCCTTGATTCTTATTAAATCGAGCACAGTTGTAACATCGGTTTCGTATTCTGATGCAAGATGAGCCAGTTTTCTCTTTCCCAAAACCACTAAAGTACCGGTATTTGCACTTTCTTCGACACTTAGTATGAACACGCTTTTTTTTTTTGACACTTATGAAATATATTTTGTCTTTAAGTTGTACAGTACGGCAACTTGAACAGTAGACCATACTGTGTAAGTGTAAAGATTTGTAATAACACTGTAGAAAAAAAATGTACTAATATAACGTACAGTAGTACTTCATATATTCTGACAGACGAATAATCCACAAATCGGTTAATAGGGAGACGGATAATCGGGGTTCTACTGTAAATTATATGTTACTGTATTCTGTGTAATTGCATCAATGCAAATGTATAAGTTACTCTTAAGGAAGTTGGTGACTGCATAGAAAGCTATCTCCCTTTCACCCACGCGTTACCCTCTCACACCTTTGAGTTATTTTTGGATTCTGTACGGCTGCATTCCCTAAAATATTACTATATATGGTCATGTGGAACTATAAAGTCTATCGTAGTGCACGTGAATACAATCCCTAAGCATTACCATGTATGGTCATGTTTAGACATGACTTGCGTCCTGACAACGCCCCAAACTTGGTCTCTTACCCATCACGGTCTCTTATATAATACGAGCAGCGGCAGTTCCTCTATATGAGCACAGGAGCACGTGAACACCTTAAAAATCAACAATAATCATACATATTACTGTATTAATATCAGTAGCGGCCCGTGGTTACAAAGGTTGGCAGTTCTCCATGAAAAATAGTGTATTTAGCAAACGCATGCTATTTATTGCATCTAAATCGGATAACGCGTGTATAAAAAATAATTACAGCCCCTTCTCGAAGTTGACTGTGCACCCGAAATTGTACTCCAACCATCCGTGCGCTACACCTCTCCCACCTGGTACAACTAGTCACGTAGTGGAGATGTGCCCCACGTGCTTTTCTACTTTTGTAAGTCAAATTAACTAAATCCTTCACTCCTGTGTTTGTCCATGTATTTTCTCCTCTAAACAGTATACACGGGTGGGGGAGAAAGGGTTTTCATGAGTGCAGCAAAAACCAATTGTTTCCATTACAATTTTGGTATTAAAATGACTATTACGCTACATGATTTCCTCGACTTTTTCCAGAAATTTCAACATTTAAATTTTGTGTAGGACGTGCAATTTCTCTTTTAATTTCGAAAAGGGTTGGTCGATTAGATTTCATTTCATTCATTTTTAATATAAAATATTTCCTTAGACACACTGACTAATCAAATCACACCACCCACAGTACTATAACACACTGGAACTGTAATGATATACAGTAGTCCAGAAGCCTGTGTTCTAACGCAGGTCATAAAGAGATGAGGGTGTTGACGGTTCTTTTGTATATTTGGAGAGAGCTGCTTCGGTTGCAGTTCTAATGCAGTCTTATGGGACGGTGAAGGAAACCAGTTTTCTGCTGCCGACTACCCTACGTTGAGCTTCAGGAACTGCCGATCACAGATCCGAAAAGTACACTACAGCTAAAATTCTCGAGCAGTTCAAGGCTCCTACAGACAGTAAAATCTCGAATCGAAGGAGAATGAATTGGAAAAATAAACGAAACAATGAACTAGATTACATGAAAGCACGTTTTACATTTCTAATTTTTTCAGGTCCATTTAAATGGCGGTTCTGTAGCTCTGCAGTTCTTATTGTAGAGCTGCCCCTGATTAATATATTAGATAGATTACTTTCAAATGTGCAATGACGTTCCTACATTTTTCGTCTCGAGAAAATGTCCCGTCCTTGTGTCGTGTGTCTTTAAATCTCCATTGGACAGATTGCCAGCAGCTCGCACAATTTTTCTCTAGCAGGGTGAAATAGCTTGAGGCGAGAATATTTTCTGGCATGTTTCAATGGTTACAATAGCTCTGGCTCGCACAGGCCTTAACGTGCTAATGACAGAGAAAGAGAGATGCTCCATCTCTCTTGGGACTGGCATCGTGTTCCTTTCTCCCTCTTTCCTCGTTTTCTCTCTTTACTCTTTCAAAATACCGTTATGTGCGGGGGCTGATTCTGTTGTCTTGTGTTCAGCAAAGTAAGGAAGATACAAGCTGCACTGGTGCGTATTGAAAGTTGAAACACTAGCACTTGAAGTTGGAGACGGACGTGTGTGAAATTGTGTGTTAAATTAAAAGAGGATTAAAACATTCCTCCGTAACACCATGACAGAAGACCAATTAAGTACATTGGCTAAGTTGGCAGTGGAAAAAAGAACTTGTTAACAACATTAGAGACTTCAATAATAAAGTTATTGATAAGTTTGCATCTCTCAAAATTAGGCGCATGGAGTTTCTCTACAAATAAATCCAGATCTTCAACACCATCTACAACAGCAGTGAAGGTGAATCCTAGGAATTAATTTTACTCTACTGTTGTTTAATGGTTTTAATTTTGGTTTATATGCGTAGATTTGGTACATGCATATTAGAGCTCGTTTATCTCTGACGTGTGACTCAGCTATACGAGAATATATCAGTGTGTTCATTACTCATTTTTTTTTTTTTTGTGAACACCCATCCACGAGCCGCCACTGAATACGAGCCACCACTAACCTCAGGGCTTTTACTCGTTAGTTGTCATGTAGTCTACAACACATTCAACTGTATTACTACCTATTCTCCAACGTAATAGTTATATCACAGTTCGACGACTTTTTATTCTCAAGACTTAGGTCTTGGGCGAACCCTACTCAATTCCTATAACATTACAAAGTGTGGTCAATTCTATCTTACAGTCCTTACACCACACCTTTCTGGTGGCAGCGACAGTGGTATAAAAAGAAGACAAACATCACGAGCGGACGTCGGAAACAACAGCTGTGGGGAGCTATTCTATCATATTCTACAGTGGCTGTTATTAAACAGATTACAACATACTCAGGTATGTACAATCAACATATCGCCTAATACTAGTGTAAATCATATTAATTAACTGATTACATAAATTTTCTGTATACAGAATCAAAGTATGATAAAATACAATATGGTGTATTGATATAAATTGATTAATTAAAGAAAGAAAATTTCATCTAAATAAGAGGACTCAGGGAAGGATGCAAGAATAGGGTAAAGATGCCTAATTCCGTGATAAAATTTCAGTTGACTGCCATGGAGTTGTGGTCTCTGACTTTTAAGTTTTTTAAATACCAACAGATGCAGGAGATGACTTCTTTTCAATTCTATTGGCTACCCGCCTTTTGAATAGAAGCAGTCGACTGCAGAAGCTTTTGTTTAGTGAAAGGTGGTTGACCAGTAAGTTTATCTTTCTCTTGTGACCGCTTCTGAAGAAACATTTTATATTTGAGCTAAGAATTAGTACAGCATTATAAAAATGATATATTATTGTAGATTATAGTCAGTTGAATCAATGTGTATGATTATTTAAACATTATGAGACAATAACAATGCTACAGGAGCTTTCTCATTTTCGGATTTATTTTCATATTTCTTCTTCCTGGCTCACTCGACCAGTGATGCCAATGCTAAATTGTGAAAATTAATGTCTACGAAAGAAAATAGTTCTTGGAAATAATAATAGAAATAAGTTATAGAAAACCAATTATAATTATAATATAATAATAGGGCATATATTTAACTTAATTACTGTTGTTGTTGTTGTTGTTGTTGTCTAGTGCCTTGCATCTGGCAATGAAGCCATTAGCAGTTACTGTTGTTGTTAGGGATATAAATAATGAGAAATAATTGTGTTATAATTCAATTTATTCCAATTTAATTTTGTATTGAATTTAACTTTCTGTTTATTTTGTTTATAATACATATATTAATATGTAATATGTATTCCTGTAGTTACACAAGTATTTTCTATGAAACTGGTTACTTAGGCCCTTCTTCTATGTTGTAATTTCTTGCTTAATCCATATTAAAACAATATACCATGACTTTAATGTGTTTTTCCAAATACTTGTTTGTTTTCTGAGCAGTTAATGAGGATTATTTTAGTACCAGGAATTAGGAAACCACTATCACAGAATTTGGATCCCTGTCACGGATTTAGGAGCCACTGTACAACAATGAAGAATCATATATTATATACCAAACTTGTGAAACTGTTGACACTGAATGTTGTAAAAACTGTAGCTAAAGGTCCAAATAACGTCGTTTAGGTGGTATTTGAAATTTTTATTACAATTTTGGCACAAATATAAACTTTATTAAAAATGTCACGGAATTAGGCAACTTTACTCTACTTGCATTACTGTGCTGAATGGCGGTACCAATGCGCTGACGTAGATATTGACTGCTTTGAGGGTCCCCAGAAAGCTGCACTAAACGTCTGCCTATGGTGGAGATAAGAGCTTCACTACACCATGATCCAAACGTTTCAACCGCAAAAGGATAAAAATATATTGTTGTTGTTGTTGTTGTCTAGTGCCTTGCATCTGGCAATGAAGCCATTAGCAGTCGTGCTTTCCAATACTTTTGAACTGTAGTTTCTTCTGATCTTAATGCTTCACAGGTCTTCAAGTGGTCTTCATTCATTTCTGCTGGATCATTATACAGGACACATATGGGTGAAGCTGAGATACCTATTCTGTAGAGATGACTTGCTAGACAGTCATGATTTGTCAATAGTCTGAAGGCTGCAACTGCTGTTTTCCTTGGTCTCTGGGGGATTATATCTGGATTGGAAAGTAGTGTAATCCATTTTTTGTCTTTAGCAGTTGATTCTATTTCTTGTAGGTATGAATGAGAAAATTTTGTAGTGATCAAGCGTTTTATTGAGGAATATGAGAAATTAAATTTAGGCTTTTGTTTTATTGTTGTGCCTTTCTTTGCAAGTGTGTCTGCGGTTTCATTCCCCATGACTCCACAGTGTGCTGGAATCCATTGGAGATGGACAATCTTATTAACTTTTTGAAGTTGTGTTAACATTTTGTAGCATTCTCTTATTTTTGTTGACTTCTTTGTAGTATTGGAACATATTCCCCGAATTGCAGCTTTAGAATCTGAAAGAATTACTGTCTTGTTATATTTATTTAAGGGAAGATTTAATAATTGTCGGAGAGCAATGTGTATAGCCTCTATTTCACCATCATAATTTGTTGTGTCTCTGCCAACAGAATGATAAAAGGAAAAATGTGTACATGTAACTCCAGCTCCAGTAAGGTTTTCTGTGGTGGATCCATCGGTATATATGTGTAGCCATTCTTCTGTAGGGTATCTAATATTGATCGTTTCCAGTGCTAGAAGTTTTTGTATTTCTTTTGGTGTGTCTGATTTACTTATTTCCGCTGTTAATTCCAAACTGATGTAAGGTAGTGATGCGCCTCCTATAGCCTCTCCTACCCAATTCCCAACCTCAACCTGCCCGTGGTACACCCTGCTTTTAACAGATGAGGATCTGGGGACCGAGTCACAGCGGTATAACTGTTTCATCTAAAATGGAGGAAATGCCATTTACATATGTGCTGGCCTATCACAGCACAACAGCATCCCTCAGCGGCACATGAGGGAAAGGTCGGTGGATCTAAATAACATCTATTTAGTCCTCCCGGCTAGGTCCGAAGGACCCGTTGACCAACGGCAGGTGCATAATGGGGGTTTAAGTAGCTGCCACATTGTACAAACTGGTGACCGTTAAGAAAACAGTTACATGAAAGCCACAACATACATGAGTATGAGTCCTAAAGATAAATATTCCGGAGTTAAAACTGTCCCCCAATCGGATCTCCGGGTGGGGACATCTTTAGGCAAATCTCACCATACCAATTCCAATACTTTAAGGATAAAAATATAATTATCTGTAAAATGTTTATATTTATGATGTTTACTGACAGCAACACTTTCTACTGCAGATTCTGGTGTCTTAGAGGTTGAAGACAGATGAGAAGGGGCCAGTGTATCCACAGTCGTCATCTACTGCCATGATTGTTTCATGAGGTGGAATCAACATCGACCCTAGTTGCCTGGTTGTTCCAGCGTGGCTCTTCCTCTTCGGGGTGCCCGTTACCTGAAGGTCTCTGGTATCTCCAGCTGTTAGCAACTCACGTAGAAGCTCACTGACCAGTTGCTGGTGATGAGGTCCGAGGATCGACGGCCAACTAGTCAAGAGATCCTTCATCTGGGTGAGTGTATTACTAGTCTCGAGAGACTTTGTTACAGGCATCCAACAAGGAAAACTCAGTGCGCAGAGACCAGCGGGCATGACTGTCTCACGCAGATGACGTATGCTCCCGTTCCCAGCATGCTCTCACGTCTACTGCAGGGGGGTAAGAGGGGTATAGCATGCACACCGCGAGGTGTTCGAGCTGAGTTTTGCTTGTAGGATAGCTATAATCCTTGTTATAATTTCCTAAAATATTTGTGAATGTTAATAATTAGAGTGAAAGCCCGTTAGACCATGGCACAAGCAGATCAAGATCAACGAATTCAATTCTAGAAGACCAACTGAACACTTTTCTAAGACAACAGAGAATAAGTGCTGAATTATCCGTTACACCTGCTGCTAAATTGTTTGAAAATGGTTTTTCAGGCGAACCATCCACGCTAAATGAATTTATTTTTAATGTTGAGTCAGCTAGGTCATTAATAAACTCAAATCAGGAGAATATATTGATCAAACATATTTTAGCGAAGATTACAGGTAATGCTAGGAGAACTTTAAACATCCATCCAACAGGTGAAACAAAATGGGGGGATATAAAGGAAAAACTAGAGACACATTTTGCTGTACGACGAACATTTATGTACAATAGATCCAAGTCTGTCAGGTAAAACAGAAACCCAACGAAAGTATTACTCATTGGGGGAGGGGGGGGGGGGAGGCAAGAGTCGAACAATTGATTCAATCTACTTTAGACAGTACTAATCGCTTCACTAACTCTTGGTCAGAGGACGAGAAAAAGGGTGGACAAAAGGTAATAATTAAATTAGGAAAAAAAGTTTTTCTAAATGGAATTTTCGTTGATTCTGTGAGAGAAGCAGTTGCGGATTAGAAATTCTTAAACGGACTGGGCAGTGATGCCTGTGTGATTAAAAAATTTCAGTACAAAAGTTTAGTTCAATATTTATAGGCTTTTATTGCTCAGATTTGTATAAGAATTTTCATGATCATACAATCAGTCATTCTGAATTCAATGGTATAAAAGACAACTAATCAGTTTCGTATCCAGGTGTAAAAGAAAGGTTCTAAATGATAACCTGTTTTCCCGCTTTGCTAAGTGTATCTCATTCTTCTGGTGCACATTACTTGCTACATGCTGCACTCATATAGGGTGACTGCACCATTAGTCAGCCTGTTAACAGTACTGTAATACACTAGAGTAGTTTCTGATAAGAAAACCATTTAACATTATTTCCTTTATTAATCACCATTACAAACAAATAGTCTAGTTTTGAAATTTCACATGACATAACATTATAACTACACTTTTTGGACTAAAAATAATACATTTTCCTAGTAGTAACAAATTCTCCAGTATTCGGCCACATAAATCCAGTGTCCAGCCAGTTTGAAACCAGTACTCAGCCTCTAAACCAAATTTAGTTTAAATTCAATTTTACTGTTAGAATATGATAAAATAAACATTATACATGTACTTTCATTATACAGTATTACAAAAAAAAAAATTTAGGAGGAATGACAGAAGGCATTTCTGAGGTAGACACTGTTGAAACAATATTCCTTTAAAAAAAAAAAATCAGCAAAATGTAATATAAATTTAGCTCCCCTTAAGAAAAGGTTTCCAGATTTGACAAAGTGTATTACATATAATTTGGAAACACACCTAAAAGGTAACATGATATACATTTGAAACGCTTAGGGAATCGAATATACAAAATGTCAGAAAAATTTACACCTAAGTAGCGTTTGTGCTCATTTACAGTTAAGAAAGGGGGGGGGGGGGAAACATCAGATAGGTTAGAATGATTGGAATGCCATATACCACGAGAAAAATAATAGTACGGATTTATTGGCATTGATATCTAAACCAATGAACAGCCATCGGTTAAGATAACTTGAAATTTCCATTATCACTCCCATACAAATGATTTCTCAATGTCTGAACCGATCCTTTGAGGACACTAATGGCTATTTCCTTCACAATGCTGTGTGTTAGGCCCAGTTGACAGTGAAATTATTTACACTCTACAATATCATATGGCAATGCATTAAGCTCAGTACATTTCAAATGAAACCAGTTTGAACAATTATCACACCCAATATTTTTCAAATCTTCATCTTCAACGTCACTAATAAGTTCATCATTACAAGCAGTACACAGTTGTCTTAAATAATTGTCCTCTTCCTGAGATTCATCATCTGGATCAGCATTTGCATCTGAGATGAATGTAGATTTCCTTTCTTTGTCTTTGCTATTTTTCATAAGAGATTTTCGATTCTCCCTCTCCCCTTTTCTCTGTTGTTTTAATTTTGTTTCCTCGATTTTGGTCAAGTTCTTTTTATGGAAGAACTCATGTCATATTGCTGATGAAATAGTACATGGAACTCTCTCTTTAACATGTCTTTCCTTTTTTTGTATTTGATAAGGGACCTGGCCAGAACAGATGCTCTTCAAAATTTTGTCCCTCTTGCAATGTCCCATACTAATGTTTAAATTATTTTGTGCGAGATCGTGCGTATTTACTTGTTTTCCGCACAGAATCAATACGCGGTAAGTGTGAAATACCACATTCAGTATTCCCAACGTAACACACATAACAATTTCCCTCTTCTTACCGCTTAAGCGCGACATTCATTTTGCTGCTTTAGGCTTTTAACATATTATTTTTAGAGACGTTTAACATAGTAATAATTATAAATTGGAAACTTACCACTGCAATTTCACCTAAATTGCACTGTTAATTATTGCTTTTAAATATTTGCAAAAATTGGGTAAAGTCTACTACTCCACGAAAGCTATTGTATTCCTGGTACAAGCAACATTACGGAAGCCATGAAAAAATCAACAAGACTCCAGATGCCGATGTTATTACTGCAATATGTTATATAAATAATATTGTTAAAATATTAAAATGAAAAATAAATCATTACATAACCTTACCGCTCAGTTGGTAGAGCAGCTGGCTACGGACTGGAAGGTCCAGGGTTCGATCCCAGATGGTGACAGGATTTTTTCTCGTTGCCAAACTTTCAGAACGGCCCCGAGGTTCACTCAGCCTCCTATAAAATTGAGTACCGGGTCTTTCCCGGAGGTAAAAGGCGGTCAGAGCGTGGTGCCGACCACACCACCTCATTCTAGTGCCGAGGTCATGGAAAGCATGGGGCTCTACCTCCATGCCCCCCAAGTGCCTTCATGGCAAGTTACGGGGATACCTTTACCTTTTTACATAACCTTACCGTTTGTTTTAAGTTCGCATTTATAGACTGGGGGAAAAAAAAGACAGATGTATATCACGGCCTGCTGGAGTATAGATATTTTTGTTTTCTAAAGTTGCCGTCATTAAACAGAAACCAAGATGGAGATTTCATTGCAACTAATTAGAAATTCGTCTTTCACGTATGTAATAAATGATCTTCGCACAAAATAATGTACGATACACGAGCGGTATGTTTGATTTCATGTTCTCGGAAATTAAAAAAGCTCAACTACGTTTCGCTTTTTCAATCTTTTCCTCGAACATGAAAACGTCAACATACCGCTCTTGTAACGTATATTACTATTGCTGAATCTCAAGCAAAGCTTCCACTAACGCCCTCTCTTCATATTGGTGAATCGGTCATTTCACCTTTTTAGTCGAAAAAATTTTTATTTATAGGCCTATCTGTAAAATATATATTTAGGAAGCAAGTTGTAGGGAACTTCTCATGAGTTCTACACTATTATTATTACATTATTTTATTTAGATTTTAATATTTGAGATGGTGGCTGACTGTAGGTTAATCAAGATACCAATAGTCAGCCTATGTGTCTTACTAGGCTGACTACTGGGTTTTATGCATTTAAACTAAAATACCATGGTCTGACATTAAAGGCCAGGCTTTAAGCTTACAGATGACAGAAAATGGTCTTTAAACTCAGTGTGAGCCATAGTTCCAGTAGTCAGCCGCCTGACCTTATAAAAATGACACTGCACGTTGTTCAACGCACAAGAGTATCACACAACAACAACATGGTGCTCTCCACAACATGTTTAGAGGCTAACTATTGCTTTATATTTCTCACATCAGAGGTTACTAGAGGTTCGAGGGCAGGACAAAGAATGACAGAGTACTGGTGAGCCAACAGAATATGTACATATTCTTTGATGTACTTATTTTTTTCATAATTATACCAAGATGGCTGACTACTGGGAGATGGCTGACAATAGGGTGAACTACCCTATCTTGAATTTTTTAAGTTATCTAGTAATGTATATTGTAAATTCTAAAGCAAAGTTTAGTTAAATATTTCACCCCCAGTGAAACAGAAAAAAACAATGAACTTTGTTTAACATTTCTTGAAATTTTTTCAATCTATATATATATATATATATATATATATATATATATATATATATATATATATATACTGTATATATATTTCTTTCTCTTGTTATGTGTGTGATATTCTTAAACCCGCAGGTTTACTATGTAGAACACAGGCTGCAGAAAACACTGTAAAAATTTGAGGTAAATTTATTCAGTATTTTCAGAAAAAATGCACTTAAGTATGAAAAATGCCAACTTACGGAAAACTGCATTAAGAAAAAAAAAAGGATGTATGAATTACATGCACCACCAAATTTAAAGAGGTTATTTAGGGGGCTTATCTGCAGAAATACCCCCCCCCCACACACAATATTTATATTGTTTTAAAGAGTAAGTTTTGTACTTAATTTTTAAAACACAAACTATAAAATCGGACTTTTGACCTCTAATCACTACCTGGTTCCCTTAAAAGAAGTGACAGGCAGAGCGGTAATATAAGGTTCTGGCAGAAGGTCTAGCGTAAGATGTAGTAAGGAAGTAAGCAGTACAACGGTACCCAAAAGGTTCCTACAAAACCAAGTAAAAGTAAAAAGAGGAAACGTGCACGTAATAGAACCCATCAAATGTTACAGATGCAATCAGACAGGTCTCTTTGTAAGAGATTGCCAAGTGCCTGAGTGTGATAAATGTAAAAGAATAGGCCATAATAGTAGGGAGAGAGGAGTAGTGTAAGAGATAAATCTGCAGGTAGAGGAGTTCGAGGTGGTGGCTTTCAGACAGCAACCACGCAGGAAAACTAGAGCAGGACACACCTACGCAGTCGAGGCTGCGTTGCTGCACTAACACGGACTGCTGTGAAAAAATAAAAAATTCTTAATACATATTGAGAAAGCTTAAGATTCAGGGGATATGAACTGCATTAATAGATACAGGATCAGGTGTATCTCTAATTATTAAAGATAGAATACGATCAAATATACCTATCCAAAAGGAAAAGATACAGATTTCTGGTATAGGAGGAAAATTGCATATCGAGGGATGGATAGAATTGAATATAGCAGGTACTGCGTTAAAAGTGTATGCCATGGCTCAACTACCCAATTCTAATTTGTATATGATATTGGGGAGGGACTGGATAACACAGTCATCATGCTTATGATTACAATCCTCGTTAATGATCCCTAAATTAAGTGAAAGTATTTGTTGTTTTCCTACTAATGAAATTGGACCAAGGTATTGTCCTAAACAAGAAGTAGCACCAAATTATTATATAGCTGAATGTATAGTAAACTGTGTTGATAATAAATTTTACATATGTGCCATAGTTGTAATCCCCTGGTAGAGGGGAAGAGAAGGCCTGATGGCCTTATCTCTACCAGGTTAAATAAATAAATAAATAAATAAATAAAATAAATATCTCTAAGAGTGATGCAACTATACATGAAATTCCTCTTTTGGATAAACTCATGAGTAATAATCAATTAAAAAATTGGAAGGAACAGAAAGAATAAATAATCGCTTCATCTCATTACTCTTCAATGTCTTTTCATCTCATGTTTCTCCGAACTCAAATTGTACTTTATTTTTAAATTTATCATTGTTCCGTATTCTCTCCGCAATCATATTGTATTTTTCATTTAACCTTTGCTTGTATTCTGGATCCTAGTGGTCAGCCGTAGATTTCGGCCAGATGTCCCAAATTGTGGAAATTGTTGTAGTCATTACGACTAAGTCATATTAATGAAGGCAGAGATGAAATTGTTCAGTTGTGCTGTGAGTACAATGATAGTTTTCTTTTACCAGGAGATCAGTTAACTGAAGTTAAAGATGTAGTCCATTCAATCCCAACACCGAGAATAGATGCCTATAAACCCATAACTTAAAAAATTTACAGATTACCTAAACAACATTAGGAGGAAGTAGAAAAATAGGTGAAAGCAATGCTTGAAGAAGATATAATTCAACCAAGTAGTAGCCCATGGAATTTTCCTCTAATTGTAGTTCCTAAAAAGACGAATGCCTCTGGGAAAAAGAAGTGGCGAATCTGTATAGATTTCCGTCAGTTGAATGCAGAAACAGTAGGAGACAATTTCCCTTTGCCAAATATTCAGGACATTTTGGATAAATTTGGTGGAGCTCATTATTTCTCAGCCCTAGATTGTGTTAGCAGATACAGCTTAGTCCTGAAGATAGGTGTAAGACCGCATTTAGTACGCAGTTAGGTCATTTTGAATTCAAACGAATGCGATTTGAATTAAAGTCAGCTCAGGCAACTTTCCAAAGATTTATGAATACTATCTTATTTTCATTGATAGGAATTCGCTCTCGTGTTTATTTAGATGATTTGCTTATATTTCAGGAAAATCGAAAGAACATAACGAGAAATTAAGATATGTATTTGAAACATTTCGACAAAAGCAAGTTGAAATTGAACCGGATAAGTGCGAGTTTTTTTTTAAGAAAGAGTTAAAATACTTAGGACACACAACAGGTATTACCACAGTCTAGTATATACATTCACGAAGCTTGAGTTGTGAGGGTGCTAGAAACAATAGACTGTGCAGATACTATTTCGCATTGTCTGTAATGAGGCGATATTAGTGATCCTAGTGGTTAGCAACTATCAATGGATGCATATTTACTACGTACTGAGCTTCGTGACTATACTAGAATGTGGTATTATCCCTGACGAAGAGAAAATTCGTGCTGTTAAACAATTTCCAACTCTGCAAAATGCTAAAGATGTAAAATCATTCCTAGGACTTGCAGGGTATTACCGAAAATTTATTAATAAATTCAGTCAAATAGCAAAGCCACTAAATGATTTATTAAAGAAAGAAATGCAATGGAAATGGTCAGAAAAACAAAAAGAAAGTTTTCAGACTTTAAAGCAGAAATTAATGGAATACCCAGTATATTGCAATTTCCTGATTTTACGAATGCTTTTATTTTGATAACCGACGCTAGTAATCTTGCGATAGGAACCATCCTTAGTCGAGGTAAAATAGGAGAAGATAAGCCCATAGCGTACGCTTCACGTACTCTTAATGGAGAAGAATTAAATTATGGCACGACTGAAAGGAACTCTTGGCCATTATCTGGGCATGTAAGCATTTCCATCCATATTTACTAGGTACAAAATTTACCATTGTAACTGATCATCAGTCCCTGAAATGGATGATGAATGTAAAAGACCCCGGTTCACAAAACTGAGATGGAGGTTGCTGTTAAAGAATACGATTTTGACGTTGCCCATAAGGCGGGAAAAAGAAACGTGAATGCCGATTGCTTAAGTAGAATCACCCTCTTTGTGAAAGACGGAACTCATGAAATTTCAGAACAGAGAAAATCTGATTATTGAAAGAATCGTACGATTGTCCTATTGGAGGTCACCAAGGAATACAAAGAACCTATGAAAGGATTAAATTGCATTGCAAATGGCCCAATATGTTGGAAGACATTACACAGTACATTAGGAAATGTAAAATTTTCCAAATTAATAAAAGTCAACAGGCTATTCCAAAAGCACCGTTACAAATAACAGACACACCCCAGACTATATGGGAAAAGTTATCACTTCATATTGTAGGCCCTCTTACCTTATCATTGGAAGGAAATAAATATATTTTGAGATGTCAGGATCTCTTAAGTAAATATCTAATACCTGTTCCAATGCCAGAAATGACTACAGAGATTGTAGCCAGATGTTTTGTAGAATATATTATTTTAACTTATGGAATATGTGATGTAATTCTTACAGATCAAGGTAGTCAATTTATGAGTAAACTCTTTCAAGAAATTTGTAAGTTACTCAAAATAAATAACATTCATACCCGTGCATACCACCCAGAGTCTAATGGTAGCTTAGAAAGGTCCCACAAAGTTATAGTGGAATACACTGCAGTATTCACAAATTGTAACTTTCTTTTTGCGCTGGGCATGTGATACATGTTTTCTATATCATTTTAGCCATCTGAATACGAATATGACAATAAAAACCGTTGTTGGTTACGTTTTTTGAGAAATTTTCGAATTTATATCCATTCAAAATGTTTCTTTATATAATGACAATAAAGTTAAATATTCACTGTTCAGAAGATTACAGCTTTCTTTTCTGCATTCTCTTTTATACTGGGCTTCTGGTACATCACGAGCTAAAGTCCAACAATAGTCTGCTGGCAAATTGGTACTCCACTGTCCGTGGTATCTTTTTTCCATAGTTGAAATTTCTTGATGGAAGCACTCACCATGCTCATCACTAAAATCTTCACATTTCTAGGGGAAAAAAGTCAAGATAGGAGTGAAGGAAGTGAATTTTCAAAGGCATGTTACAACCCATAGTTTCATACGCCAACAGTAAATTTTGTACTAGTTCTTCATAGTTCTCACTTCTACGGTTACCCAGAAAATTTAATACAACCTCTTTGAATGCAATTCAGGTGGCTCTCTTTTTTCCTCTCAACAAAGATTCGAAGTGATTGTCCTTCATTATTTTTTATGATTTGTGGTCCACTGAAAACTCCCTCTTTTATTTTTGCAAGAAATTTTTCCTGGATATGTTTAAATGCTTCAATTTTATGATTCATCTCTTCAACAAAAATCTTCATTAACTCTAACTTAATGTGTAAAGGGGGTAAAATTACTTTACTTTCAGGTACAAAGGATTGATGTATAATACTTTTTTTCCCTGGCTCTAGTGATTTTCGTTTTGTTTTATAATGCTCGAGCGCGACTGTCCCATTCGCACATAAAGCAGCAAAATTTTGTGTAGCGTAATTGCATTCCAAGAAGCAATGCTACAACCTTCAAATCCGCAGATAATAAACCTTTCGTGCTTTAAATATTATCATTAAAGCACACTTTAAAGAAATACACGTCTGACACAGAATACTAACACCACAGAAATCTCCTGGTAAACTGAAGTGATTTCATTTGGCGAACCTGTTTCTCTCTCTCCAAATGGAACCGAAAAGGACAATAAAACAATTTCCGCATCTAGAAGTGATTTTAACAGGGTGGTCTATTGCAAAATATAAACTACAGTAATGTAATTAAAGATCACATGAAAGAAATACACGTCTCAAGTAAAATCGGGTAAACTCAAGTGAATTCATATCGCGAACCTGTTTCACTCCCTCCTAATAGACTCATAAAAGGGCAATAAAATAATTTCCGTTTCTACAAGTGCTTCTAGCAAGGTGGCCTACTTACACTAATATTGTTTTCACATAATGGGTCGTCACATTTGTAAAACAAAATAATTACAGACGAAATACGGTGATTTTTTTTAATAAATCGAAATTGGTAAGAATTTGTTAGTTTCATGTCTGCCGCAAAATGACTGTTGTCCAGTGATATTTAAGATGTTTCAGTTCCACTAAACAGGATGAATGGGATAGATGGTTACCCTTTGGTATCTTTACTTATAACACAACTCCTCACTGTAGTATGAAATTCACACCTTATGAACTTATGTTTGGTCGAATAGCAAATATTCGTGGAACTTTAAGGCAGGAAGTGAAGGTAATATATACCTATGATGATTATGTGGCACAGTTGAAGAAAAGGATGAGGCTCACTTGGCAGGAAGCGAGGGAGTTCCTCAAACAAAGTAAGGAAAAGCGAGTATTTGATGATAATAGGAATAAAGATAAGAAAAGTCATAGGCCTAATGACGAAGCTCGGGGAGCAAAGAAAGGAAAAAAAGGAAAAGCTTGACCTATTGTGGGTAGGTCAGCATGAGATCACTAATGACGTAGCTCGGGTAGCACAGAAAGAAAATTAGGGAACTATGACATAGCTCTGGGAGCCAAGGTCTTGTTTCGAAAGGAGAATTGGAAAAAGTTGGACCTTCTGTGAGAAGGTCCATTTGAGGTTACTCGGGTTAATAAAGTTAACTTCGAGTTGTGCAGAATTGAGGGTAGGGTAAAGTTGCCTAATTCCGTCATACTCCTAATTCCGTGATACTTTTTTTCACTGAATGTCATGGGATTGGGTATCTTGCTAGGAAGTTCACCAATGTCTCAAAAGTAGGCGAAAGGTGCAATCTTTTGAGAAAGATGTCTGGCACTATGTTCGAACAACAAAGCTTTGACTGACATTCAATTTTAAAATAGTATCACGGAAATAGACAACTTTACCCTACGGGAAATAAGAGATTCACTGTACACATTAATAGAGTAAAGGAATACAAAGAATAATTGTGTTTCTTTTCTTTTCAGAAGCAAACCAAGATGATTTTATGTAAGTGGTTAGCACTACTCATTGGTATGACTACTGATAAGGTTGAATGCTTTTCAGCAACTCAAAATGAAGAAATCAAAGGACAGGCAGGCATATATATTTTGATTTTGTAGCAAACGTGTGGTTCACTCCGCATCTCTGGGATGTCATTACTTACGTAGACATAGGACTGGTACAACACCTGTATGATACGCTCAAACAAGGGATTGCAACTATACAGAATGAATGTAAAAATTTGTTAGTATACACATGGTATCGGGCGGCCGGGTAGCTCAGTTGGTAGAGCAGCTGGCTACGGACTGGAAGGTCCGGGGTTCGATCCCAGGTGGTGACAGGATTTTTTCTCGTTGCCAAACTTTCAGAACGGCCCCGAGGTTCACTCAGCCTCCTATAAAATTGAGTACCGGGTCTTTCCCGGGGGTAAAAGGCGGTCAGAGCGTGGTGCCGACCACACCACCTCATTCTAGTGCCGAGGTCATGGAAAGCATGGGGCTCTACCTCCATGCCCCCAAGTGCCTTCATGGCATGTTACGGGGACACCTTTACCTTTTTACCTTTATACACATGGTATCACAAAACGGTTTGTGAGCAAGGATTAGCTCACATCCTGGCTAAAAGAACTAGTGTACAAAGGCTAAGAGAAACTCTTGAAGAAATTATTGGACCAATGGTCAATAATAATAACAACAACATGTTTTGTAGGCGAAATTTCTAAAATTCTATTCGGCACTGCAACTGAAGCTGAGATAGAAATGTATAAGGAAAGAATGGATAAAATTCAGCAAGAATAACTTAACTTCTTGCATATTAGTTCGGAATAGTTAACACATTTAAAGTCAAGTTTGGTAACAGTCAATGAAACAATTACGGAATTATTGTTAAATCAAAAAGCAATAAAAGAAAGTTTCAATACTTCTCTTTCACATTACCAAAATCAGTGGGAAGGTAAGGCGCATGAAGACAATATGATTACAGCAAATCTAAAGATTCAACATGTTGAGTTAGGATACCAAGACTGTTATGAATATTACGATTTGTTGATCACAATGACAACAAATGCGCGAATTGGAATTATTCAACCTTAGGTTATAACTTACGAAAAAATTAAGAAAGTGTTACCACAGTCTAGTATATACAGTTACGAAGCTCAATACGAGGTAATTATGCATCCATAGGATATGCTAACCACTAGGATCGCTATATCGCCTCATTACATACAATGCGAAATAGTACCTGCACAGTCTATTGTTCCTAGCACCCTCACAACTCAAATTTCGTGACTGTATATACTAGACTGTGTGTTATGTGAAACAATTCCTATCGATCTGCAATTACCATCTTTTCCATCACACCAAGTGGACCAGGTGACAACCGCAACTATTTATAAAACGTCATCTACGTTGATATATATTGTGAGAGTACCTTTACTGTCACGCGAAAAATTCAATTTATATGAAATTGTTCCTTTTCCGGTAATTATGAATAATAATAGAGCTGCTAAATTTATACAACCCCAATACCCTCACATAGCAACCAATACGTTGAGAACGAAAACAGCATTTTTATCTCAACAGCATGTGAGACAATACAAAAAGATAATTGCTAATGTGATTTGTATGGAGAATGTACCAATAAATCATATAGTGAAAGAGGATTGCCTCACCTATCTGATACATCCTACTACGACTGAATATTCAGAAGTATGTAAAGCATTTGAACAATATACAAGGTGTCCCATTTATCTTGTGTACCTATTATAACTCTTTTGTTTGGACAGGTATTGGAATTTTTGTTTTTGAGAGTTATGTTAGAACGAGGTGCTAACATGAGTGTAGAGATTTGGTGCATGTTACTACATTATGGTACAAGATACACGTGATGCCATCAATTTTTCAAATAGCACTACATACTTTAATCATGTTACATTGATTGCACACATTAAGACGAATTAAAAAATGTATCACAATGTCACTTTCTCAATCAAAACAACAACAAAATGCAAAATGAATGCCATCAGAATGTGTCATTTGTTGTGGTGCATTAACTTAGGCCTACACAAAATGAAAGACGACTGACGTCCGTACACGTCATGTAGTGTGTGTTGGCTATTTAGCATGTAAACAAACCACAATAACTGTCCACGCTACAATCCACGTACAGTGGCCTGCACGTTCTCCGGACCTGTCGCCACTCGATTTCTTCCTGTGAGGAACTGTAAAGGACAGTGTGTACCAGAACATTCTGACAACACCAGATGACATGCAGTAACGCATTCGACAAGCTTGTGTGTTCATTCAGCCAGCAACATGCCGGTCAGTCATGCGGTCTATCGGGGAACGCCTTCGAATGTGCATTAATGTGAATGGTCACCATTTGGAACATCTTCTGTGACTCTCAAAGCATAACATTATAACATTGAAAGTACGTTTTTGTTTCGTTTTGTTGTCGTTATTGATTAGGAAAGTGACATTGTGATACATTTTTTAACTGGTCTTAATATGTGTAATCAATGTAACATGATTAAAGTATGCAGTGCTATTTGAAAAATTGATGACGTCACGTGTATCTTGTACCATAATGTAGTTACATGCACTCATGTTAGCCCCTCGTTCTAACATAACGCTCAAAAACAAAAATTCCAATTCCTATCCAAAAAAAAAAAAAAAGGTTATAATACGTGCACAAGATAAATGGGACATTCTGTATACATATACAGTCTTACTAATAAACCATGTATAGTTTTTATACGAGACTTTTGCAGAGTTGAGACAGAAAACTTTACTAATAAACCATGCATAAGCAATGGATGTATAAACAGGCTGTAACTATACAATGGGAATTGCTTTGCAGTAACTACATACACGAAACTCCTTGTTTAAGCGTTGCATATAGAGAAAAAATGGCCGCCCCTCTAACAGCTGTTCGTATCGACTGTCATTTTATAATAATAATAATAAGGTTCACTCGATTGAGTATTTGTGTTTGAAATTGTTCACTCTTTGCTGTATTCAGATAGTGTTTTTTCCCTGTTCTTGCACTTCAGGAGATGAAATCTGCCACATTTGTCGTTGCACAAACTAAATACACAGTTCTCCTCTGGGCTGTGGAATCTTGTCGTTGCACAGATCTTGTGGTGGAATCCATGGATCGCGTATCTGGTGATTGTATGTCTCTGCTGTTGGTTTTCTTTGGTCCAGTTTCTTTCTATCATTGCGTCGACTCCATAGAATTCCAGGTCTATCTTGGCTCGTTTCCTTTCTAGCTCCTCCCGCAAGCTTTGGTGTTTGGTAGTGTCATTCGACGCAGTAGTTCTCTCTTGCTAGGACGTATACCAGTCGACTTGGAGCTGTTGTTCCGACTCCTAGCACTCTTTTGAGAAATTTCGCCTTCACTTTTTCTATCCTTTGCAGATCCGTCTTTGATAATTTTTCCCATATTAGATCAATTTTATGATGATGGTTGCCTTGCAAGATTATTACATTCAGGTTATCCACAATGCACGAGTCACTGGTATTGGCTCAGGATGGGTGACGTCGCACAGATACCCCCTATGTCGTCTGCTTCACATACCAGGACGGATTCCTACTATATGCTACTACTTTCTTTCTAACTTTTAGCTTATGATATAGGCCTACGTTGCATTTGCTGATGTAGCCTAATACTTAAAACAACTGCAACAAATAATTAATCGATATACCCAGTAGTCACCTAGAATTAAGCAAGCCATGAGTTAATATATGAAGGAATAAATTTCACCTTAATTTGTAAACTTCTTCATTTTCCTCTTCACTGTAGAATCCGATCTTTTAATTCTTTTCTGGCCACTGATTATTTTTTCGCCATATTTATTTAAAAACTTTATACGAGCAAATGTCCTTACTTTGACGAAAGTTTTCACCAAGTCACTACTCACACTAGGATCACTTGAACATATTAAAGAAACCAAGTTCTTCATAACTCCGACTCCTCTTCGAACCTCAGGTCCATGACAAGAACAAAAGCGATGTCTAACCATTTGGATGTCGGCTCTGTAAGTCCACCATATGACAAACTACGAATCCAGGAGACTAGACAGTAAGAACTATGATCTGTTTCTTCTGTATCTGTTCGGTGACCTAAGTTGGGATGAGTTTCACTATGTTTGTTTGCTATCCAACCAGCAATGTATCTCAAACCTTCAACCTCCATTTCAGTTTCCTTTTCACCTACAATCGTTGAACCTGAACCAGATGTGTCGTCTTCTTCTTGAATGAAGATATTAGGAATAGAATTTTGTACTAAATCTGTACACTTTACACCACATGTACGAAGTAATTGGGATGAAAGGTATTCCTCACTAGATTCAGTATGTGTATTCTTGTGTTTTTCTATATTTCCGGCATTATTGCCAAGAATTATCATTCGCAGGCGGTATAGAGAGTTTAATGGGGTAGGGTGGTCGTATAAACCACCTCGAGAACGGATCTGGGAAAATAAATTCTCAAGTGAATCTTGGTTCAGACGATGTGTTAAAATATATGTCATTCCTAGCTTTTGTACATCGAGAAGAAGATATTTCAAGGAAGATATAGATACAAGAATGGCTGTCTGAAATACCTGTTTTACTCGTTTACCCCTGCATGTCATGCTGTTAATAGTGTCACACATATTCTTCAAAATTTTATCTTGTTCTTCTAATTTAAGTCCATATGCATTTTTGCTAGGAACTTTAGAATGAGCTGGACTATAAGAATTCATGAGATCAAATCAATTATTTACAATTTCAATGAACTCACTCGTGTTTTCTGTGATAGATGAATCGCCACCAAGTTTAAAATGACGTAAAGCAGTTGCAACACTATGTGACATTAATTCTGCTGCTTTCCTTACGTTCATTCTTTCAGTTCCTCTGCAATTCAAGTGACTGGAATCGATTTTATGGCATGCTTTAATTTCATGGTTGTCATCCTTAATGAGAGATTCCAAAGGTTCTTTCGAGACAATTTTTCCATTAGAAAATATTAAGTCTGTATCGAGGAGCCAGTTTCTGACTAATTTCAAAAGGTGAGGGGCATCAGCAAAGAAATATATTCTTTCTGATGTTCTTGGGTTATAGAACCATGTTTTTGTTGGATTAACTTCATATCCTTTCCACAAACCTTGATTCGCTGCACCCATATCACAAACACAAGCTGCTACTCTGCATCCTGTCTCTGCAAGACGCGATACTAGATTATCTAATATAATTTTTGTCATATTTTTATCAAAATCAACATAAATTGTTTCCAGTTCTTGAAGAGACCTCTCACCATCACTGCCTGCAATCTTGAATGGGGACCCACGATTTCATCCTTTAGAGAGTCGTACTCGTATGCACGTTTGACATGCACTTCGTCAAACTGAAGGACTGCAATTTTATCTGATTGTCCATATGTGATAGCAGCTATCTTCATCATTCCCAACATATCTTCGAGGATACCAGTTCCGTTTCGCATGTCAATTTTCGAAGCCCATTTTTCCAACGTCGAAAGTCCAGGTAGTGGGTAATGCAATTTTTGCCTCATATAAATGTACATTTTCTTCCCCAGATATCTTAGAGTAAAAGCTGCAGATATGTCTTTGTCAGTCCAATTCACACGTTTTTGTTTGTTTGTCAGTACTTTTATCTGAGTTTTAGTAAAAATGTCCGAAAGACCATCGACCAATTTGTTATGAATATTATGAGCACAACGTTCTTTCTTCTTACATGCTATTAGTTCCTTCCATAAATTATTTATTTTTGTACGGTGTTGCTGTAACTTCCTTTCAGCTGCCTCCAATTTGAAATTCAGAACAAGAGTAGTTTTTTTCTCTTCATCTAACTCCTTTTTCAATCTTTCAATTTCTTCGATCAGAGCCACTGCATTCTCATCACAGGTCTGGGGAGGTGGAGTGACTGAAGGAGATGGTGAACTTAATGTAGAATTAGACATACAAATATCCGAATCTTGCAACATTTCTGTAACAACTTTCTTATGATCTTCTTTTCCTTCCTAATTTCTCGATCATACGATAATTCTTCTTTATATGTGTCGCGATCAACACCCAAATTTAGAGAAGGGATGGCATCTTTCTTAAGTATGCGTGTGGTAGGAAGTCCTAATAATTCGCTCTTTAGGTCTCGATCAAAATCGCTGGCATGAAAATGTTCGGAACACACTCTACACGAATCCGGATTCCATTTTCCGTCACGCCTACATCTCTGAATCCACTTTTTTCTTGATTCCTCATTTTTCGGAAAAGTGAAGTATTTTATGTGACTTCTGGAATTGTCTTCCTTTGTTTTCGCCCAGCTGTTATTGCACACTGCAACAGTACACCTCATACCCGGCATGGTTACTCGCTGTAGTGTATTGCGTTATAGGCCTACACAAACACGCGAAACATGACAGTAACTCACAGGGAAGTATCACACCCGACATGCCGAAACTTACCTCGAAACTTTGTTGACATAACCGATGTGCTACGAGAAGATCACGTGCAAAACATTAGCTGCCTGTTTCCACTGCAAGGCCCCGAAATCGAAGCTGGAATCCTTCTGTGGCCAGACGATAACGCGGCGCATCTGGACATCCCTGCCTCAGGAGTGCGTGTGTGTGTGTGTGAAATGGAGTAAACTCTGTCGCGTCCCATCTTCTCAATGAAGTACAAACAAGAGACAGAAGTCATTGGCAACGATTGAATGTTTAAAACGCAATTCTTTTCAGCACCATGCACAACGAATGAACATTTCATTGTCACACTGATCTTTAATATCATTAAAGTTATCTCGTGACCTTTCCTGTCGCCCGCTCTTCCTTATCGCAGTGTTTGATTCGCATTCCTTCCGTCGGTATTCCATACTTGCGAGACCTATAACCCTGTAGTCGTCCGCTTGTATTACTGACCTTGACTCACGTACGTCTGTTCGCTGGTGATTGCCACCCACCGCTCCGCTGGCTTGCACACAGGAAAGGCTGTCCATTCCAACTAGTAGCGAATAGTATCCACTTCCCTATTACTTACATGCAAAATTCCGGGGTTTATTTCGGGGCCTTGCAGTGGAAACAGGCAACTAATATTTTGCACGTGATCTTCTCGTAGCACATCGGTTATGTCACCAAAGTTTCGAAGTAAGTTTCGGCATGTGGGGTGTGATACTTCCCTTGTCAGCAGCTACGATAGTTCACACAACTTAACTATTCACTCACTAATAAAACAGTATATGCCTATTAAAATTAATACAACCACTTTAAACTTAATAGTATTCTTATTGAATAATTTCAAGGGAAAAATTGTTCCGGGGCCGGGTATCGATCCCGGGACCTCTGGTTGAACGTACCAGCGCTCTCCCAACTGACCTACCCGGGAACTCCACCCGACCCCGTCTCAACTTTTCCCTTTATATCCACACAACTCGCGTGGGCTAACGAAACGCCAGACACCCACATCGAGTGCACACAAACTCTGTGTGACTTGAAATTATTCAAATCTGCTTTACAGGGAGCTTCACCTGAAAGACTAGATTTGCATAATATATACGTCACTGTGTACGTTAACAGAAAACCACAATTCCAAGTCACACAGAGTTTGTGTGCACTCGATGTGAGTCTCTGGCGTTTCGTCAGCCCACGCGAGTTGTGTGGATATAAAGGGAAAAGTTGAGACGGGGTCGGGTGGAGTTCCCGGGTAGCTCAGTTGGGAGAGCGCTGGTACGTTCAACCAGAGGTCCCGGGATCGATACCCGGCCTTGGAACAATTTTTCCCTTGAAATTATTCAAATCTGCTTTACAGGGAGCTTCACCTGAAAGACTAGATTTGCAGTATTCTTATTGTTTGTATAGCAGAGTAGCAGACGACTGACCAAACGCGGTATCCCTGTGACGTCATAATCCGAATGTAGCCGGAAACTGCCGAATACAAAACTCCTTAATGTGGACAACCTGAATGTAATAATCTTGGTTGCCTTGTAACCACAGAAGAACAAACCAAAGAGCATAGAATTATTAGAATAATATTGCTGTATCTTTTACGCTTTGACCGAAATATACTGGGTGTTCAGTTCAAAGTGTGTCATGGCTCGCTGTATGCCGTCATGTGGCTAGCCGATGAGCCTAGAGCAGCGTTGTCAGACAGAGCCTAAACGGAGCGGAGCGCTCCACTATAACTCGTTGCGTGCTCCGGTGCTTCCACAGACATAAGCAAGTTCACGCTCCGACTGGACGTCACTAGCTCCACAACCGGTTTCGGAGCTTACAACTCTGACAATACTGGCCTAGAGAATTCAATCTTCCTACACTTCCGCAGAGATGTATAACCTATGAGGTAGAGAAGTTGCCTAGCAAGTACGGCGTTCATTCTGAAGAGTACGTACCGATACGTACTGTAACGCCGGTACTGGCAGGAATGTGAACTGTTTGGAAATACGTACTGTCGGGATATGGGGAGAGGGTTAAGACGATTACTTACATATTTGTTGACATTAACTTCGACGGGCAACATCGACACGGAGCATTTGATTTGTGTTGTGGAATGTTACCTACGCAACCGATGATAACAAATACCCTGCGTACGACTTGCCGGATCAAAACACATTTTGAAAGAGGTTATGGTAGCACACAGACCGTACAGACCGCCATCTGTTGCTACGACGTTCAAGTTATATCGTACACGTTCTCAAGTTCAGATTGAAGAACGCCTTAAATAATAGGCAACTTCTCTAACATATAAGCTGAAACTCGCTTCAAATCGGTGACCCAACAACAGTGACGTCATGACACACTTTGAAATGAACACTCAGTAGTGAGGTAATCGATTAGCGTCAGTTGTACTATCGATACTTAACACGCCACACTAGACCACTCTATCGGATGCAATAGTGAACCTCAGATATTCTATTACCTTTCGTAACGAAGTAATGACGAAACTATGACTTAGCTGTGTAACAGTTATACTGTTATACACGACGTATGTAGTGATTATTGGTAAGGAATTTACGCACGACGTATAAACGAGCTACTCATTGCATAAGACAGTTAAACGTCTGTATATAGAGTTTTTATTAGTAAAACCGATAATAGATGCCATGTGGATACCGTTAACACATAGTAATGAATGGCTGTATATAAATCATTAAAAGGATGAAATAACTGTAGTATGTGAGAATGAAATAAAGGAAAAAGTAAAATTATTCAATAGAGGGAAACTTGTGTTAGCTGTTAATTGTAAAGGGTTGACCTCAGTAGGTGTGTTATATCCACTACAGCATACTGAAATTAATCAAACTACTACCGATATCATCCTATAGCTCCCATGCATATTGACTGTTGTGTTTCACAGGGACAGGAAGAAATAATGACAAAAACTAAGATGCAATTGCCATTTACAAATATTCTATCTACGACTCATGATTTTAAATAAATGGGAGTAAGAATTGATGATCTTCAAAGACAAATATCAGAAGAACAATCCAAAATTCAATATGAAAGATTGGCGTCACTATTCTGCTTGGCTCTGTACTTCTCCAACCAGGAGATTAACCGTGAAAGGAATGTGCCTAGTATTGCGTCATCTATAGGAGTGAAGTAGATAGATAATATTACCGTTATAATGTCAGTTTAAAAACATGCGCTCTCCTGCATATGTTATTTCCTGTATGGAGGGATTAAAAGACCAGGGGTGCTATGCGTAGACATTTCGCTAGCCCGCGCTACGAGCGTGCTAAACTAGCCCCGGCTGTCGACTGGTTACTTGTACAGGATTCATATCATATCATATCATATCATATCATATCATATCATATCATATCATATCATATCATATCATATCATATCATATCATATCATATCATATCATATCATATCATATCATATCATATCGTATCATATCATATCATATCATATCGCTAACACTGGTTTATGAATACGAAAAACGTTAGTTCGCTGATCATCCACCGGAAGCCCACGCTAAGAATGTCTATGAATATGGCCCCAGGAGATTAACCGTGATCTAATTTTGTAACTATGATAGTGTATGTGTGTATCAGTGTTATCGGTTGTGCTTTGAGAGTTAGCCAATGGAGATGCGTGTACCCACGTGTGGGATCTTATGACATCTTATGACATCAACATTCATTCACAGCATTAACCCGCTGCATCTCATTCTCCTGGTTGGAGTACAGTATTAGTTCAGTAATCGGAGTAATGTTGCTCTTTTGTTACTGTTGCTGTAGCAGTTGTAGAAAGTGTCGACTGTGGATGTTGAAACAATGTAACTAGAGAGAGACGTGTTCAGATTACAGGAAGGGACGTAGTGCTTGTTGTCGTTCTATTATTATTAAGAATAAGGCAACTTTGAACTGTATTAAGGACAATAATATAATATGCATATGAATGGCGTAAATGTCAGACGTAATATTGCTAACTCCAGCCAACATATTTGTTTAAAGTGGGTTCGAGGGCACTCGGGTATATTAGATTAGACGGCAGTTCGGAAGGCGGTCGGCTGCTATATGCGCGCGTTGCATTTCTAGTATGTGACGTCACAAGCTTGTACAGTAGAACCAATCAGAATCAGTCTGTAACAAGTACTTCCCGAGTTCGTTTGTTCACGTGTGAGTGTTTCAATACATTGAATAAGTAAAACTAACATTTACTGTGTGTATGCAAGATAAATAAATGGAAGAAGAGACTGTAAAAATACAAGTATTGCACAGGCAGGCGCGGAAAACATTGTTTGAGGTGTATAATTATTTTAAAAACGTTGACGAGCAGAACGCTGCCGGCCATCTTGATGCTGGCTGCAACGTTGCCAACGTGCAAGAAACGACTGCAGAAGCATGTGGTGTGGGATTGAGAACCGTGCAAAGAATTTTGTTAGTGAAGGAAAGAGTTTATGTTTGATGTCATGTTTATAGTAACCAACGGCTAAGGTCATTATTGTCTTTTGATAATTTAAGTTCTTTCCTGCGCTATTTGTATTGCATATGCGCGTGAAGTACGATGTGGCAATGTTGTACGCTGCCTTGCTCTCTCTATCTGTCTCTCTCGACGCAAACGCTAGCAGACTACAGCCTTCCGAATTGCCGTCGACTCTAGGGAATGAAAGGACAGACCAGCTAGCCAAGCTTGCTTGTTCCATGAATGTCGTTGATAATTACCATAAAATTCCTGTCAGTTTCATAAAACATAAGTTAAGGGAACATATGTTAGCACGCTGGGATGTACGATGGCAAGGAAGTAATAACGGCTCTCTAACTAGAGACTTATTCTTTCCTACAATAACCTCTAAGTTAAACTGTACGCAATTCATTTCAGGCCATGAAAAATTAAAAACATATTTTAAACGGTTCAAAATCAATAATGTAATGAATCCATGTAAATGCGAGGAAAGCGCCCAGACTGTTCATAACCTGCTATTTGATTGCCCAATTTTCGAAAGAGCTCGCCTGTTATTACTGTCGCATATCATCTCGTGTTCTGGGCAATTTGAAAACCCCTGTGTTTTATGTTTAAAAAGAAATGCTGTTCAAGAGCATTTCAGAAATTCATATCACAGATTCACAGTTCACTATAAATAGCTAGTTTATGTGTTTCTGCCATAGTAAGAGAAGTTGTAGTTAATGTAATTAGTAAGGCTATATGACTGTGTTAATTTTTTGTGTATATATCGTCACCTGAATGGAAGAACTAGGTAACTCACTTTTTCTTATTTTGCGATATTGCCTATTTACTTATTTATTGCACTAAGGAATATGTCTTGTTTTCTTTTACCTATTTGTTACATTGGAAAACAGATGTCGCTGGTATCGTTAGATCAGTTACCTAGTTCTTGGATTACATTCTGTGCGATTTTTGCTATGTTCTAACAGAGATAACTAAAAAACGCAAACTTCGAGTTACCTAGTTCCTAGTTCTTGCATTCACATGGTGATATATTTTTAGGTTTTTATCATTAATCTAACATGCCACAGGGTAAAACAGGCTGCAATAAAAGGAGACACTACTACTATTAATAATAATACTAAGAATCACAATAATAATAGCTATAATATCACTCTTTCATATCATATATAAGTTTTCATGTATTTTTTTAAGTCTTGTCTGTGTATTTTATATACTATGTTTATGCCTTATGTGTTGTATATGCATTTGTATGTCATGTGTCTATTTCATGTCATTTTTATGTCATATACGTCCTTAAAAGTAATATGTACGTTTCTACGAAATGCTTACTTTTTTATGTAACAAGTTTGTGTGTGATGTGTCCTGGGAAAGTATTGTATGTAATATGTCTGTGTTTCATATTCTGTGTATCTATTTCTATGTATCTATTTTATCTTATATCTACGTATTTGCATATAATATAACTATGATTTTTATTATGTCATACACATTTAATGTAATATGTGTATTTTATGTCATAATTATGTATATATTTTATGTAAGTATTTGATAACTATGATTTTTATTATGTCATACACATTTAATGTAATATGTGTATTTTATGTCATAATTATGTATATATTTTATGTATTTGTACAGGGCTATAATATGTACGATTTAACTACAGCCCTAATATACCTTCGGGTAAAATACGGTTCTATAACCTTGGAAATTCAATAATAATATTATTAAGCAGTGGCGGCTGGTGCTTCAAAATTTTGTTCGTTTACTTTCTTACTACAAAATATTAGGCCTACCATGCTACAGTCGTAAAAATTTGCAAAAACTCACCTATTTATATAGAAAACTGGCTCGTCTCCCCTTATTCCTTGCGAACTTCTCGATGACCCGCTGATTGAAGTCAACAATGCTCAAGATGAAGTGACGTTCTATTGACAGCATTGCAAGGGCCGACAATCGATTTTCAGACATTGTGCTCCTCAAAAATGTTTTTACTCTTTTGAGAGTAGAAAAACACCTTTCAGCCTCTGAAGTCGTCATAGGGATTGTTAGTAGAATTTCTAGTAATTTTGTACACTCTCCGAAAGTTGAACATAAATTGTTGTCTCTGAAAAATTCCATTAGAGACACACAGCCTGAAATGTTTCTGAACTCGTCAGTGCCATAAATAACTGAAAGTTCAGTGCGAATATTCCTTTCATTTATGAACGGATACGCTCTAATGACACTACGAAGAGACTCTTCTGGGAAAACAGTGTGGAAATCTTCAAATTTATCTGGCCTAAACAAAGTTGATGCTCCTAGATGCCCTTTGAAACTAAACCTGTCCTTTATTTCCCTGAGGTTTACATCACAAATTTCATGTGTTTCTCTCTCTCTCAACAAGAGACTCGACTCTTCTTCTTTTTGTCATCTCTTCACCGTAACTTTCTGTACAGATATTCTCTCGAATTTTTCTAACTTCTCTTTCAAATGCCTGAATATGAGTTTCAACCAAATTTGGATTAGTGTCTCGTTTCTGAAGTTGATTGAATAATATGTCCACATAGGGCATGATTTTATGAAAAAAGGACAACCAATAAATGAACGTTTCCTCAGACAATATTCCCTTATAGCCAGAAGCTTGGAGAATTGTCTTGTCGTTCGTTATCCTATCTCCTGTTTGAATAATTTCCATACATTCTAGTAATTCGAGTCTGTACTCATATACTGTGTTCACAGATCTGGACTGAAAATTCAATCGAGTAGGAACGGCTCTTGGAAGTCTTTTACCCACCACTTCGTCTAAAATAGCCATTCTCTGTGGAGAATTGGAGAAGAAAGTAAATATGCCTTGCAAATTAACAAAAAATACCCTAACACTTCTATTAATTGAAGCAGCATGTAGCATGATTAGATTTAATTGATGTGCATGGCAGTGGATGTACTGAGCTGAAGCATACTTCTCCTTTATGATAGCTTGAACCTCACCTTTGGAACCAGCCATGACAGAGGCACCATCATATGTTTGTGCTATCACTTTTTCAGGACAGCTCTCGAAATGAAGATCAAGCTCTTCAGTAATATATGTTGCTAATGATGCAGCATTTTGACCTTCAGGTTTAACAAATTTCCAGAATCTTACAACCGGTTTTGAATTTACTAAATATCTGAATATAATAACCAGCTGATATTTCGATGACACATCACTAGTTTCGTCAGCAATGACGGCCACGAAATTAGATTCCTGCAACTGCTTAGAAATCTCTTCTTGACAAACTTCTAGCATGCATTGCGGAAGTTCGTTCTGTATTGTTTTGGAAGTGCCTTTAAATACAGTTGCTTTTTCTATATGAGCTTTCATGGCACTATCCAACTCGGCACTGAAATTTACTAGTCCCCGAAATATTCCGGGATTATCCGACATATCGGACTCATCGTGACCTCTTAAGGCTAGCTCAAAAGCGCCACAAAACCGTATACAGTTAATTATTATATTAAGGACGTACCTGTTTTGGGTCACTTGCTCATTGTGGGATTCTATGGAACGCCTATAGACGCTATCCATTTGCTGTGCTATACTGGCATTGCCGAACATGGCTAGCTTCAGGGCATTTTTCTTGTGAGCCTTCGAGTGTTCGTGTTTTAGAGCGATCCTGGAGATGCTGGATGTCACCAACACCGTCCTTTGTCCACGCCTCTTCTCCTCCGAACAACACACAAGGAAAACAGAACAACGATTTTCTTACTTCACAACCACATAACCACTGAAACTTCTCGTATGCGTCAGAATTGAATTTTCTGTTAAACGACCTGGTTTTGGTTTTAACGCACTGCGTAATTTCAAGGTTCGGGGTCGATCTACCAAGACGCTTAATCTCACACTTCTCTTCTAAGCTGCGCGATGAAAATGGATGTTCTATTAAAGACTGAATTGTATTCATCTTAACGAGTCTATTTAATATAGTAGAATAACACAATACAATTTATTAAAACAGCTTCTTTCGCGCCACCACGTGCTCTCAACCAACTCGACTCAAGTAACTGCAGTGAAATGGAAAGCGAAAACACCCTCTCACTCTCTACCCTAAAAAAAACTTGTTTTCGCGCCTAACTGCAGTCGCAGGGCGGGTATGTTCTGTCTGACTCATTCATTGTCACTCATGAGCTGCTGCCATCTGTTTCCATTTTCGAAGCTCGTCTACCTCCCTGTTCGTTTATCAACAACTTAAAATCCATGCTGGACAACACCCCTCTCATCCCCTCGCCCCGAAGAGATACCGTAGATCAAGCCAGTCTCCATAAGAAGTACGGTCGTTTACTTTGGCAAGTCAACGATGAGGCTCCTACAAACGATTATAGTTGGATGAGAAACTTACTACAGTTGATCATACCAATCGTGTACATAGACCACAATAATTTAATAACAATAATAATAATAATAATAATAATAATAATAATAATAATAATAATAATAATAATAATTTATTTAATCTGACAGGATTAAGGCCATAAGGCCTTCTCTTCCATCCTACCAGATAGCACATATAAACACAAAAAAGAAATACAAACACTGATGAAAATGGTACAAATTAAGTTAAAGCCCTATAGAGGGTCAACAGAGTCAAAAGTACATTATAGTGCTCTCATCGAGCTAATACAACGAAAAGAAAGAAAACAGAGATAGCAATGATGATATTGATAACTGACAATAATAATAATAATAATAATAATAATAATAATAATAATAATAATAGTAATAAATACATTACATATTAATTTTCAATTTTACAAGAGCATAGTTACAATATTTACTATATGTAATGGGTTAAGGTGAAGTTGCGTCTTAACCCATGACATATAGTAAATATTTAACTTGTATTTTAAACCAATATATCCGTAAATATTTTTAGGTGTAGCACAAACTTGCTACAACCTTAAAGGGCCGCGCCTGTTATTAAGAATAGCCAATACAATCAGAGATCAAAGGAAAGAGCAAGGGAGGGAGAAGACTCAGATAGTGACAATGAAATGCAAATATTTTCTATGAATCCTAGTAGGTACCAACCTGATCCTAATGTCACAATAGCTGATGTCTCCCAAGCCCTTCAACAAATAAAGGCAAAATCCCATAAATCCATCCCTGCAGTCGTCTCAAAATCTCCCTTATCATCCAGAAGACAGAAGGAATGGGATAAAGTGAAAATTTGACCTCTTATGCTACCTCTACACTCTCGCCGAGTCGACCCGAGTGCCACTCGGCGAGCACAAACCGTGTTGTTGCGAGCGATGTACCCGTCCACACTCTCGCCGAGGCGAGGCGGCGTTCAGTTGTGACGTGTACACGATGGAAGCTACCGAAATTGCAGCTGCATCAGCTCTGTGAGCTCTTAGTTATTACAACTATTGGTAACATATCACACCAAAAAAGTCGGAAGCCTCGAAAAAAAAAAGATGGTGGATGAAGCTATACACAAAAATCGGACGAGATGAATTTGCCGATATTACATTATTTCTCATTTAGTATAATGTAACTTGTCTCCAACGTGGCAACGATTTTATTATTACACAATATATCGACTCTAATGTTATCACAATATCTTAATAGGAATTTATAAATGATTAATAAAAATGTTATTATTCATTTGTGTGCCAAGATAATTAAAGCCATTTAAAACGACATATTAATTTATATTGCAGGGACATGATAGAAAATATCTTTAACGAGCAATTTTTGTGAACCATCAGGAGAATTTGATAACTTCTGTATCGCCAATTATTTCGAAGAAAGACACAACTGAGAAAAGCGATACCAGACAAATTGCGGCTCGCCATATTGGCATCTAGAATAACTGAAATATATTGAACAGACAATCGAGGAAATTTGATAAGTGGTGGTCCTCCAGCTTGGGATTTGGGCGAAGGACTAACAACCCATCACCGTAAAAAAGAGCTTGTTGCGAAACCTCAATATAAAATTTATCTTTTGAAAAAGTGGAAAAATTCAAGTACGTTGGAGCAACAGTATCAAATATAAATGACACTCGAGGAGAAATTAAACGCAGAATAAATATGGGAAATGCCTGTTATTATTAATAGGTGAGAAGCTTTTGTCATCCAGTCTGCTCCCGAAAATGCTGAAAGTTCGCCTGAATATAACAGATTCTGAAAATAACTCCTGACATATTATTATGATGAGGACCATCTTGTACGGTACGAAGACCTGGATCAGTAGCAAGAACAACAGCGGTGTGAAAGGTGCAATAGAAAGTATTAAGACAATGCCAGAGAACATTACATGATGTAAAGCTTAATTTAACGAAACTAAAAAATGAATAGTAAAAATGTACACCTCTAGGCAGACGAACAAATCTTAAAATTATGTGTTTTATAAATCTAATAACTGCCAGCATATTATGGAAAGAATACATTTTGAGAAATCTTCACAATTCACATAGTGTAGACACTTATATAGAGGAAAGAATTGGGTGAAAACTTCGTAGAAAATGTGGAATTGAAAATGCTATGCGTAATCACTGATGCGTAATGTAATCTTCTTCTCCTTCTCCTTCTAAATGAAGGTTGTAGATTACTGTTGTAACACTTGGGCACAAATGGCCCCTTGTGCACTCCATATACTGGAGATCAGCCCAGAAGACCGCAATGTGTTACCAGCTTTGCTATGCTACTGGGATTAATTTCCTCAGAAGTGACAACATTTGATAACGAGCCTGATTTGGCTTAGACCTGGACAATCCAGCAAAATGTGAAGTGATAACTCGGCCTCCAACCCACATTTCCTACAAGTTGAGTCAACATGTAGGGGCTTATTTAGATGACAGTGTCCGGTCAACATTCCAGTTAACCATCTTAAAAATTCTCCTTTCCAGTACCAGGTGTAGTTCAGTTGAGTCAGGTTAAAACTCTCAATAAGGAGTTTAGCCTGTTATATGGCTGGTGTAGATCTCCAGGTTCTAGCAAACTTTTCAACAGGTTCTCCTTTAGGGCCAGTTTCATTATATACTTAGAGATTCGAGCACAGAGCTCCGGGCACAGCATTGAATGGAAGTTCCTTGCTTGGCCAATAGGCCGGCTTGTTATTGTCAGACATTTCACTATGTCCTGGGATATTGGATAGACTTTCCAGGCTAGTTCTGCATTCTTCAACCAGCCTGGAGTCGACCCTGTGCGCACTTAGCACACCCTGTGCAGCTTGGCTATCAGAGGAAATAAAGATATTCAGGCCTTGGCATGATCTAGTTAGGTTTTCTGAGTTCATTTTTTAAAGTTCCAATAAATCAATTAATACATACAAAGGAAATGCTATTCAATCATGTGACTTATCTTTAAAGCAAATTATAAGCTTACATTGTATTTTACATTGTCAACGTTTTCGCCATTCCATCCTTCTCCATAGCCACATTTCAAATGTTTTTATTCGCTTCTCTTCACTTCGTCGTAATGTCCTCGTTTCTGCTCTATACACTGCCAATCTCCACACAAAGTACTTCAATAATCTCGTCCTTAGTTCCTTTTCCAGACGTCCGCAGAAGATGCTCCTTTTTCTATTAAAAGCTTCCTTTGACATAGCTATTCTCCTTTCAATTTCCTGGCAGCAGCTCATGTTACTGCACTTAGCACACTCCAAGCATTTGAAGCTGTTTACTTGCTCTACTGCCTCATTCAGTATTCGCACGTTTACCTCCTTGATTTTTCCGACAACCATGGACTTCGCCTTCTTTACATTTACTTTCACTCCATACTGCTCACAGCTCCAGTAGCTTATCTCTTTGTATTACCTTCTCTTCTGTTAACAGCGCCATAACATCTGGTAATCTTATGCAATTTATTCTTCTGCCTCCTACTTTTACCCCTCCCTTGTTCTGAAAATAGTTCTTCACTAAATCCTCCAAGTAGATGTTGAACATGGTAAATGATAAAGGGCAAACTTGTCGTACTCCTCTCCCCATTTCACTTCCTTCAGACATTTCTTGTACTATTTAAGCTTACAACATTATAGTAAACGGCTAGTAAATTAAAATAAAACTCGTCGATTCCAGTACAATCCGCAGTTTCTTTAGATACGACTGTATGATCCATAAAGGAAAGAGTCTAATGATTTCATTTTCACATGAACAAGCAATAGTAAACTGCACAGTTAACTTCAGATAATGCTCTACAATTCCGCTCTCTAAATTATTTCGCCGAATATTAGGACATCTGTTACTGCAGTTTTATAATACAAAACATTTGTTTCTCTAAATTTTGAGGGATGACTTGAAGAAATCTCATTACATGTTATACAAATTTAATAATCTTGTATTTGAATAATTTCAAGGGAAAAATTGTTCCGGGGCCGGGTATCGATCCCGGGACCTCTGGTTGAACGTACCAGCGCTCTGCCAACTGAGCTATCCGGGAACTCCACCCGACACCGTCTCAATTTTTCCCTTTATATCCACACAACTCGCGTGGGATGACGAAACGCCAGAGACCCACATCGTACAATTTTTCCCTTGAAATTATTCAAATCTGCTCTACAGGGAGCTTTACCTGAAAGACTAGATTTGCATAATATATATGTCACTGTGTACGTTAACAGAAAACCACAATTCCAAGTCACCCAGAGATTGTGTGCACTCGATGTGGGTAAATATCCATTACTTAAACTAATTTAATATTAATTAGGGTATTAAATTATTATCACTTAAACCGTAAATGTACCAAAAACATTATGCAAAATTATTTGTTGAAACTGAAAAGTGTAAAGTAGACATGTTTACAAAATATATGTTTGCAAATGTGTTTAAAAAATGGGATACAAATAATCACATAATAGCTATTTATGCAACAAATTGCGAAATGATAGCTTTTTAAGCGCTGAAGATTGTCCTCTGAGCCGAAGGGAAGGTGCACAATACGGCGAGTGCTTGAAACACCAGTTTGGCACGAAGATATTTTAGACAGGCGCTCAAGAACCATTTTTTCGTTCTCTATGGAATTCGTGTTCATCGCTCAACACGTAACAATGTCGTCTTCAACAATGCAAATGACATATTGGACCACCATTACGCTTTTTGATTTCAGTTAAAGCAAGCAAAGATAGCGCTTTATGGAGAGTATGTGTATTGAGGAGCTCAGATCGATTCCCATGGGCCAACCAGGATGAACGTCTTCCCACTAAGGTAAACTTTCAAAGTTATATTATGATTTCTACTTGAAAACTGGAATAATAAGTAGGGAATAAAAACATTTACGCTTTATAGCGTCAATGACGATTCTAGGAATACATGTGTATATTAGGGGGGGGGGTGATAATTAAGCATCGACTGGATAGGCCCATTTAAAACGCGCAACGCAAGTAAAAAATTACTGAAGGCAAAGAGGTTTATGATTTTAATACATTATATTGTGTTATGACAATCCTTCTTTATCCATAAATACAAACAAAGTAAATCGTGTAATACAGCGCTTCTGAAAGTTTGGCATTCTGTGAATCGTAAATTGTATTTAAATAGTATTTTAAATGTAGAGAATACTGTAAAATGTATACAAAGTCACAGAGAAATCTACCTGCGACGAATAAATTTTCAAAGAAGGCGAACTTTCAAATGTTTGATAGAATCCACTCATTCAGGAATAAGGCTAATTTAATTGTGTCAATCTATATCAATGACACCCCACTTTATTTTTGTTCTAAAATGAGCCATATTATGGCATTCATAGCCCTTAAAACTTCACTATCGTGGGTTGAATCTCACCATTTATTATTCATTTCTGAAATTTTCCAGGAACAACTGGAGCCCATGCAGTGGGAGACATCGGCGCCGAGAATGATATGCAGCCAAGGAGTGGGAACCTTTAACTAACCCAGTTGAATATCTGGCTACATCGGAATACCAGACAATGGAATGGGATACCCAACGGAAGTAATGAGGGTGGACTAATCGTTTCGCCAACAAGGTGAGACCTTGCGGCTTTCATCTTTTCATTACGTCAAATAATTGAATTATCATGAATTATTATTCCAGCAATATTCCTGGTCCGCATTGCAGTAGCAGGGAACTGAGGTTTGAATATTATTTATCTCTAGAAATGTAAGGCTTTTGCTGTGAGAAATATTCATGTTAAATTATTGCATTTTCATAACGTTTGAACGGCCAATTCTCCTTAATTCTTGAACTTAGTTTATAGAGATTTTTGATAGCTTGGATGTTCGAATGTGTGAAAATATGTAGCTTTTAATGATGATAAAACAGCTCGTTTTTCCGTATGTAATTTTGTGTTTTTTGGGGTTTAGGCAACACTAGGTGTAACTTTCTCCATTCTCCTGTAACTTCATCCCTCTTAATCCCAAATATTTACCTAAGAACCTTATTCTCAAATACCCTTAATCTCTGCCCTTCTCTGAAAGTGAGAGTCATGTTTCACAAACTTACAGAACAACTGGTAATTTTATAAATTCTAACTTTAAGATTTTTTGACAGCAGACTAGACGAGAAAAGCTTCTCAACCGAATAATAACAGCCATTTCCCATATATTCTGTGTTCAATTTCTTCCCAAGTGTCATTTATATTTGTTACTGTTGCTCCAACATATTTGAATTTTTCCACCTCTTCGTAGCATAAATCTTCCATTTTTATATTTCCATTTCGTACAGTATTCTGGTCACGAGACATAATCATATACTTTGTCTTTTCGGGGTGATAGTGCATCTCCCTGCTTTAGCCCGCAGTGAATTGGAAAAGCATCTAACAGAACCTGGCCTGTACGGACTCTGCTGTAAGTTTCATTGAGACACATTTTAATTAATCGAACTAGTTCCTTGTGAATACCAAATTCAATAAGAATGTTATATAAAACGTCTCTCTTAACCGAGTTACATGCCTTTTTGAAATCTATGAATAACCGATATACTGTACCCTTATACTTCCATTTTTTCTCCAATACCTGTCGAATACAAACCTTAGCTGTGTTCGTGACAGAGAATCAGTCCCATTCCGAGGCTTATTGTATGGTTTCGTAAGAAGCTGTTTTTTTTTTTACGGAGATGGGTTGTTAGCCCTTCGTCCAATCCCCAAGCTGGAGGACCACCCCTTATCGACTGTCCACGACTGCTTATTTAATATATTCACATCTACCCTCCATATCTGGAGGCCGTCTCCTCTATCCGCAGCCTGAGAACGCGCCATGCCGTGGTGATGGGGACCCACAATATATTGGTGTATTTCTTAGTAATAATGTTAATTTTACATTTGTAGTATTTCAGTGGCATAACTTTAATCTTAAATTATTCTGGAAGACTAACTTTCTTGGAGTCATGTTCGATACGTATCTTAGTTGTCTTTTTACACTGATGACCTTTATAAGGCTTTAGACTCAATAAGGGGGGCAAAGGCTAATTGGGATTTCCTGGTCTCTGATCGGGTCAAAAACCCTGATGGAACTGATATTTAACCCTTGCGGTGAATTTCGGTGAAGTCCGGAGGGCCTAATTAGTCAAATCCACTCTCCTCACCTCCACGATGGGGCCCCCTGGGATCTTTTAAGATGCGAAAGAGAGAGTGGTGTGCGGAAAGCAGTGGGAAGCTACCGCATTCATATATCAAAAGAATAATTTGCAACTATGTCATGATGAGTTCGTCCCTGGTAAAAAACTCCGGACGTAAACTATCCCCCCGATCGGATGTCCGGGTGGGGGATACTGGGGAAGGACGCTTCATGATGCAAGCCAACGAAGAGAAGAAAAGAAGACCGATGTCTACCGGATCGTGGAATGTGCAGACTTCAAATCTACCAGGTAAGTTGGAAAAATTGAAGGAAGTAATGAGTCTCGGAAGTTAATGAGGTATCATATTTTATCTTAGACAACACAGACAATACGGGATAGAATATAAACTCGTGTCACTTCACACGAACCAATACAGCCTGCTTTTAATTTGAGTTTATTTGCATTTTTTAAATCTTTTTTGGTTTACGGTTTTTTTTAGGAAATGTTCTACTTTTTGTTGCATTATTGTCCTTTTCTTCTTTTGAACGGATTTTTTTTTTGTGGTATAAACATAGTCTACATTCCAGAACCTACTGTAGGTTGCGCAATGCAGAAATTTGCCTTATGGTTGCAACAGCCTTAACTCCTGATCACGTGTGTGACGTGATTGTCCCCATTCAACACAAAGAACAAATACTGCAGCCACAGTCCTCGCAGTCAGCATATGTATCTTACAAGTGAAGACACTATTGACAAAGAAGGTGCTGCTTCTATAGCACTTTCTCAAGGCTTGCTGGCTGATTATCATCGTATCACAATCTCTTCACACGCATGCAAAATAGCCGCATACTAACCATACCAATACATAAGACATCATCGTATTCATTGTACACAATCTCGCTATCGTGCTTGTGGAATACTCACCCAGTGACATCAGAAATCTGTTCCTCCATTCACTGTTTGAGTCGCTTGAGAAACTTCTTGCCCTAGCAACTAAACCTTACCCTAGTACAAGCCCTAGTAATGCCGCACATCTATTATTGTGACGTTTTGTTAAGTGACCTAAGTTCTGAACTGTCAGTCAAGTTACAGCGAGTTCAGAATATGTGCGTCAGATACGTGTGCAACATCCGACGATATGATCACATATCACCGTCCTTCGCAATTCTTTCGTGGCTCCGACTTAAAGAACGTAGAACTTTACACTCTTCGTCTTTACTCTTTCGAATTCTGCACACCTCAACACCAAGTTACCTTTCGTCTCGTTTCTCTTATCTATACTCTAACCACGACGTAAATATCAGATCACTTATCCGTGGCACGCTAAGTATACATCTTCATAGATCATTTTGTTATTGATCATCTTTTACAGTATCCACCTCGCGACAATGGAATTCCTTGTCACAAAGTATTAGGGGCTGCAAGAAAATAAACACTTTTAAAACAGCTTAAAAGATAACCTTCTTAGCATTTCACTCCAATCATACTGATTTAAACTATCACGGACTACATTGTTACTTTTTCCTTTAGACATGCATCCTGATAGCGCTTTTCAAAATTGTCTCATAATCTCTTTCTATTATCTAACATTATTTGAAAATATTAACATTATACGTATTTTAGCTTACTTCTGCTACACAATTTGTATTTCAGTGCTTAAATAATAGTTCATAGTATTTTGTTGTTTAATTCGTAAATAACTCTTGTATACATGTAACTCTTATTTAAATCAAATATTTGAATTCTTTGTAAGTTCATACATATGTCTGTATACTTTTTGCTGGTTGAGTGGAAGAGAAGGCCTTACGGCCTTAACTATGCCAGCTAAAATAAATTGTTGTTATTATTATTATTACTATTATTATTATTATTATTATTATTATCATCATCAGAGACTGTCGGAATTAAACAGTATTCAAAAATAAATTTAGTAAGCTATTCTTACTGGGAAGAGTACAATGCAGTAAACTGAGTATTCTAAATTTATTGTAAATGTTTCGAAATTGTTCCTGTTTCATTTCCATTAAAATCTTACTTATTCAAGCCCGTCTCCCTCCAATAACGTTCATTCATCGTCGTCCCTACACATGTAATATTTCGATAATAAAACCTGTAGTATGCCAACACTGCCTTGTCGGTATAAAATATCTTATGGAACAGCAGAATTAAATAAGAGAGAAATTCTCTAATATTTATCATTGTATGAAGTCAAAACGAGTAGTAACCCACCCTGAATACTACCTATGTATAAGTAGGCAGATTGCATTCTAATAAAATATTAGAATTTCTACGTATTTGTGTGTCAGCATTTAACACTTGTCTAGCTATAAAATAGTAATCAATTTTTTACTCGTAAGTATTAATGAAGTGAATAATAATAATAATAATAATAATAATAATAATAATAATAATAATAATTATAATATCTTAAATGAAGAAGATGTGAAAACGTTCGCATCTTTTATTGTATCAGTATTTCAACGTACTCGCGCGTTTGGATATTGTCGTGCGACGTCATAAAAAATGGCCGACAGGCACGACAAGAAGGATAATTTGCCTTGGAAACACTATGGTTTGCTATTTTGAACGGATGTTTCAGGAATCCTGCGAACTGCGATTGGAGTTTTCAAAGCAGGATCTGCGCTCGCGGGACGCCGTGGATTTGCAGGAGGCGCAGCACGGATGTCCTTAGGGAGGCCAGGACTGGTGAGACTTATTACAATGACTGGGATGGCGGGAATAGGGGGGTACTATCTGTGGAAGAACGGTGGTCTGGCGGACAAGGATGAAGACTCCGCGACGCCTGATCCACCTCCCTCTTCATCCACGACGACAGACCTCCGGTATCCCACAAGATTTCGTTACTTTTACATACCCCCCACACCAGTAGGTTCAATGGCGGTCACAGAACAGTCATCACCACAATCCCCATCACCTTCACCTCCATCTCCACCGCCACCGCCACCGCCACCGCCACCTCAGTCTCCGCCTCCGCCTCCGCCTCCGTCTCCGCCTCCTCCCCGTTCTATCCTGAAAAAGGATAAACAAGAAGAACGGGATCCCGATCGTCCGAAGAAGAAGGTCCAATTTGACCTCTCCCCGAAGTACCGGCACTATTCACCTCGACGATCAGAGGACGAAGATTGCAAACCCCCAGACAAAGAGTCTCTCCGCGAGTTCTATGTCCGAGTTATGGGGGAGGAGTACTTCAGGAGAAAAGAACTCGGATTACCAAGCAGTTCAGAGGAGGAAGAGTAGCCCCAAAGGCAAGAGGAAGAAACAGCGTGAGAAGATCGCCAAAAAACCAGAAAAGAACGCCTGTCCCGGAGACAAAGGTAAGAGATTACGTATCGAACTTAGATAATAATGTACTCCTGCCTCTATCTTGTAGCAGCTTCCGTACTCTGATTACTTAGATCAGCGGCTTCCAGCCTATTGGGTGCATGGATCCTTAAAGGTTCATATTTTATTTTGACGGACTCTCTAAAATGTTTAGTATAATTTAGGCCCTCAAACTTGTTCTACTCGTTAAATGTTTGCGTGGTGTAGTGAAGTAAGCATCCTTAATAATATGTATGGAAATTAAATTTTAGTTTCAGCTTTAATTATGACCTGAAATCAACATATAAACATAATTTGCGTTGTGCAATGTTTTCTGAGAAAAATGCAATTATATATATATATATATATATAACTATAGACAAGTTTAGTTCAACATTAAATTTATTCTCTTGCGGGTACTAAATCGACGTTTTAATTCTAAGAAGAACAGTTGGATGAAGAGCAGTTTCGCTTCAGAAAAGAAAAGTTATGTGATTGAACTGCTACCAACAATCGGTAGAAAAGAATAAAGAAGTATATGTGTAGTATTTGTGGACCTAGAAAAGGGGTTTGACAGAGTGGATTGGAATGAACTGATGGCGAACCTAAATAAATAAGTGAGGACTAGAAAGAGAGAAAGCTGTTCAGTAATCTTTATTTGCAACAACGAGTCTAAGTAGGATAGGAGAAAAAAATGTCAGAAAGAAGTGAAATAGGGAAAGGAATACTTCAAGGGTGCCCTCGAACACCTACCGTGTTCAACATCTACCTGGAGGATTTAGTGAAGAACTGTTTTCAGGACATGGGATGTGTGATAGTAGGAGGAAAAAGAATAAAGTGCAAAAGATTCGGTAATGATATAGCGTTGTTAGCAGGAGAGGAGATGATACTAAAGTGTATGCTACTGGGGTTATATGACAGCTGTGTTAAGTATGGGATGAAGATAGATGCAAACAAGACGAAGACCACGGTCATAGGAAGAAAAATGAAGAAAGTACATTACAGAGTTCTAAATAAGGCAGTAGAGCAATTGGACAGCTTCATATACTTGGGATGTACTATACGCAGTAACATGAGGTGTTACCAGGAAGTCAAAAGGAGGATAGCAATGCCAAAGGAAGCTTTTAATAGAAAAAAAGAGCATCTTCTGCGGACTTGTGAAAAAAAGAATTAAGAAAGAGACTAGTGAAGTGCTTTGTGTGAAGTGGAGTATTATATGAGCCAGAAACATGGATAGGAAGTAAAGAGAAGGAAATAGAAACATTTGAAATGTGGATATGGAGAAAATGGAGTGGACAGACAGACTAAGAAATGAAGCTGTGTTGGATAGAGTGGATGAAGAAATAATGATGCTGAAACTGATCAGGAAGAGAAAAATAATTATTTGGATCACTGACTGAGAAGAATTGCCTATTGAAGTGTGCGCTGGAAAGAATGGTGAAAGGGAGAAGTGTTCGGGGCAGAAGAAGATATCAGATGATTGACGACAGTAAGATAACGGATCATATGAGGAGACAAAGAGGAAGCAGAAAATAGAAAAGATTGGAGAAAGCTGGGTTTGCAGTGAAAGTCTTGCTCCTGGGCAGTACAATATGAATAAATGAATTTGTTCTTTAGAGGAAGAACAATTGTTTGCATACATCTGAAATTTGACTAGTGTAATATGTAGCTAGTTGGCGATGTATGCAATGAAGAGGGAACAATTGCCATCCAGTGAAAACAAGCACCTGTGTGGGAGAAATTCTGACTAACTGACTATTTTTCAATACTTTCCCGCCAAATATATCTGACAATACATTTAGAGGTATCACTGTGATGTCAATCGAACCTCAGTTCTGGGCAGTAGCAACACTAATCTTTCACCTTGCAATTACGGCAGATAACAAATGACTCGAATACTGGTAATGATGTTTGAGCAAAAACAGTTTCTGGTTGAAGGACGGGATATCTTGCTGTTCCGCGAATCGCAAATGTTACGGAATGCAAGCGTTGAGAGATTATACTTGGCAGCAATTCGTGTCACTGAAAAATTGCGGGCGAAATAGGAAGAAGCCACGCTATATTCCAAATAACGATGTAATTTATCAACGATAAATGTGACTACATGGCTTTAAACAAAGGATTTAATGACTTGAATTTCTTTGCAGACAACATACCCGGACAAGATATCTAAACAACTAAATAAAGACATTTCACGTAATTAATGTCACTTACCTGGCTTTAAACAAATAAATTATGTTACAGAATGGCACTTCATGTCTTTACAGATGCGCAAGAGGAGATGATTATACCTGGATATGACACCTAAGTCCTCAACAAAGACATCCCACCTAATTAGTGTTATTTGACTCGCTTTAAACAAATTATATAATGACTTGAATTGTAATACAGACTGGCATTTCTTTCCTTTACAGAAAGGAGGACAAGAGACATCGTCGTCTGTAACATTTTGGTGAGTTAATATTTACCATTTCTTACTTGTTTCCAGTGGCACACCCAAAAATATAACCATGGGAAGCTATTCATATTAGACGAACATTAAAGCTGTACGCAAAGCGTGGGTAGACTCAGAAGTGCAGACAGCGTCGCTGTATGTGATTGGCTGACTGGGAATGTTTACGGCTACTAAATATTGTCCAAACAAAATTTACATAACTTCGAACATTATCGAAAGTTTGAGCTTTCCAACATCTAAAAATCTAGCCACATAGAAGCTTATTAAAAATAAACTGTTTCAAACATCACACATTTCCCACAATTATACTTGTAGATAAGACTCGTCAAGCATTAAAACCTTTCGCCTTCTTCCTTTTTCTCTTTCTTTCTCCGTTTCATTATTATTATTATTATTATTATTATTATTATTATTATTATTATTATATTATTATTATTATTATTTATCAGTATTATTATTATTATTATTATTATTATTATTATTATTATTATTATTATTATTATTATTATTATTTAGGAAGCTTGAGCCCGAGTGGGTGTGCCGCTGTTTGTTTCTAAACACTTTTCTTTTATCAAATATCTCTGTTAGTCTTATGCTTCAAGATAAACATGTTGTAACCAGAATACGCACCCATCGCGTTAGTCTCACTTTACCTCACAGACAACACAAGGTTCAATGCCTTGCTCAAACTTAACAAGTTATTTGAGCCGTTCAGAGCAAAAGCGGTGTAAGTCAAAATCGGATCATGAGGTTGAAAGTAAAAATTCTGTAAAATACAGCGCGAAGTAGCAATTAATATGTCGTTCTTGCTATCAGCTCACTACTAATACTTTAAATAAAGTGAATATTAATTGCTACTTTGCGCTGTATTTTACAGAATATTTACTTCAACCCTCATTACCCGTTCTTGACTTACACCACTTCTGCTCTGAACGGCTCATTCATTAAATGTTGTGCTCTTGTATCATCTGATCTGGATTTCAGACAATTATAGCTAAGCGAAAATTTTACAAGGGAATTGTCCCACGTCGTGTACTTTGAATTTAATGGAAATGCATATTTAAGCTAATTTTCGTTCGTTAAAAAATGTGGTGATAGTGATTCGTTTCGTTTTTTTTTTTCCTAGTTTACGAAATATAATGACTTGAAAATCGATGCTACTTATGCCGCTTCTTGTGCTCACTGTATCACAGCTCTAGTATACTTTTTTTCTTTTCTGGCATGGTATAGTAGGAGATGTTAAATATCAGTTTTTTTTCGGAAGAAACGTTTTAAGTTAGTTAACAAGAGAATATTATTATTATTATTATTATTATTATTATTATTATTATTATTTTCTTTGCCATCACTCTCTATACAAATGTAACAAAAACTAATACATATTTAACCTATAAATATCCTCTGTTTACAATAATAATAATAATAATAATAATAATAATAATAATAATAATAATAATAATAATAATAATCAACTAATAAGTATAGCTCTTGTATTTTTTTATTTAAAGGTCATTTTGTTCAACCTTGTCCCTTTTTTTTATTAAAACAGATACAGAACAAAGACTTCATAAAATTATTTCAGAGATAACTTAAACCCAAATAAAGATGTCATTCTACAAGACAATTCTACAAAAAGCATTATGGTAACAAGCATTCTGAAAATTAAATTATTGATCTTAAATACTTTGTAAAGAATTCTCAACACAGCATTCCAAAGTGAATTCCGAGACATCAGTAAATCAATATTCTCTCTTCAAACTCAATTTTACATATCTAATCGTCTTAGAAAGATCAGAAATTCTACACTAAACATAATATCAATAATATCTTATCTTTCTTACAACATTATCTCAAACATTATGTAAACTAAAACAGTTTCAAAAAGTGATCTTAAAATTTCGCCACGCAACACAATATGTGAAACTTAATTCCTACAAGTTCAGAATTCTTTTTTTTTAAACTGTGTTGCAAGAGCATACTACATTGCTATCCTAGATGACCAACGCAATCTGAGAGTGTAATTATTTCGAAACTTATCGTCAATAACCTCAGTTAACTTCATGGCTTGGACTTTTCACTCTAATTCATCTTCAGAGTCAATATATACCATGTAGTTTCAATAGTTAACAGAATTAACGTTCCATGCTATTAACTATAAAATTAAAATTACATAAAAAATCATACAGTAATTCCTGGCTTATCATTATAGCTACATTACGAGAAACTGTGATGTTGAATGAATAAGTTATAAACTTACATTATTTTTCAAACTGAGAATAACTGAAATTAAGTTAATCTGTAACCTCAAAATTCCCCTTATTTCACTAATAACAACATATTTACATACATTTAAATACTAAATATAAGTTGAAGTAAAATGTACACTAAATAATGTTCAGTGTTGGTTTAATATTATTCATGAGCGAGCATGCAATGGTTAGAGAACATTGCACCGAGGGGAACACGTTTGTAATTCCTGAATTAATCTAAACTGAGTGAACTATACAGTTGTAATAGTTGGAGTTCTTTTAAAATTTGGGATGATTTGTCGTCCTTCATTTCCAACTTGGCTACCTCTTCTTTCAACATATGTAAAAATTCTTCCATTTTGTGCAAGGTTAAACTCAAGATTTCTCTCTCTCTCTCTCTCTCTCTCTCTCTCTCTCTCTCTCTCTCTCTCTCTCTGTTAGAATCTGTATATTTTATTTCTATGATTTAGGAGGTTTCTGTAAAAGAGAAATATGTTAAGTATTACATATTTTATATACCACATATGTCGGAATATTATGGTTGAAAATGAATATTTACTCACATGATAAGGAATGTCTCCAAATAATGCCAGATTAACTCAATTTTAAATCCTGTGACAGCGACTTGCTTATTAACATAAAATTTTACTAGCAACAGGAGTGCCACAATTTGAAAATTAAAACCAATGAAGAACAAAATTAACTGTAGGCAACTGTTGTTAAGCAAAGTTCACCATCTTTATCACAAACTTAAAATGTCAGTTAAATGAGACTATATTGTCGTATACTAAAAAACTATGCCTGATAGCGAATTTCTGTTTTCAGATTTGAATTTGCCATATAAAAATCACATATTTTCATATAAGAAAAATGACTCTTGTAGAACAGTGTAATTCGTTTACTCCAAAGTGTTTAAGTGAATGCTTTGTTGACGTGAAGGCATTTCGTGGTATACGAGTAGCTTCTAGCCACGTAACTTATCCTTTTCAGTTGGACATTTGATAACTGTAACATAACACTCTCATTTATAGCACTCTGGTAATTGCTGGTACACACAGGCATACAATATTTAGGAGCCATCTGTAAATAAAAGAATATGGATAAATTAATTTCATTTTTAATTAAAGTCTAAACTTCCTTTATTTCAGATCCCTGAATTTATTTTTCTTTGAGATTATACCTGTATTAGGATTAACCATTACTACGTCCTTCGTCTTTTTAATTCCTGTCAGACTTTACTTTTATAATTGGAATTGTATTCCAATGGATACCATCCCATTGTGGAATTCTGGGAAACGAGAATGCGGATGCGTTAGCAAAGAAGGGCAGCACTGCTACTTACAGACCTGTTACTAAATCTACGTATTACTCTGTGAAGAGGTTTATTAAATCTACATATTTAGACTTCAACAAACAAAATTTGATAACTCAATCCCAAGGGAAAAAATGGAACTCTCTGCATCAAAATCCACAGTTAATTCCCGATTTACCACGAAAATCGTATGTAGCTGCATTTAGATTGGCAACAGGCCATGATTGTTTGGCCAAACACCTGCATAGAATTGGAATATACCAGTCCCCTAACTGCCCATTGTGCAACTCAAACCAAGAAATGGATTCGGAACACCTCAAAATCTGTGCTTCAGTGGCTGGTCATGATAATATCTTTGAAAAATATTGGAGTGCAAGAGGTCAAATGACTTTATTGTCAAACGCCAGGCATTAGAAAACAACAACTTTTATAATCCACTTATTGTTAGCAGTCTGGTACCGTGCATTTTGTCATGCTACTGCCCGTCCGAGTGGTTATGTCACATGGTCGTCAAAACAGGGGAAATCACATGATAATTACTTACTTAGACTAAGAGAGCCTTTTTCTTTAAATTATTTTAAACAGTTGTATAATACTACGTAAAGTGCTAATTCCGTACAGCAAATAATTGCAGAGAAGAGCCTATCAACTGAGCTAGTAGCCCTTACAGAGAGGACAGGGGAAACGAGTGTGGCAAACCGGGATGCGACATAACCATTCCGCCGGACAATACCTACTTATACGAACTCTTCATAGTTAGCAATCAGTGTATCATGAAGATTTCAATTCAGAACTACACTGCCTTTGACCTCACGTGAAACAACTGCAGGTGACCTGGCAACGACGATGATGGCAGACGCTCCCACACAGACTGGCGAGTGCAGCGTAGACGCTGTTACTCAGTCAAAGGAGAGCAGTGTAGACGCTGTCAAACCAGCGGAGGACCAGTCAGCAGAAGACGAAGATGAGGACAAGAATCGCTGCTGCTCCTGTTTCACGCAAGTATTTCGTAGGATTTTTCGTCTTTTTAGGCGTAGGTAGTATAAATATTGTATGTCTAGAGCAGTAGTCTAGAGTGCCTCCGATAGGAAATGTTTATTATTTTAATTATTATTGTTATTATTATTATTATTATTATTAGTCTATTATTATTACTATTAATGAAAAATAATAATTTCACTCACCAAATAAGCTGTTATGCTCTGAGTTTCAGTGATTGTTTCAGTGTGATGAAGCAACCCATATGTGTTGAAATTCCCCTTTCTTTCTTTTCTTTTTATTTTTTTCCTTTGACAGCAACAAACAAGGCCAAGAGAAGTTTACTTTGCATCACATTACCACTTAACCATTTATGTGGCCTATACCAGGATGCAATAGAAACTCGCGTTTTAAGATTATCTGTCAGAAAATTTGTCAGCAATGTCGTAGGTATCTCGGTAGTCTCTCTCTTTATTTAAAACTTCCTTTACTTCAGTATTATTTCTTCTCGAAAAAAGATACTCTAACAATGAATTAACTGCACCAGCATTATATCTCTCATTTGTTTTTGTTTATATTTTCCCGAAATATAACATTGGCCCAGATTGACTACTGTACTACGAAGTACCGTAGGCGTTTGCGAATTAAGATTTCTAATTATTATTATTATTATTATTATTAACTTATTATTATTATTATTATTATTATTATTATTATTATTATTATTATTAATCCCCCATAATGCTCACCCTGCAAATGAGAATCACTTGCATTCTTTTGTTTCCCTCCGTCTCAAAGCATATTCGTACTTCCATATTTTCAATATAAAGAAGCAGCCTATGTATCTAAACATTAATTTCAAATTTTAATGAGTTAGTGAATTCTTGTTTAACCTTACTGTAAGTAGTAGAAAACAGTTATATGTAACTCTCATATAATGGCTGTTGAGACTCGCTTAGTCTGAACTGACTCCGGCACTCGGTCTCAGTGGCCATCATTATGATCGCTGCATAAATAACTATTAAGTTGCTGCAACCCAGTAATGTGTCATTATGCAGTCAGTGTATCGATTTCAAAATGAATTGTGGTCTTACCAACAACTGGATCTTTAATACATATTTTTATTCCTGCATTAAAATTGTAAACATTTCAAGTTGTGGCAGCAAAGGCACTGGCTGCATCTGTTCTACAGCGGCTACTGAGTGGACAGGAGTGCAGACAGACGTGCAATCAGATATCGCCAATTCATATTAATGTTACGCAGCTCATGAAGTCAGAATATGTAAGTACGGAAATTCCATTATGTTAATTGAATCTTTTATCAAGCTACATTTGAAAATCGGACGTGCGCTCATGCGTGGGTTCGATTACCGCTTAGGTTGATTATCTGTTTACTATAAGACGAATATCAAGTAATAAAATGACGAACCTCAGGCCTCACCTCGCCAAATATCATCTCGCTGTCACCAATTACGTTGAAGTGAAGTAAAACACTCAGCAAAATGTGTCGTTTACTTTCTGTGACAGTTTAGTAGTGACAGCTTCTTGAAAGATAATTATTACAAGCAATCATCTGCGTATCGAAGCGCCGCCTGAATGCGCTGTTGTCTAGTCAATTTACCCCAGATACACATGAATCATAATAATTTGATCAAGAATTAATATATCCTTACTTGAAATTAAAAAACAAAATGGCTATCCACTGTGAGACACTTGAGAAGATTTCGTCATGTAAAATCATCAGTGACATTTCATGTTATTCTTATGAATCTACCACTTTTTACGATTTTAAGTGGAGTTTCTTGCAGTGTAATTATTGACCATTTCACTTCAATTTCAGGCATTCTATTATGTACAGCATTGTTCACCGCATTGCTAGTGTGGCATATCATTTGTTGAACTAGACTCTCCTTCGTGGATAAAGCGCTAAAGGGAACGGACGCCAGAACAAATGCAAACGTTTGACTCGAGTGAACTAGTGATTACAACGTCAAGTAGGAGTAGTAAGAGGGTTCTGAACCCGCTTCTTTTACTTCGTTCCTGTTTTCTTACTAATTATAATAACAGCGGTGTTTGTGATGCGCTTACGAAATCTCATTACATATTGTGCAGAGATATTGTCCTGCTCTACGGCTAAATGAAGCTGCAGCTCGTAGGCTTTACCGGCAGTGGCTTGAAAGTGGTGTTAATGAATAGCAATAATGGTAAAAATATTAATATTAATAATAATTATTATCATAATCACAATAATTACAAGGTACCAATCTCTTTCAGTTTATTTTTTTGTTTGTCTGTCTGTCTGTTTGTTTGTTTGTTTGTTTGTTTGCATATTTGTTTGTTTTGTTTGATTCATTGATTTATTTATTTGTTTGTTTTATTTACAGAAAAGGGGTGTACTTTCTTCTTGGTTCTTATTTTTGTACACTTCCGTCCCAATAAATCTGTGTGCACTCCGCCCAGCTTGCCTTTTAATAGGGAAACATGATCAAACAATTTGAAATGTTTTTTCTAAACTCAATGTTTGATGGTAAAATCATGACCGCTTAATCAAGCCGAACAATCGAGGGCTCAGAATAAAAAGGTTCTATCTACTGTTTTGTAAATTTTACAGAAGAGCATTTTTAAGTTTGTCTGGAAATAAAATTAAAATGGAAAATATTTGTAATGACTACTCCGGTTTGTAGCTTCGTAAATGAGTTGTTTATCATTTCGTGAATCTAAAATGTTCGGAATAATATTATTTTATGTTGTACTGAGTTGAAATAAAATTGTTGTTTCCAAATAGAACCTTGTGTTTCCAAATTGTTGTATTTGCAGTTTCAATCTTATTTTCATTAACATAGTAAACAAAAGGAATCGGTTATTTTTTTTAAGATATAGTAAAATTCCCCATTTAGATCTTTTAACTTGAATTTTTACATCGGAATATGTATGATAAGAATTTTCTTATGTTGAATTTCAACGTACCTTGTTAACATGTTTCGACCTATTTTGGGCCATCTTCAGAACTGGTCGTTGTTGGTCTTGGCGCTTCTTGTTTCCTGTGAGGGTGCGTTCGTAGTGTAGAGTCAAAGAGTGTATGTGTTTTGAAATTGAACTGTGTGTTGAGAATATCGTTGGGGTGTGTTTTAGTGTGTCTGTATATTTCATATTGTTCTAGTGTGTTGAGTTTCTGGCTTTTTGGTTGGATGTGCAGTATTTCCATGTCTCTGTTGATGTCTTTTTAGGTGCGGTTGGTATTTGCGGTGTGTTCTGCATATGTGGAGGTGTTTTGTAATTTTGTTATGGCTGTGACGTGTAACGTGTTTGAAATGATCTGCCTGTCTGTCCTATGTAGAAGTTATTGGAGGTGTTACATTTGAGTTTGTATACGCCTATGTGGTTGAAGTCTATTTGTTTATTTGAATTTTTACTTCATTTTTTTTAATTTCTATAAGTGAATTATTAAATTCAAAGAGACTGCTGTTCAATCCTATGATTTATCTTTAATACATGTTTAAGTACAAATTAAATTGAATTAAGTAATCATATCCTACTACTCAAAAAACAAAATATATACATGGATAAGTTTCAATCAAATGCGTATACTAGTCGTATTGTCACATTAAGACTTATTAAACTACAATGTCTCTACTTTATGCAGATGAAAAATTATTCAAGTATACTGATTGTGTTAGTATATATTACGAATCAATTTAATGAATCACAGATTATGTACTTAAATGTGTTACGTAACTCGGAGGATATGCTGTGAGTTACTACTTTTAATGTAGGTAGTGTGCTTTATGTATACTAAATGAAAGATTTCAAATTAAATCTAATGAATACAGGGATAAATAATTAGGAAACATTTTTCTGAACCATTCTTAAATTCCTGAGACGTCTAGTATAGTACAGTAATAATAATAGTCATAGTCATAGTCATAGTTATGGTTATAGTTACAGTTACAGTAATTAGTATAGTAATAGTATAGTATAGTACAGTGGCCTATAGTGTATAGTGTATGGTATATAGTATAGGCCTAGTGTTCTGTGTGCTATAATATAGCATACAGTATAGTATAGTACAGTATAGTCTAGTACAGTACAGTAATAATAATAGTAATAGTAATTGTCATGGTCATAGGCATAGTCATAGTCAGTCATAGTCATAGTCATAGTTATGGTTATAGTTACAGTTACAGTTACTGTAATTAATATAGTAATAGTATAGTATAGTAGCCTATAGTATATAGTATATAGTATAGGCCTAGTGCTCTGTGTGGTATAGTATAGCATACACTATAGTATAGTATAGTATAGTATAGTATAGTAGCCTATAGTATATAGTATATAGTATAGGCCTAGTGCTCTGTGTGGTATAGTATAGCATACACTATAGTATAGTATAGTATAGTATAGTATAGTATAGTAATAATAATAGTCATAGTCATAGTCATAGTCAGTCATAGTCATAGTCATAGTCATAGTTATGGTTATAGTTACTGTTACAGTAAATAGTATAGTAATAGTATAGTATAGTATAGTAGCCTATAATGTATAGTGTATACTATATATTATAGGCCTAGTGTACTTTGTGGTATAGTATAGCATACAGTATAGTATAGTATAGTAATAATAATAGTAATAGTCATAGTCATAGTCATAGTTATGGTTATAGTTACTGTTACATTAATTAGTATAGTAACAGTGTAGTACATTATGGTAGCCTATAGTGTATAGTGTATAGTATATAGTACAGGCCTAGTGTACTGTGTGGTATAGTATAGCATAGAGTATGGTATAATATAATATAGTATAGTACAGTATAGTCTAGTATAGTATAGTGATAATAATAGTAATAGGCATAGTCATAGTCATAGTCATAGTTATGGTTATAGTTACAGTTACAGTAATTAGTATAGTAATAGTATAGTATAGTGTAGTAGCCTATAGTGTATAGTGTATGGTATATAGTATAGGCCTAGTTTACTCTGTGGTATAGTATAGCATACAGTGTAGTATAGTATGGCATACAGTATAGTATATAGTATATCATATAGTATAGTATATAGTATATTATAGAGTATAGTATATGTTTTATTATACAGTACAATTTATAGTGTATTATACTGTATAGGATATAGTATAGTATGCAGAATGGTATATAGGGGATTATTCCTGTGTTCGTCCATGGTCTGGAATTTAGGTTAAATTTTAGATTTAAGACCTCTCCTGGCACCACATTATCATAATCATCCTATCACATCATCGGGGTAATGTAACTCCGCCTTCCAGGCGCCCCAACCTCAGAAGTGGGTTACAACTAAGCCACTGCCAGGAGAGAAGACCAGAAATGTCGAAAAGACAACCTGGTGGCATTGGATTAAAAAAATATATATATGATATATGTCATATAGCCTATCTCATATGTCATATACCTCATATATGTCGTATATATCACATATCATATAATTATATCATATATCATAAATCTCATATATCATATATGTCATATGTCTTATATGTCATATAGGTCATACATCTCATGTGTCATGTATCTCATATATCATATACGTCATATGTCCCATATATCATATATGTAATATATCGCATATATTTCATATATCAAATAAGTCATGTCCCATATATCATATATGTCATATATTCCATATATCTCATATGTCATATATCTCATATATCATATACGTCATATGTCCCATATGTCATGTCATATATCTCATATATCATATACTTCATATGTCCCATATATCATTTATGTCATATATCTCATATATCTCATATGTCATATATCTCATGCATGTCGTAGTTATCATATAATTATATTGTATATCTCATATATCATATATGTCGTATATCTCATATATCATATGTCATATATCTCATATGTCATATATCACATATGTCATACGTCATATGTCCCATATATCATGTATGTCATATATCTCATATATCATATACGTCATATATCCCATATATCATATATATCATATGTCTCATATGTCATATATCTCATATATCATATACGTCATATGTCCCATATATCATATATCTCATATATCCCATATAACATGTATCTCATATATGTCATATAATATATATCATATATATATATATATATCTTATCATGTCATATATCATATTTATATTTCATATATAGACCAACTTATTGCTTTTATATTTTGTGATTTTAATATCAAGGAAATTAATTGATTTTCTCTTTTCATTTCTGTGGTAAACGTTAAATTATTATGCAATTTGTTGAAAGAATTAGTGACATCACTGTTTTTAATACTGTCGTCGTGTAAGATTAATGTATCGTCAACATACCGATTGTACATTAATATACAGTATTATTGTCTGTTATGATTTGGTTGACTGATTCATCTTCAATATTCTGTAGAAATATCTCAGCTAGTAATCCTGAGAGCGGGTTGCCCATTGCTACACCTTTGGTTTGTTTATAAAATCTGTTATTAAATGCAAAGTAATTTTGTTTAGTTACTATGTTAAGAAGTGTTGTTACTTGTTCTATTTCTTCTCTAGGTCTTTGTTTATAGATTAAATTTTCTTTTGTTATATCAATGGTTTCTAGTATGGGAATGTTTGTATAGATGTTAGTTATATCGATGGTAACATTTTTATATGTTTATTTAATGTAATGTTTTGTAAGTTACTACTTAATTGGTTCGTATTCCCTGTTGCCTGTTTATATTTGAGATCTATGTTGGTTTTTAGATACTGATGTAAAAATTTGCTAACCTTATAAGCTGGTGCATTCATGCAGTTTGTGACGGGTGGCCTGGATAAATAAATAAATTTGCTTTGTGGGTTTTTGGTAGTGTTTTTAGTTTAGAAATAGTGGGGTTCTTGAATTTTTGGGGATCAGGTTTTGAACTGATTTTAATGTTTCTCTTATTTCGTTTTGAAATGTATCGGTAGGGTCACACCTTATTTCAGTAATAATATTCTGTTCTATAATTTCAATTGTTTTATTAATATATTATTCTCTCTCCATTATGACAACTGCGTCTTTCATCTGCTTCGATGTGGATTAAATTGTGTAATGTTCTTTAATGTATTCATTTCTTTAATTTGTTTTTCAGCTTCTTCAAAGTCATTATCAGTTTTGGGTTTTGTTACATATTCATTGCAAACACATGAATGTACAAATTACAATTTCCAATATGCATATTTATGTACAAATCAAATTGAATTAAGTAACCATATCCTACATACATGGATAACTTTTAATCAAATGCGTATACTAATATTGTATTGGCATATTAAGACTCGTTTGGAAAGAAGACAAACATTGTGTTTAAATGTATTACGTACATGAGAGAAAATTGTTGTCAACTACTATTTGAATATGTAAAATGGTTAAATAAGCATATTTTACAAAAAATGAGTTAAGATTAAATTAAAATTGAATCGACATATCACACTCTTTTTATTAAAGTACGATTTGTCTATTGCATGTAGACGAAAAACTATCGTGGTATTATATATTACGAATCAATTCAATAAATCACTTAAACGTGTTAGGTAACTCGGAGTATAAAAAAATACAGTGTAAATTTATAATTGCATTAAAGATAAGTCATATGGTTGAACAGCATTCTCTTTGAACTTTTTAACTTGACATTTCTATAAATGCACGAAAGGGCTGAAGTAATAAAATATAAGAAATCATAATTTCTCACTTGGTTTCTATAAAGGTTAACATAACTCATCTTTGCAAATAATTGTGTTGGTCTAATTAAGATATCACTTGTAAATATCCAGTATTGTTAAGAAAAATATACAGAATTGGGATTAACTTGCTCGCTTGTAAATATCATTTTCAAGGGGTTGACTTCTTTCGGGGTTTTTAGCCTACGTTCATTATAAGCAACTCATTTACGAAGCGAGTTGCCAGGAAGTCTAAAAGTAGATAGCAATGGCAAGGGAAGTTTAATGAAAAATATTCCCTCATGTTTCTATAAAAGTACCTCTAAAATTGATTCTTAAGATGTATTCCTTTAAACATTTTGAAAACGAATATCAAAAGTTTGCTACAGGCGTTTTAAAGAATGTGCTTTTAGGAATAAAACGAGAAAGAGGTTTTGAATTTACCTTAAAAATGGCCGATAGATATTCACTGTGGTTAACTACATGGCCGTGGTACTTTGCCCCCCACCCCCAAGATTTCTGCTCCAATTTTCTTTTTAATAATCTCGAATTTAAGGTGTTGCAGCAATGATATTTCTACATAAAAACAAATGAAAAATGATCATCAAATAGGAAGAAATTCAAATTATACAGTCATCTCCCCTTAAAAGTAAGATTTACATGTATCGGAAGTAGTCTATGCAGGACACTGACAGCTTGTGTATGGGTGGGAGCGGGTCTCTCGGCTCCACAAGTAAAGAACCCTGGCCTCACACCACTTCTACACGGATGACAGTGATTGACAGGCCAGTTAGGGGAAGCTGTCTTGCTGAAACTTTCAGCTGTTGCCACGTTTACTCCTGGCTGGACTCTTTATAGTACATTATGCAACGAGCCTATAATGAAGGTAATTAAAAAGCGAGTATGGATATTTATGAAACGAGCGCAAGCTCGTTTCATAATTTTCATACGAGGTTCTTAATTACCATTATAGGCGAGTTTCATACGACTTTTTTAGCTCGACCATATTTCTAACTTGATATTATTAATTTTCTTTGAATCTGACTTTGGCCAATGTCCCGTGTGTTGTGAGATGTGCGCAGACGCGAAAGTATTGATTTTTTCCGAGGAACAGATGTTCACAATGACCTTGCTAGACCATAAGAACCTACAGAGATAACATTAAAAATAAATTAGACATTGAAAAACGAGATGACAAATTGAATTTATTTCAATATTATTTACAATTAACACTAATTATTATAGTAACAGAACATAACCTTCTGCGACAGCAGCCTCCGTGACTTTTCGCTAATTCTCTTTCGATTGCATATCCGAGAATAATCGATACTTGCGGTTTTATAACGGTACAAAGCTGACCTGTCATTGGCTGAACAGTTGTAACCTGAGTCGTCATTGGCTGAAAGACCTGACCTTTAATGAGTAGGTGTACTTTAATGAGGTCCATTAAAGGTCTGCTACCAGGTGTATAATTACTACATTTCGGCATGGTCGAGCATAAAATGTATTTTCTTTTGCAAGTGATTGGATTCTTTCAGTGTCCCGGTGCTTTCTATTTACGAACAAATTAAATCAGTTGAATAATAATAATAATAATAATAATAATAATAATAATAATAATAATAATAATAATAATAATAATAATACAACAGGTAATCACCGATCATCAAGTGGTGAACATGCCTGTCATTATATTAAGAAAAGTAAACTATCTGTTGTTGTGCCATCGTGCATTGAAATATGTATGCTATAGGCTAGGCCTGACTAATTTAGTAAGCAAGATTAGGTTCTATTATAAGTTATTTGCTACACAAAAATAACACTGAAAACTGTGATAAGGTGCATTATCACATACTATTACAGAGGAGTCCTGTAGCATTTTCAGGACACTTTTTTCCAACTACTCTTCGAAAACTGCAGAATTCATTGTGCCATGATAATCTGCAGGCGCACCTGCCATTTCCTTGTGAGTAACAGCTAGAGCGCCATCTATGAAACAAGGCACAATAACAATTCTGTCATCCTTTGCACCTGACATCGGTACCACACAGTTTTCGGAGTCGTCTGTTCAGTTCGTTATGACGTCGCACCAGGTTTCGTCTATACTTGGCTCGAAAACATGACGGCCTCTCTTCTTGGAATTGGTAATCCCTCATAAACCCCCATCCTCTACTCAACCCCTAGCCGCGTGGCAGAAATACAATAGATCCCAGCATTGCCAAATATAGCAGTCATTGCCTCTATACCTTTTCGGTTTCACCCGTTCTCAGTGTCTTTTTAGACATTTGTCGACGTGTTGTTTTATACCGTTGTGCGCTTCAATATGTCTAATTTATTCTGGCCATGATTAAAGAGTGTTGGAGCAGTCAGGCCTCCTGATTCACCTGAAGATCATGACAAGAACAAATAACACCGTCGAAGAAAACAGAATATGTTATTTGCAGAGGAGCGTAGCTAAGAAAACGAAGTGTTAAATTTATACGGCTAACGTTACAAATTCTATCCATAGAGTAATCGAAAGTTGAGGCAGTTTGATAAGTACAAATCTTAATCACTTAACATCGGACGCAACCGGCGGAGTTGGTAAAAAATATATATATGGGACATAGAAATTAAGAATTACGGTTGACCAACTGAAGAGAAAATAAATTAAAACAGAATTCGTTAAGATAGACGATTTTATGCGTGATTTACTTCGTCGAACAGTATGTGAACAGTACTCGAAAGAGATATCGCCAACAGCAAATAAATTTGCGGAAATATTCTGGCCTGAATTGTACATTATGTTTAAGAATGCAGAAAAAATTTCATTCGATTCTATCCAGCACTTTCGGAATTACCAGGAAAAGGGTTTTAAGGAATATAGTTTGCGAAGAAGAAAAAAAAGCTTAGGGTAAACTAGGGTCTGTTGGACAGTCGGGCATGTTGGACACTCCGTACTTTAACGTGTTACCACGCCACTTGTAGGCACCACATTCAGCTAGAAGTAAATGACGGAAGTAGCCCCACTCGTGGCTACTTCAGTCATTGACTTCTAGCTGAATGTGGTGCCCACAAGTGGCGTGGTAACACGTTAAAGTACGAAGTGTCCAACATGCCCGACTGTCCAACAGACCCTAGTTTACCCTATGCCGTATTCCACGTAACAGCTATTATAGCCAATGCCGCACTTTACATTAAAAATCATAATTTCAGAACTAATACAGAGCCACTTGCGTAGCTCAGATGGCTGAGTTAACTGCCGATCCGAAGTTACACTCGGGCGTGGGTTCAGTTCCCGCTTTGTCTGATTTATCTGATTGGGTTTTTTCCGAGGTTTTTCTCAACAGTAAGGCGAATGTCAGGTAATCTATAGCGAATCCTCGGCCTTATCTCGTCAAATACCACTTTGCTATCACCAATCCCATCGATATTAAATAACCTAGTAATTGATACAGTGTCGTTAAATAACTAAAAAAAACTAATACAGGTTGTTTTACCTGAATGAACTTCAATAGTTGGTGTAGAAATTTAAATTTTATACTAGGCGTATATATTACATAACAGAATTTTAAGGTATAAGAAGTGTACATGCCCCCTTAATTAATTCAATCGTATTTCGTATCTTATAACGTTCCTTAGCCCTACAGAAAATTTGCATCGAATCGGCAACTAAACTGGCAGAGAAACAAATATATTCTTTTGTGCTTTAATATGATTTTCGTGTTATGAAATAATGATGTAAAAGGAATACATTTATCCATGACTGGTATCTAAACTGATCTTTATTTCACCGTCCTTAGCAACCTAAATAATGATGTTATTCACAGCAGTGCTTAAAAGTTTTCTAACTTACAGCAGTGAATTAAATGTTTTTAAATCTCTCTCTACATGACAACCAACATATTCGCAGTAACAAAATGAATATATATGAACTTCTTTTCCAACAACACATTACAAAGAAAAGACTTACAATTTAAAATTAAATTTACATACCAGTAATGAATAAAATATTGTATAGCATACTAGAGTAAACGGATTTTATGCAATCGTGGACATTATTACCCAAAATCTAATTTTACTCTCTTGTACTATAAATTTCTATTCAATGATTACAGTTTCCGAAAATTTTACCAGCGCAACATCCTTAATTAAGTATAAAATTCTGGAACTTCAATAACATGAGAATTTAACACTTATATAATTCTGCATTCCCTTGTTTATTTAGGCAAAACATGTTAGTGAAAATATAAATATAAAGTATTTTTAAAATAAGTTTGTTCATTTTTATACCAATTGTGTTTTAGTAATCATAAATTAAGGTATATTACAAATATAATATAGTCTCGCTGAAAATCGCGGTTTCACGGAACACAGTTTGAAAAAGTTTGCAAATTACAATGACTTCAAGAATTGGCAACTCGGCTAAGGGTTTATCCCTTGCGCGTGCCTGCAGTTAACTGGTGAAGGGGATGAGGGAAGGTCGTCATGTTTTCGTGCGAAGTATACAAACACATCACTGTAGCCTTGTAAACGCAAGTCTTGTCTGTTCGAGATGCGAGTAGCTCCAGGCAGTGACGTTACTGGCTTCAGCTATAGTTGGTTTTCTTCACACTTTCTTATGTAAAAACCCCATACTTCGGAGCAATCTACGAGCAGTACTTTTGCCATAAGGAAATTCGTAGTCAGCGCCACTAGTTTCCTCGCTTTACGGACTCTACTGTCGGTGAAATTCCACTCTTGCATGGCAGCATTCGTGCACAAGATCATGTCAGAAATCATCGATTTTTCAAAAGGACGGCTTCCCTTTCTTCCCTTCTTTTTCCGGAGTGTGATACGTAGATGGATCTTCAATATTTTATATTCTCTTCATGCTCCTTAAACTAAGACCCGTCGCCTCTTCCACCAATTGATTAATATTCCTTCTTTCAAATTTCCGCCATTTTGAATTATTCTTCTAATAAAGTTCTTAAGTGGACACTCAACTATATTGTGGAACTTTTTTCCTATTTGACCAATCTTTTTCAAATTTGGAGAAAAAGTTTAATATACACATGGAAAGTAACATGCAAAATCGCAGCTCATTAGATCCAATACTTTTCAAAATAAAAAAATATTTCAATTTTTAATCAATCATTAATTGAAATATCACTTTTAATTATCATTTTTTATTTTTTGGCTTTGTGCATTTGACTGTGACTTCTCAATGACTAGGGGAAGAATTGAATTAGTTCTGTCACGTAAATTAGTGTAGAAATTTAAGTTTTCATTTCTACGACACTTTTTCTGCAATTTTCACGTTGAGTGTCCCCTTAACATTTTGTACACTTTGTTTTTGTAACTTCGTCTCCTTTCCTATTGACGATTTATTACAATTCTTACTGTAGAGGCACTTCACTATTACTATACTTTATCCACGGCCGAAAGAAATTAAACATTGTAAATTCACAATCATACTGCTGCGCTGCAACTGAACCGTGATGCAGTGGCAAGGCACTTGGAATACTCTGATGCAGTGACAGGGATATTCCTTCAAAAATGTAAAATTCACAACACAGCATTCTCGGCGGTCTCCTGGCGGTACCTTTGTCCACAGTTTCACTAATTGGGGGAGCGAGGCAGTCAGATTTATGGCTTCCTGAACCCAACTCTGCAACGAAGGTTCTTTACTTGTGAAACCAAGATGTGGAGATTATAAAAAATCTCTATCCATAAGTGAGTTAAGGTATTAAATATTTAGGCCAGTATAACTGATTCTGTGTATCAATTCCGTTATGGTCGGGGACGGAGATGAGAGACACTACTCAAAAGTGGAAATTAAAAAAAATATATTATTAAACTCGCAGTTGTTGAGTAGCTGTGTAAACATTTTTCGGAAATCACAGCGCACTTAAACTTTAAGATGAGTAGACCTACAGGCAAATTATTATTTTAATAAAAATTATTTTATTTTTGTTTTGGGAAATTGAGAAGGGAGAACTATCTGATTATGGCTCTTATGACGTTTCATTGTAAAAATCTATAGAAAGCAGCAATTTAAAGTAGAGTAGTAGTAGTAGTAGTAGTAGTAGTAGTAGTAGTAGTAGTAGTAGTAGTAGTAGTAGTAATAGTAGTAGTAGTAGCAGTAGTTGCAGTGGCAGTAGTAGTAGTTTTAGTAGTAGTGCTAGTAGTAGTGGCAGTAATAGTATTAGTGGTAGTAGTAGTGACAGTAATAGTAGTAGTAGTGGTAGTGGTAGTAGTAGTAGTAATAGTGGTAGTAGTAGTTGTAGTGGCAGTAGTAGTAGTTGTAGTGGCACTAGTAATAGTAGTAGTAGTAGTGGTGGCAGTAGTAGTAGTGGTAGTAGTATTAGTTATAGTAGTAGTGGCAGTAGTAGTAGTAGTGGTAGTAGTAGTTGTAGTGGCTGTAGTAGTAGTAGCAGTAGCAGTAGCATTAGTAGTAGTAGTAGTAGCAGTAGTATTAGTAGTAGTAGCAGCAGCAGCAGTAGTAGCAATAGCAGTAGCAGCAGCAGCAGTAGCAGTAGTAGCAGTAGCAGTAGCATTAGTAGTAGTAGTAGCAGTAGCATTAGTAGTAGTAGCAGTAGCAGTAGCATTAGTAGTAGTAGCAGCAGCAGCAGTAGTAGCAATAGCAGTAGCAGTAGTAGTAGTAGTAGTAGTAGTACAGGTAGTAGTATTCCTCCTTTGTCTTCCCTCTATTCTGTTCCTGATAACTGTGCAATCTTTATCTACGAGTGCATTACTCTTGATTATAAACTCTCTTGGCTGCAATCTAACTAATTCTTCTCTACAACCCTTGCGGTGGCTGAGTGGCCAGACGCAGGCGGCCGGGGTTCGAGTCCCGGTCAGAAATCCATAGTGACACTTGTGGCGGACATGGTCTCAGTTGGGGTTTTTCTCGGGGTTCTCCCGTTTTCCCCCATATTAGGCATTCACACCATTCCGTCACCATTTCTCCATTCCGTAGCATTCCCCGAACGCCGGCTGGGGACGCACGGAGGGGGCTGGCCTAGGGACGAGTGGGGTTGCCTGCTCGACACCTGGGCACACAGAGAACCTTAGTGTGGTCAGCCGGTGTGGGTTTGGGAATGCGCCACTAGAGGGTTAGCACAATAGATCTCAATAGGTCGCAGTGCTGGGCCATAGTGCCTCACCCCGTAAATTGCATTCCATTCCATTCCAAACCTTTTCTACTATCATTGCTGCCTTCCATTACTATTGTCCCTAATTTTCTGTTTATCTTCAAGCATCTTATCTCTGACTAATATTCACTAATTATCTGAATTGCTCTTCTTCATCTGCATTTCAACATTACATTATTCGGCTCTTTTTCACCGACCTTTTCTCAGGATTTTACTCTTGCATTCATTCAAGATTATGTAATTATCGGAAATTCCATCGTGTTAATTGAATCTTTTGTTAAACTAAATTGAAAATCAGAGATGCGCTCAGGCGTGGGTTCGATTACCGCTTTGGTTGATTATGTTTGCTATTTCTCAGAGGCTAATACTAAATATAAGATGAATGTCAAGTAATAAAATGACGAATCTCAGGCCACACCTCGCCAAGTATCATCTCGCTGTCACCAATTACATTCAAGTGAAGCAAATAATATTTCAAATCCTCAACAAAATGTGTCGTTTACTTTCTGTAACAGTTTCATAGTAACAGCTCCCTAAAAATAATTATTATAAGGAATCATCTGTGTACCGAAGCGCCAGCAGAATGCTTTGTTGTGTAGTCAGTTTGCTCCAGAATGGTACACATGACATATAATAATTTTATCAAGAATTAATAGATCCTTACCTGAAATTAAAGCACACAATCGCTAACCACTGTGAGACACTTGAGACGATTTCTTCAGTGATATTTCATGTTATTCTTATGCATGTACCACTTTTTGCGACGTTGAAAAGAGTTTCTTGCAGTGTAAGTATTGTTTAAGCGACCACTTCACTTCAATTTCGGCTATTTTCATATGTACACCATTCTTCACTGCAACGCTAGTGCGATATAGCTACCTGGTGGCCCATCTGCGCCGTCTTTTTTGTACTAGACTTCCATTAATGCACAAAATGCTAAACAGTTGCCTATTAAGAACATCACGTCAAGAAAAAAGCGTTGAGCATATGGTGCTGTTGCCATAGAAACGTCTATCTACCACATAGTTTCTACAAAGTTGTAGGCAAGGCCCATAAAACAATTGTTTTTTCTTTGTATATTTCAGAGGCTTAGGGAACGGATACCGAAACAAATGCAAGCATTTGATTCTAGTTTCATAGTGGTTGCAACGCCAAGTACAACTAGTAACAGGTTAAGAACCCGCTCTGTTTACTTTGTTCCTGTTTTGTTACTAATTATGATAACAGAGGTGTTTCTGGTGCGTTTAGTAATGAGGGGTACACCGACAAATTTCTGCTGAATGGTGAAACACGACAAAATGTAACTGCAGCTCGTAGGCTTTACTGGCAGTGCTTTAAAAGTGATGTTAATGAATAATAATAATAATAATAATAATAATAATAATAATAATAATAGTAATAATATTAATAGTAATAATAGTAATAATAAAAATAGTAATAATAATAATAATAATAATAATAATAATAATAATCATCATCATCATCATCACAAACTACAAATCTCTTTCATTAAACTGTATTTAGCCACGGATCTAAACCAGCGACAATCGCCATCGCATTGATTTCATGAAGGCATTGCCCCTGTAATGTAGAAAATCATTCCTACCCTTCTGTTTGATGACTTTTCTATAATCTTTTTTAAAGCTGCGCAGATGGGTTACTTGGTGTAATACTCCCGGTATATCTTGACCGATAGCAACCGTTAGATCGGAAGTGGTTAGTACCTACTGCGCATGCGTTACATTTACATTTAAATTGGTTACAATATTTCAGTTGTATTATTCATACATACATACATACATACATACATACATACATACATACATACATACATATATATACACATAATACATACATACATATATATACACATAATACATACATACATATATATACACATAATACATACATACATACATACATAATACATACATACAGTACATACATACATACATACAGTACATACATACATACATACATACAGTACATACATACATACGTACATACATACATACATACATACAGTACATACATAAATACATACATACATACATAATACATACATACGTACATACATACATACATACAGTACATACATACATAGATACATACATACAGTACATACATACATACATAGATACATACATACATACATACATACATGTTCTGCACAAGGTCAGATCTTTCACTGCAAACCCAGCATTCTTCAATAGTTCCTGTTTTCTGCCTTCCTCTTAGTTTCCGCATATGATCGACTTATCCTAATGTCATCCATTATTTCATATCTTCTTCTAACCAAAACTCGACCCTGTTCACCATTCCTTCCATTGCGTCCTTCAGTAGGCAGTTTCTTCTCAGCCAGTGACCCAAAAATTCCTTTTTCTCTTTCTGTCCTGTTTGAGCATTATTCTTTCTTGAACTTTTTCCCACACAGCTTCATTTCTTATTCTGCCTGTCCACTTCACAAGTTCCATTCTTTTCCATATCCACATTTCAAATGCTTCTGCTAATTTCTCTTCATTTCTGCGTAACGTCCATGTTTCTGCTCCATATAATGCCACATTCCACACAAAACACTTCACTAGTCTCTTCTTTAGTTCATTTTCCAGAGGTCCGCAGAAGATGCTCCTTTTTCTATTAAAAGCTTCCTCGGCTATTGCTATCCTCCTTTGACTTCCTTGCCGCAGCTCACGTTTTTTTATTTGGTTATTTAACGATGCTGCATCAGCCACTAAGTTATTTAGCGTCGATGAGATTGGTGATAACGAGATGGTATTTGGCGAGATGAGGCCGAGGATTCGCCATTTATGTTACCTGGCATTCACCTTATAGTTGGAGAAAGCCTCGGAAAAAACACAACTAGGTAATCAGTCCAAGCGGGTATCGAACCCGCACCCGGCCGCAACTTCAGACCGGCAGAAAAGCGCCTTAACCGACTGAACCACGCCGGTGGCGCAGCTCATGTTACTGCTTATAGTACACTCCAAGTATTTGAAGCTGTTCACTTGCTCTACTCTCTCATTTAGAATTCGCAAGTTTACCTTCTTTATTTTTCATCCTAGGGCCATGGTCTTCGTCTTGTTTGTATTTATCTTCACCCCATACTGCTCACAGCTGTCATTTAGCTCCTGTAGCATATCTCTTAGTATCGTCTCCTCTTCTGGTAACAACGCCATATCATCAGGAAATTTTATGCACTTTATTCTTCTTCTTCTTCCTACTTTCACCCCTCCCATGTTGTGAAAACAGTTCTTTACCGAATCCTGCAATAAATGTTGGACATGGAAATGGCGTGCCTGTTGTACACCTCTCCCTATTTCACTTCCTTCCTTTGCTATTTAATTTTACAATATGTTAGTAAAGGGTTAGTACATTAAAATAAAACTCATCGATTTCAGCATAGTCTGTAGTTTCTTTGGATACGACTGTGTGATCCATAAAGGGAAGAGTGTAATGCTTTCGTTTTCACATGAACGAGCAATGATAAAATGCTCAGTTAACTTCAGATAATGGTCTGCAATTCCGCTCTCTAAATTATTTCACCGAATAGTAGAACTTCTATCACGAAATTTTATATCATAAAACGTTTGTTTCTCTAAATTTTGAGGAATGACTTGAAGAACTCTAATTACATATTATACAAATTTAATAATATTGTATTCGAAAGCATTTTTTCACTGAAGAAATATATATGGACGAAATAACGGAAATTAAAATAGGAAACAGAATTGAAATTGTAACCAAGTCGATTAGTTCCTATATTTTCTCATGAAAATAAATATTAATACACTTACAAATCACTTTCACTATGTTTTATCAATAGGAGCAGTTTTTAGAGGCATACACTTCACAATATATACAACGTTGAAATATTAAACAGTTGATAATTTATTGACTTATACCATCGCAATGGAATCTTTGAACTTCAATATTGCACCACCATGCTGAAGGATATAATCATAATTTCTAAAATAACGATAAATTTTACCATTGTCTGCAATATTCATTAACCTTCTATGCTACAGCAATGTAGAGGTACAAAAATATACTTCAGAATATTAGTTTTTTTTTTTAATTTTCATCATTCTATTTATTCAAGAATGTTAGAACATATAACACTGAAGAATCTTTCTAAATTTTATTCTTGCAATCGAAAATTATAATTCTTCTGCTGTAGCAGAAAACTGGAAAGAATTTATTAAAAGTGTAACAAAACCGAAGTTGAACTGAACTGCAATAATGTGCAACGAAAATGTGACTTTACATAGAGGCGAAGTGACTCTGGGAGGAAGACAGTCGTGAAGGAAGAAGACACTCAGTCGCCTTACTCATATTGACAAATAGTGACAACTGCGTGGGAAGACATCTTTATCGCCTCAATGTAACATATTCTGAAATAAGCTGATATTATTATTGTGCAGTACGACGACCTGGATCAGTAATAAGAACAACGGCGGTGTGAAAAGGGACAAAAGGGACAACAGAATGTATTAAGACAACCCAGAGAACATTAAATGACATGTAAAATATTATATTTGAAATGTAAGAGTAATGATTAGTAAAAATGTAGACCTCTAGGGCAGGCGGAAAAACTTGTAAGGTGATTTATTATATACAGTAAGTGCAATAATAACTGCCAGCATATATATTTTGGGAAATCTTCAGAAATCAGACGGTCAAGACACATACAGAGAAAAGAATTAGCTCAAAAACTAGCAGAAAATATGGAATTGGAAATGATTTGCGCAATACCTAACAGAATATAATCTTCTTCTTCTAAATTAAGGGTGTAGATTACTTGGACACAAATGACCCCTTGTGCACCCCAGAAACTGGAGATTAACCTACAAGACCGCAATGAGTTACCAGTTTTGCTGTGCTGCTGGGATTAATTTCTTCAGAAGAGGCAATGTTTGCTTCCCGAGATAACAATGCCTGATTGGCTTAGATCTGGGCAATCCAGCAAAATGTGAAATGATAATAAATAAAGAAACAAGAAACAAGAAACAAAAGTTGCCTAAATTCATGTCAAAAATATTATCCATCGTACCGAAAGTTACCTTAAACTTTAGCTATCGAGTATACACTCATATGCATGGCACTACGACAGGGGGAAAAATAACAGACAAAAAGAATGACATCAAGCATTTCTTCATATTTTTCGTTGCACTAAAATGCAGTGATTGAGTGTGTTAATAATGTGGCTTTTATAAATTGAGACCAAAAAGATATGAAATGGAAACCTAAATACTGATGCAAGAAGAAAGAGTATGAACATAAATTGAAAATGACAAATAATGGATAATGGAATATACTTGCCCACATGGTAGGGAGGTTGGGATGGGCAGGGCGGGACTCGACATGCAGCCACCTCCACGTGGTGAGTCCTGGGTTGTTTCAGTTCAAAAGATTGAAACAAGCAAAGAGCTGCATCTATTCTGCGAATGATGGTACGAAAATTCATATCAATTGTTGGCGGTACATTGTTCTACACATCTCCCGAGTTTGGAGTCGTTCGGGTCATTATTTCTGGGCGTTGCACTTTTCAAAAACAGATATCACCAAAATCAGGTAAAATCACAATGACTTGTACTGAAATAATAATAAATATATTGTATAATATTTATTTATGATTGATCTAATTTTAAAATATATTTTGTCTCACGACGAAAAATTCAGTTATTTCACCAAAACATTTTTATTCTGTTTGATCACATACAGCACCAGTTTTGCCGAAATGCAGTTGATATCACAACAGGATGGAGCACCACCTCATTTTGGTGTAGCAGAGAGGGACTTCTTGAACCAGCAATTCCACGAATGGATATGCCGTCATAACACAACAGAATGGCCACCCAGATCATGCGACCTGACGTCATGTGCTTTTCGCAGTGGGGTAAGTTATCCTGAAAAACGATGTTTTTGCTCAGAAACCGCAGGATCTGCATCAGTTGCAACAGATGATCGAATAGTCATTCGTGAAAATCGATGAAAATCGTGAGTTATGTTCTGTCATCTGTAAATTAGTTATGAATTGTGTATTGAGAATCAGGGCCCTCCATTTTGATCAAAATCTGTAAAGGAATGTGTAGTCGAATGTAAATTGAATGTAATTGAATGAAGTACTACTACTAGTAGTAGTTGTTGTAATAGTAGTAGTAGTAGTAGTAGTAGTAGTAGTAGTAGTAGTAGTAGTAGTAGTAGTAGTAATAGTAGTAGTTTTATTTTGCGTAGCAGAGTTACGGCCATAAGGCCTTCTCTTCCACTCAACCAACCAGGTTTCAATAATATACATGAAATACAAAATTATGTCGTAGATTATAAAACAACACAAAAGAAGATACCTTAGAAATTACATAAAATATAGTAGAAAATTACAAATAGTCAAGATTAGTTACATAATAGGCTATAAGGACAGTACAAAATAAAGCAGAAAATTACATGAAATCAAAATCATTACCATAACATAAGGGGAATATGTATATACACAATTTATAAGACATAAACTGCTCGAGATAAATTCGACGATTAATTCACTTGAGTAATATACAATTAATATACTAATAAGAAAATACATGTGGGTTACAAGATATAAAATGTTGAATAGTAAAATCGTACTATAGTGAGGATCACGTAAGTGTACCGTAGTTCCTACAATCTAATTTGCCTGTCTCTTCAGTGTTGCCAACTAATACCAGATATCACCAGAAAGGGGTAAAATCACAACACAACGTAATGAAATAATAATAATAATAATAATAATAATAATAATAATAATAATAATAATACAGGATTAACAATAATGTCTTGCTTATTTACCACATCTCATTTTTATGTTGCGAGGTTTTTCCTAAATGGTACAATATAGTATGATACAGTATATTTTTCTCCTTGACTTCTCGCATACTATGTTGGTAATTATGATTAGTATAATCTAATATTAAAATCTATTTCGTCTGGCAATATGAAATTCATTGCTTTGACTAAACAGTTTATGATTCATGAGACGTAACCTAAAAATATACTTACTTGTTTTCATTTTCATCTCTTTCCTTTACTGCAAAACGAAATTGTTGCTGCCAAAATAACAGTTAGAAAATAACTGCCAGTTGTAGTATTTGTCAGTACCCGAAATTGGAAACGAAGTTGGTAGAAGGAAATTCAACCTGAGAGCTAGAAAATCAATATAATCCACTAGCATATGTAGTAATAGGGAAAAAATGGTTGGGTTTCACCCTTAGGGTATTAAGTAAGGTAATCCGCACTATATATGGCATGCAGATACAAATGATTAAGTAATCTATCAAGATAATAACGGAAAAAAAGAAGAGAGAGGAGAAAAAAAACTTGGTCATTTAAGACTATTTAGAAACTTCCGCAAGAGTCTAGTTCTGTTCAATAAAAACATTTCTAAGTAGAGTGTACGTAAAAGATTTTAGACCCCGAATGCTCCTGATTTCCTGTGACAAGGAATTCCAGGAACTGGCTGTGTGTATTGTGAAGGTAGCGGAGTATAGAGATGTTTGATGATATGGAATTGATAGAACAAGGTTATGTTGTGAACGCGTATCACGGTTGTGGTGGGATGCTAAAAGTTTGAAGCGAGGAACTAGGTAAATAGGTGTGGAATTATTTAAAATCTGATACAGCAGAGTGAATGAACTGAACCTCTCTCGTAAACGAAGCCAAGATAATTGTAAGAAATACTCGGAGACATGATCATAGCGACGGCTGTTAAAAATGAAACGGACACAAGCATTATGAACACGCTGAAGTCTAAATGACAATTCAACACTAAGGTCACTATACAAAACGTGGCAGTAGTCAAAGTAAGGCATCACCAGGGTCTGCATCAAGATCTGTCTCAGTTTAGAAGGAAAGTGAAATGTAAGGAAGTGTTTGGAGGAAGCGACCTTTAACCCATCCTGTATGTGATGTTTATTTATTATTACGGCATTATTTATTAACAATATTAATATAATTATTAATTACGTTCAAATTTAAAAAAAACTGGCTAGTAACTTTCGTTTTATGAATGTTGGCATTCTTCAAAGGGAAACAATGCTCTCAACGTTACATGTAAAAAGTAACTGCCAGTTGTAGTCGGTATTTGCCAGTACCGAAGTTCGAAACTAAGTTAGCGAAAGAAAATTCAACCTAACACCTAAGAAGTTACTATATTGAACTAGCATATGTACAGCAGTAATATGGGAAGATGGCTAGCTAATAATATCAACAAATTCCAATCTAAAAGAAATATAAAATAATCCGATTATTAAACAGGAAATACAAACGATAAAATTATAAAAAGAAAATATAAGACAATATAATGCCTTCATCACAAAAGCAGACAAATAGAAAGCAACAGTAGTTACGGAAAAAGCAACTGATATAGAAAAAAATACAAAAATTCATTTCGGATAATAACTTTGAACTAATCAAATCAGATTCTACTACCAAATTTAAATATAACTTTAAAAAGTATCATAAAAACTATAGACTTAATTTTAACCGCAACAGAAAAACAGATGAAACCTCAACCACCAAAAATAAAAGCACTACCAAATAAATAAATAAATAAAAAATAATTAAATAAGTAAGTAAATAAATAAATAAATTAAATAAATTAAATAAATAAATTAAATAAATAAATTAAATAAATAAAATAAATAATTCAATCAATCAATCAACCAATCATTCCGGTGTCATAGCAGCTGTCGCCGTATTCCGGAAACCAAACGCCACTCCTCTGTGTTACTTGGTGTTTCGTTTTTTTAGCATTTTTTTGTTTTACAATGAACGAGAATCTAGCCCGTTGCACCAACGTCCAACCTGGAGGACCAGGTAATTTTTGTTCAAGGTTATCTTCCTTTAGCCTTTGATAAACTATTATCAAACTACAAGGAAGTAGTGCCAGTTTTGGTCCCCCCTGGGTATTTTATTTCCCCAGTACCCTCCATATCTGACAGGTTTTCCCCTATCCGCCTCCGGTGGGAGACCAACAACTCCACACGACAGCACTACCTAAAATTCACAAACAAAACGTCCCCGTTACACCAACTTGCAACGCAACGAACTTTCCACAAAGATATCCCTGCGCCGGCTGAGTAGTCAGACTTCCGGTCTGTCTCGCAGACGGCCTGAGTTCGACTCCCGGTCAGTTCTGTGATTTTTCATTGAAAAATCCATAGTGACAGTTCTGGCGGACAAGGTCGCAGTTGAGTTTTTTTCCTGGGTTCTCCCACTTCTCTATATTAGGCACACTACTTCATTTCGTCATCAGTCCTTAGCATTCCCCGATCGCCGGATGGCGACGCACGTAGGCGGCTGGCCTGGAACGACGGAGATTACCTGGTCGAAACCTTAGTGTAGTCAGCCGGTTTGGGTTTGAGAATGCGCCTATCTTGAGCTTAGCGCAATAAATCGTAATAGGTCGTAGTGCTGGGCCATAGTGACCCCTTCCCGCAAGTTCTGTTCCATAGATGTCCAATTGTAACTCGTACGAGGCAACCCCTGGATAAGCAACCCGCTGCGCATATTCCTTAATGTCGTTTTTCCTATTTCATATGGAAATTTATTGACCTTAGCAGAGCAAGCTTGACGTGCAGTATCTCCTGTTTCTATAGGCGTTTGGAGATCCATGTTCTATTCCATTTCTACAAACATATTTTTTTTCTCTTTTATTTAGGAGGGAACTCGAACGCTTACATTCCAGCCTGAGGCTTATTGTGCTTACCACTCCTATTCTGTGAATTATTGGGTAGCGGAACGGCCGCGCTTTTGTACAAGTACAGCACGCCGCACCGTGAACTTAACCCGAGCTACTGTATGAATGATACATTTTTTGAAATATGGTTTATTTATCGACGCTCGCAACAGCCGAGGTTACATCAGCGTCGCCGGTGTGCCTGTATTTTGTCCCTCAGGAGTTCTTTTACATGCCAGTAAATATAATGACATGAGCCTGTCGCATTTAACCCATTTATGCCCATAAATTTTTCTTATTGAATATTTTCATAATTTTCGCACCGCCACATGAAACTGAAATGGAAGGGCTGCAGGATCCTTTGATTCTTCTAGTATACACAACAATGAAATAAAAGTTAATACTATAATTCATTCCTTTGCATTTTTGCAGAACAATAATTAATGCAGAGTGTTGTGAAAAAGCAATACTAGGCAGATATGGGTTAAGCAAACTTAAATACCATCGACTTGGGCTGGGATCGAACCCGCAATCCATACCGACTGTATGGATGGTGATGATATGTGAATTCATGATAGAGAAATGAGTCCGAGGTGCTATTCTGCTGCAAGTGGTTGAGGGAAAATCCCGGAGAAAACCAGGAAACCCTCAACCAGGTAATTTGTCTCAATTAGGAGTTGAACCCGAGCCTGTTCGTTTCACGGTGTGACGTGGTAACCGTTACTGAACAGCGGTGGACTATAGAAATACCTTAGAACAAATTTTAAATACAATAAAGGCTACAATGTTTAATTATACACAGTGATAATGGTGGAAATAAGCATGTAGCAATTTTAATTTCTTCATTTATCCTATTGGTCGTGCAATTACAGTACCGAATTGCAATGTACTACAAGATACATTCTCAGTGTCTCAAACGTAAATCTTTTTCTGTTGCCTGCCAAAGTTTGTACTGTAGAAAGCTGCGCTCTACGTCGCATAACGTGATAGGAGCAAAACGAAAAACCCTAACATCATTGCAGTCTCTAAGAGACAGTCCTTTATTCTCGGGTGACTCTATGTCCACTAATTTGCTGTTTATGTTACACAGTGTTCCATATCCGTTATTTTTTACATAAAACTGATTTCCACTTCTGTTTTACACGTTCAGTACCGGTGTACTTGATGTCTCATTAATTCTCCGCAACATTTTCTAAATTAATTTGAGGGCTTCCGGCATCTCTTGCTGTGACTTTTCTAACCCTGTAATAGTTTCAAACACAGTTTGTATGAAAACCAAATTATTCGTCAGAAGCTTCAAATCCAGCTGCCTGGTGGCCCTTCATTTGTTGAGCTGGACTTCCCTTCGTGCATAAAACGCTAAAGAGGGTTAGGGAACGAATCCCAGAACAAGTGCAAACGTTTGAATCGATTGCAACGTCAAGTACAAGTAGTAAGAGGGTTCTGAATCCGCTTCATTTACTGCGTTCCTGTTTTCTTACTAATTATAACAGCGGTGCAAAAGGTGCGATAGAAAGTATTAAGACAATGCCAGAGAACATTACATGACGTGAAGCTTAATTTAACGAAACTAAAAAATGAATAGTAAAAATGTACACCTCTAGGCAGACGAACAAATCTTAAAATTATGTGTTTTATAAATCTAATAACTGCCAGCATATTAAGGAAAGAATACATTTTGAGAAATCTTCACAATTCACATAGTGTAGACACTTATATAGAGGAAAGAATTGGGTGAAAACTTCGTAGAAAATGTGGAATTGAAAATGCTATGCGTAATCACTGATGCGTAATGTAATCTTCTTCTCCTTCTCCTTCTAAATGAAGGGTGTAGATTACTGCTGTAACACTTGGGCACAAATGGCCCCTTGTGCACTCCATATACTGGAGATCAGCCCAGAAGACCGCAATGTGTTACCAGCTTTGCTATGCTACTGGGATTAATTTCCTCAGAAGTGACAACATTTGATAACGAGTCTGATTTGGCTTAGACCTGGACAATCCAGCAAAATGTGAAGTGATAACTCGGCCTCCAACCCACATTTCCTACAAGTTGAGTCAACATGTAGGGGCTTATTTAGATGACAGTGTCCGGTCAACATTCCAGTTAACCATCTTAAAAATTCTCCTTCCCAGTACCAGGTGTAGTTCAGTTGAGTCAGGTTAAAACTCTCAATAAGGAGTTTAGCCTGTTATATGGCTGGTGTAGATCTCCAGGTTCTAGCAAACTTTTCAACAGGTTCTCCTTTAGGGCCAGTTTCATTATATACTTAGAGATTCGAGCACAGAGCTCCGGGCACAGCATTGAATGGAAGTTCCTTGCTTGGCCAATAGGCCGGCTTGTTATTGTCAGACATTTCACTATGTCCTGGGACATTGGATAGACTTTCCAGGCTAGTTCTGCATTCTTCAACCAGCCTGGAGTCGACCCTGTGCGCACTTAGCACACCCTGTGCAGCTTGGCTATCAGAGGAAATAAAGATATTCAGGCCTTGGCATGATCTAGTTAGGTTTTCTGAGTTCATTTTTTAAAGTTCCAATAAATCAATTAATACATACAAAGGAAATGCTATTCAATCATGTGACTTATCTTTAAAGCAAATTATAAACTTACATTGTATTTTACATTGTTAACGTTTTCGCCATTCCATCCTTCTCCATAGCCATGTTTCAAATGCTTTTATTCGCTTCTCTTCACTTCGTCGTAATGTCCTCGTTTCTGCTCTATCCACTGCCAATCTCCACACAAAGCACTTCAATAATCTCGTCTTTAGTTCCTTTTCCAGACGTCCGCAGAAGATGCTCCTTTTTCTATTAAAAGCTTCCTTTGACATAGCTATTCTCCTTTCAATTTCCTGGCAGCAGCTCATGTTACTGCACTTAGCACACTCCAAGCATTTGAAGCTGTTTACTTGCTCTACTGCCTCATTCAGTATTCGCACATTTACCTCCTTGATTTTTCCGACAACCATGGTCTACGCCTTCTTTACATTTACTTTCACTCCACACTGCTCACAGCTCCAGTAGCTTATCTCTTTGTATTATCTTCTCTTCTGTTAACAGCGCCATAACATCTGGTAATCTTATGCAATTTATTCTTCTGCCTCCTACTTTTACCCCTCCCTTGTTCTGAAAACAGTTCTTCACTAAATCCTCCAAGTAGATGTTGAACATGGTAGATGATAAAGGGCAAACTTGTCGTACTCCTCTCCCCATTTCACTTCCTTCAGACATTTCTTGTACTATTTAAGCTTACAACATTATAGTAAACGTCTAGTAAATTAAAATAAAACTCGTCGATTCCAGTACAATCCGCAGTTTCTTTAGATACGACTGTATGATCCATAAAGGAAAGAGTCTAATGATTTCATTTTCACATGAACAAGCAATAGTAAACTGCACAGTTAACTTCAGATAATGCTCTACAATTCCGCTCTCTAAATTATTTCGCCGAATATTAGGACATCTGTTACTGCAGTTTTATAATACAAAACATTTGTTTCTCTAAATTTTGAGGGATGACTTGAAGAAATCTCATTACATGTTATACAAATTTAATAATCTTGTATTTGAATAATTTCAAGGGAAAAATTGTTCCGGGGCTGGGTATCGATCCCGGGACCTCTGGTTGAACGTGCTATGACCATCCTTCTTTATCCATAAATACAAACAAAGTAAATCGTGTAATACAGCGCTTCTGAAAGTTTGGAATTCTGTGAATCGTAAATTGTATTTAAATAGTATTTTAAATTTGGAGAATGCTGTAAAATGTATACAAAGTCACAGAGAAATCTACCTGCGACGAATAAATTTTCAAAGAAGGTGAACTTTCAAATGTTTGATAGAATCCACTCATTCAGGAATAAGACTAATTTAATTGTGTCAATCTATATCAATGACACCCCACTTTATTTTTGTTCTAAAATGAGCCATATTATGGCATTCATAGCCCTTAAAGCTTCACTATCGTGGGTTGAATCTCACCATTTATTATTCATTTCTGAAATTTTCCAGGAACAACTGGAGCCCATGCAGTGGGAGACATCGGCGCCGAGAATGATATGCAGCCAAGGAGTGGGAACCTTTAACTAGCCCAGTTGAATATCTGGCTACATCGGAATACCAGACAATGGAATGGGATACCCAACGGAAGTAATGAGGGTGGACTAATCGTTTCGCCAACAAGGTGAGACCTTGCGGCTTTCATCTTTTCATTACGTCAAATAATTAAATTATCATGAATTATTATTCCAGCAATATTCCTGGTCCGCATTGCAGTAGCAGGGAACTGAGGTTTGAATATTATTTATCTCTAGAAATGTAAGGCTTTTGCTGTGAGAAATATTCATGTCAAATTATTGCATTTTCATAACGTTTTGAACGGCCAATTCTCCTTAATTCTTGAAATTAGTTTATAGAGATTTTTGATAGCTTGGATGTTCGAATGTGTGAAAATATGTAGCTTTTAATGATGATAAAACAGCTCGTTTTTCCGTATGTAATTTTGTGTTTTTTGGGGTTTAGGCAACACTAGGTGTAACTTTCTCCATTCTCCTGTAACTTCATCCCTCTTAATCCCAAATATTTACCTAAGAACCTTATTCTCAAATACCCTTAATCTCTGCCCTTCTCTGAAAGTGAGAGTCATGTTTCACAAACTTACAGAACAACTGGTAATTTTATAAATTCTAACTTTAAGATTTTTTGACAGCAGACTAGACGAGAAAAGCTTCTCAACCGAATAATAACAGCCATTTCCCATATATTCTGTGTTCAATTTCTTCCCAAGTGTCGTTTATATTTGTTACTGTTGCTCCAAGATATTTGAATTTTTCCACCTCTTCGTAGCATAAATCTTCCATTTTTATATTTCCATTTCTTACAGTATTCTGGTCACGAGACATAATCATATACTTTGTCTTTTCGGGGTGATAGTGCATCTCCCTGCTTTAGCCCGCAGTGAATTGGAAAAGCATCTAACAGAACCTGGCCTGTACGGACTCTGCTGTAAGTTTCATTGAGACACATTTTAATTAATCGAACTAGTTCCTTGTGAATACCAAATTCAATAAGAATGTTATATAAAACGTCTCTCTTAACCGAGTTACATGCCTTCTTGAAATCTATGAATAACCGATATACTGTACCCTAATACTTCCATTTTTTCTCCAATACCTGTCGAATACAAACCTTAGCTTTGTTCGTGACAGAGAATCAGTCCCATTCCGAGGCTTATTGTATGGTTTCGTAAGAAGCTGTTTTTTTTTTTACGGAGATGGGTTGTTAGCCCTTCGTCCAATCCCCAAGCTGGAGGACCACCCCTTATCGACTGTCCACGACTGCTTATTCAATATATTCACATCTACCCTCCATATCTGGAGGCCGTCTCCTCTATCCGCAGCCTGAGAACGCGCCATGCCGTGGTGAGGGGACCCACAATATATTGGTGTATTTCTTAGTAATAATGTTAATTTTACATTTGTAGTATTTCAGTGGCATAACTTTAATCTTAAATTATTCTGGAAGACTAACTTTCCTGGAGTCATGTTCGATACGTATCTTAGTTGTCTTTTTACACTGATGACCTTTATAAGGCTTTAGACTCAATAAGGGGGGCAAAGGCTAATTGGGATTTCCTGGTCTCTGATCGGGTCAAAAACCCTGATGGAACTGATATTTAACCCTTGCGGTGAATTTCGGTGAAGTCCGGAGGGCCTAATTAGTCAAATCCACTCTCCTCACCTCCACGCTGGGGCCCCCTGGGATCTTTTAAGATGCGAAAGAGAGAGTGGTGTGCGGAAAGCAGTGGGAAGCTACCGCATTCATATATCACAAGAATAATTTGCAAGTATGTCATGATGAGTTCGTCCCTGGTAAAAAACTCCGGACGTAAACTATCCCCCCGATCGGATGTCCGGGTGGGGGATACTGGGGAAGGACGCTTCATGATGCAAGCCAACGAAGAGAAGAAAAGAAGACCGATGTCTACCGGATCGTGGAATGTGCAGACTTCAAATCTACCAGGTAAGTTGGAAAAATTGAAGGAAGTAATGAGTCTCGGAAGTTGATGAAGTATCATATTTTATCTTAGACAACACAGACAATGCAGGATAGAACATAAACTCGTGTCACTTCACACGAACCAATACAGCCTGCTTTTATTTTGAGTTTATTTGCATTTTTTAAATCTTTTTTGGTTTACGGTTTTTTTTAGGAAATGTTCTACTTTTTGTTGCATTATTGTCCTTTTCTTCTTTTGAACGGATTTTTTTTTGTGGTGTATACATAGTCTACATTCCAGAACCTACTGTAGGTTGCGTCATGCAAAATTTGCCTTATGGTTGCAACAGCCTTAACTCCTGATCACGTGTGTAACGTGATTGTCCCCATTCAACACAAAGAACAAATACTGCAGCCACAGTCCTCGCAGTCAGCATATGTATCTTACAAGTGAAGACACTATTGACAAAGAAGGTGCTGCTTCTATAGCACTTTCTCAAGGCTTGCTGGCTGATTATCATCGTATCACAATCGCTTCACACGCATGCAAAATAGCCGCATACTAACCATACCAACACATAAGACATCATCGTATTCATCGTACACAATCTCGCTATCGCGCTTGTATGATACTCACCCAGTGACATCAGAAATCTGTTCCTCCATTCACTGTTTGAGTCGCTTGAGAAACTTCTTGCCCTAGCAACTAAACCTTACCCTAGTACAAGCCCTAGTAATGCCGCACTTCTATTATTGTGACGTTTTGTTAAGTGACCTAAGTTCTGAACTGTCAATCAAGTTACAGCGAGTTCAGAATATGTGCGTCAGATACGTGTGCAACATCCGACGATATGATCACATATCACCGTCCTTCGCAATTCTTTCGTGGCTCCGACTTAAAGAACGTAGAACTTTACACTCTTCGTCTTTACTCTTTCGAATTCTGCACACCTCAACACCAAGTTACCTTTCGTCTCGTTTCTCTTATCTATACTCTAACCACGACGTAAATATCAGATCACTTATCCGTGGCACGCTAAGTATACCTCTTCATAGAACATCTTGTTATTCATCATCTTTTACAGTATCCACCTCGCGACAATGGAATTCCTTGTCACAAAGTATTAGGGGCTGCAAGAAAATAAACACTTTTAAAACAGCTTAAAAGATAACCTACTTAGCATTTCATTCCAATCATACTGATTTAAACTATCACGGACTACATTGTTACTTTTTCCTTTAGACATGCATCCTGCTAGCGCTTTTCAAAATTGTCTCATAATCTCTTTCTATTATCTAACATTATTTGAAAATATTAACATTCTACGTATTTTAGCTTACTTCTGCTACACAGTTTGTATTTCAGTGCTTAAATAATAGTTCATAGTATTTTGTTGTTTAATTCGTAAATAACTCTTGTATACATGTTACTCTTATTTAAATCAAATATTTGAATTCTTTGTAAATTCATACATATGTCTGTATAATTTTTGCTGGTTGAGTGGAAGAGAAGGCCTTACGGCCTTAACTATGAAAGCTAAAATAAATTGTTGTTATTATTATTATTATTACTATTATTATTATTATTATTATTATTATTATTATTATCATCATCAGAGACTGTCGGAATTAAACAGTATTCAAAAATAAATTTAGTAAGCTATTCTTACTGGGAAGAGTACAATGCAGTAAACTGAGTATTCTAAATTTATTGTAAATGTTTCGAAATTGTTCCTGTTTCATTTCCATTAAAATCTTACTTATTCAAGCCCGTCTCCCTCCAATAACCTTCATTCATCGTCGTCCCTACACATGTAATATTTCGATAATAAAACCTGTAGTATGCCAACACTGCCTTGCCGATATAAAATATCTTATGGAACAGCAGAATTAAATAAGAGAGAAATTCTCTAATATTTATCACTGTATGAAGTCAAAACGAGTAGTAACCCACCCTGAATACTACCTATGTATAAGTAGGCAGATTGCATTCTAATAAAATATTAGAATTTCTACGTATTTGTGTGTCAGCATTTAACACTTGTCTAGCTATAAAATAGTAATCAATTTTTTACTCGTAAGTATTAATGAAGTGAATAATAATAATAATAATAATAATAATAATAATAATAATAATAATAATATCTTAAATGTAGAAGATGTGAAAACATTCGCATCTTTTATTGTATCAGTATTTCAACGTACTGGGGCGTTTGGATATTGTTGTCGTGCGACGTCATAAAAAATGGCCGACAGGCACGACAAGAAGGATAATTTGCCTTGGAAACACTATGGTTTGCTATTTTGAACGAATGTTTCAGGAATCCTGCGAACTGCGATTGGAGTTTTCAAAGCAGGATCTGCGCTCGCGGGACGCCGTGGATTTGCAGGAGGCGCAGCACGGATGTCCTTAGGGAGGCCAGGACTGGTGAGACTTATTACAATGACTGGGATGGCGGGAATAGGGGGGTACTATCTGTGGAAGAACGGTGGTCTGGCGGACAAGGATGAAGACTCCGCGACGCCTGATCCACCTCCCTCTTCATCCACGACGACAGACCTCCGGTATCCCACAAGATTTCGTTACTTTTACATACCCCCCACACCAGTAGGTTCAATGGCGGTCACAGAACAGTCATCACCACAATCCCCATCACCTTCACCTCCATCTCCACCGCCACCGCCACCGCCACCGCCACCTCAGTCTCCGCCTCCGCCTCCGCCTCCGTCTCCGCCTCCTCCCCGTTCTATCCTGAAAAAGGATAAACAAGAAGAACGGGATCCCGATCGTCCGAAGAAGAAGGTCCAATTTGACCTCTCCCCGAAGTACCGGCACTATTCACCTCGACGATCAGAGGACGAAGATTGCAAACCCCCAGACAAAGAGTCTCTCCGTGAGTTCTATGTCCGAGTTATGGGGGAGGAGTACTTCAGGAGAAAAGAACTCGGATTACCAAGCAGTTCAGAGGAGGAAGAGTAGCCCCAAAGGCAAGAGGAAGAAACAGCGTGAGAAGATCGCCAAAAAACCAGAAAAGAACGCCTGTCCCGGAGACAAAGGTAAGAGATTACGTTTCGAACTTAGATAATAATGTACTCCTGCCTCTATCTTGTAGCAGCTTCCGTACTCTGATTACTTAGATCAGCGGCTTCCAGCCTATTGGGTGCATGGATCCTTAAATGTTCATATTTTATTTTGACGGACTCTCTAAAATGTTTAGTATAATTTAGGCACTCAAACTTGTTCTACTCGTCAAATGTTTGCGTGGTGTAGTGAAGTAAGCATCCTTAATAATATGTATGGAAATTAAATTTTAGTTTCAGCTTTAATTATGACCTGAAATCAACATATAAACATAATTTGCGTTGCGCAATGTTTTCTGAGAAAAATGCGATTATATATATATATATATATATATATATATATATATATATATATATATATATATATATAACTGTAGACAAGTTTAATTCAACATTAAATTTATTCTCTTGCGAGTACTAAATCGACGTTTTAATTCTAAGAAGAACAGTTGGACGAAGAGCAGTTTCGCTTCAGAAAAGAAAAGTTATGTGATTGAACTGCTACCAACAATCGGCGAAACATACCTAGAAAAGAATAAAGAAGTATATGTGTAGTATTTGTGGACCTAGAAAAGGGGGTTGACAGAGTGGATTGGAATGAACTGATGGCGATCCTAAATAAATAAGTGAGGACTAGAAAGAGAGAAAGCTGTTCAGTAATCTTTATTTGCAACAACGAGTCTAAGTAGGATAGGAGAAAAAAATGTCAGAAAGAAGTGAAATAGGGAAAGGAATACTTCAAGAGTGCCCTCGAACACCTACCGTGTTCAACATCTACCTGGAGGATTTAGTGAAAAACTGTTTTCAGGACATGGGATGTGTGATAGTAGGAGGAAAAAGAATAAAGTGCAAAAGATTCGGTAATGATATAGCGTTGTTAGCAGGAGAGGAGATGATACTAAAGTGTATGCTACTGGGGTTATATGACAGCTGTGTTAAGTATGGGATGAAGATAGATGCAAACAAGACGAAGACCACGGTCATAGGAAGAAAAATGAAGAAAGTACATTACAGAGTTCTAAATAAGGCAGTAGAGCAATTGGACAGCTTCATATACTTGGGATGTACTATACGCAGTAACATGAGGTGTTACCAGGAAGTCAAAAGGAGGATAGCAATGCCAAAGGAAGCTTTTAATAGAAAAAAGAGCATCTTCTGCGGACTTGTGAAAAAAAGAATTAAGATAGAGACTAGTGAAGTGCTTTGTGTGAAGTGGAGAATTGTATGAGCCAGAAACATGGATAGGAAGTAAAGAGAAGGAAATAGAAACATTTGAAATGTGGATATGGAGAAAATGGAGTGGACAGACAGACTAAGAAATGAAGCTGTGTTGGATAGAGTGGATGAAGAAATAATGATGCTGAAACTGATCAGGAAGAGAAAAATAATTATTTGGATCACTGACTGAGAAGAATTGCCTATTGAAGGGTGCGCTGGAAAGAATGGTGAAAGGGAAAAGTGTTCGGGGCAGAAGAAGATATCAGATGATTGACGACAGTAAGATAACGGATCATATGAGGAGACAAAGAGGAAGCAGAAAATAGAAAAGATTGGAGAAAGCTGGGTTTGCAGTGAAAGTCTTGCTCCTGGGCAGTACAATATGAATAAATGAATTTGTTCTTTAGAGGAAGAACAATTGTTTGCATACATCTGAAGTCTGACTAGTGTAATATGTAGCTAGTTGGCGATGTATGCAATGAAGAGGGAACAATTGCCATCCAGTGAAAACAAGCACCTGTGTGGGAGAAATTCTGACTAATTGACTATTTTTCAATACTTTCCCGCCAAATATATCTGACAATACATTTAGAGGTATCACTGTGATGTCAATCGAACCTCAGTTCTAGGCAGTAGCAACACTAATCTTTCACCTTGCAATTACGGCAGATAACAAATGACTCGAATACTGGTAATGATGTTTGAGCAAAAACAGTTTCTGGTTGAAGGACGGGATATCTTGCTGTTCCGCGAATCGCAAATGTTACGGAATGCAAGCGTTGAGAGATTATACTTGGCAGCAATTCGTGTCACTGAAAAATTGCGGGCGAAATAGGAAGAAGCCACGCTATATTGCAAATAACGATGTAATTTATCAACGATAAAAGTGACTACATTGCTTTAAACAAAGGATTTAATGACTTGAATTGAATTTCTTTGCAGACAACATACCCGGACAAGATATCTAAACAACTAAATAAAGACATTTCACGTAATTAATGTCACTTACCTGGCTTTAAACAAATAAATTATGTTACAGAATGGCACTTTATGTGTTTACAGAAGCGCAAGAGGAGATGATTATACCTGGATATGACACCTAACTCCTCAACAAAGACATCCCACCTAATTAGTGTTATTTGACTCGCTTTAAACAAATTATATAATGACTTGAATTGTAATACAGACTGGCATTTCTTTCCTTTACAGAAAGGAGGACAAGAGACATCGTCGTCTGTAACATTTTGGTGAGTTAATATTTACCATTTCTTACTTGTTTCCAGTGGCACACCCAAAAATATAACCATGGGAAGCTATTCATATCAGACGAACATTAAAGCTGTACGCAAAGCGTGGGTAGACTCAGAAGTGCAGACAGCGTCGCTGTATGTGATTGGCTGACTGGGAATGTTTACGGCTACTAAATATTGTCCAAACAAAATTTACATAACTTCGAACATTATCGAAAGTTTGAGCTTTCCAACATCTAAAAATCTAGCCACATAGAAGCCTATTAAAAATAAACTGTTTCAAACATCACACATTTCCCACAATAATACTTGTAGATAAGACTCGTCAAGCATTAAAACCTTTCGCCTTCTTCCTTTTTTTCTTTCTTTCTCCGTTTCATTATTATTATTATTATTATTATTATTATTATTATTATTATTATTATTATTATTATTTAGGAAGCTTGAGCCCGAGTGGGTGTGCCGCTGTTTGTTTCTAAACACTTTTCTCTTATCAAATATCTCTGTTAGTCTTATGCTTCAAGATAAACATGTTGTAACCAGAATACGCACCCATCGCGTTAGTCTCACTTTACCTCACAGACAACACAAGGTTCAATGCCTTGCTCAAACTTAACAAGTTATTTGAGCCGTTCAGAGCAAAAGCGGTGTAAGTCAAAATCGGATCATGAGGTTGAAAGTAAAAATTCTGTACAATACAGCGCGAATTAGCAATCAATACGTCGTTCTTGCTATCCGCTCACTACTAATACTTTAAATAAAGTGAATATTAATTGCTACTTTGCGCTGTATTTTACAGAATATTTACTTCAACCCTCATTACCCGTTCTTGACTTACACCACTTCTGCTCTGAACGGCTCATTCATTAAATGTTGTGCTCTTGTATCATCTGATCTGGATTTCAGACAATTATAGCTAAGCGAAAATTTTACAAGGGAATTGTCCCACGTCGTGTACTTTGAATTTAATGGAAATGCATATTTAAGCTAATTTTCGTTCGTTAAAAAATGTGGTGATAGTGATTCGTTTCGTTTTTTCCTAGTTTACGAAATATAATGACTTGAAAATCGATGCTACTTATGCCGCTTCTTGTGCTCACTGTATCACAGCTCTAGTATACTTTTTTTTCTGGCATGGTATAATAGGAGATGTTAAATATCAGTTTTTTTCGGAAGAAACGTTTTAAGTTAGTTAACAAGAGATTATTATTATTATTATTATTATTATTATTATTATTATTATTATATCATTTTCTTTGCCATCACTCTCTATACAAATGTAACAAAAACTAATACATATTTAACCTATAAATATCCTCTGTTTACAATAATAATAATAATAATAATAATAATAATAATAATAATAATAATACTAATAATAATAATAATAATAATCAACTAATAAGTATAGCTCTTGTTTTTTTTTTATTTAAAGGTCATTTTGTTCCACCTTGTCCTTTTTTTTATTAAAACAGATACGGAACAAAGACTTCATAAAATTATTTCAGAGATAACTTAAACGCAAATAAAGATGTCATTCAACCAGACAATTCTACAAAAAGCATTATGGTAACAAGCATTCTGAAAATTAAATTTTTGATCTTAAATACTTTGTAAAGAATTCTCAACACAGCATTCCAAAGTGAATTCCGAGACATCAGTAAATCAATATTCTCTCTTCAAACTCAATTTTACATATCTAATCGTCTTAGAAAGATCAGAAATTTTACACTAAACATAATATCAATAATATCTTATCTTTCTTACAACATTATCTCAAACATTATGTAAACTAAAACAGTTTCAAAAAGTGATCTTAAAATTTCGCCACGCAACACAATATGTGAAACTTAATTCCTACAACTTCTGAATTTTTTTTTTAACTGTGTTTCAAGAGCATACTACATTGCTATCCTAGATGACCAACGCAATCTGAGAGTGTAATTATTTCGAAACTTATCGTCAATAACCTCAGTTAACTTCATGGCTTGGACTTTTCACTCTAATTCATCTTCAGAGTCAATATATACCATGTAGTTTCAATAGTTAACAGAATTAACGTTCTATGCTATTAACTATAAAATTAAAATTACATAAAAAATCATACAGTAATTCCTGGCTTATCATTATAGCTACATTACGAGAAACTGTGATGTTGAATGAATAAGTTATAAACTTACATTATTTTTCAAACTGGGAATAACTGAAATTAAGTTAATCTCTAACCTCAAAATTCCCCTTATTTCACTAATAACAACATATTTACATACATTTAAATACTAAATATAAGTTGAAGTAAAATGTACACTAAATAATGTTCAGTGTTGGTTTAAGATTATTCATGAGCGAGCATGCAATGGTTAGAGAACAATGCACCGAGGGGAACACGTTTGTAATTCCTGAATTAATCTAAACTGAGTGAACTATTCAGTTGTAATAGTTGGAGTTCTTTTAAAATTTGGGGTGATTTGTCGTCCTTCATTTCCAACTTGGCTACCTCTTCCATTTTGTGCAAGGACTTTGCCAACTGGTAGTGCAGGATTCCTGAAGCAAGCCAAACAGTTACAAATTTATTTCGTTTTGTTGGTGGGTCTAATACCAATAACGTTTGGAACCAATCTTGTAGTTGCGAATCTGGCCATACCTTTACTAGTAAAACTTTTGCTCCTTCTCATATGGTTTTCGCTGCACCACAGTTTGTGACACGATGTTTCAGTGTGTCTAACCACCCACACTTTTTGCATGCCGGGGAGTCTGTTAAATTATGGCGATGTCTCTTTTCTTCCGTCGGTATAATCTGGTTGAGATAGCAATATACTGTTGTCTTCCATGCAGTAGGGATGTTCGCCATATGCAAATTGCGCCATATATTTCCCCATCTTCGGTTTGGCAACTTTTCCACGATACGTGGCGTTTGCACGGCTTTCTTCATGAGGTAAGTGTAGATAGTCTTCGTGTTTTGATTCTTTTCATTCGTGACTGTTGTTGGTGGATACGACTCTTATTATTTCCAAAATCATTTTTAGCGAGTTCGGTAAGGTGGTAGTTTTACTGCATAGTAGTGGAATGTGGTCTTGCCAGAATTTGTTGTCCATGGGATCGCTTTCATCGTGTTTCGCGCGAAGAATATTACGTGTCAAAAGGGCCTGACTTTTCTCTTTTATTGCCGTCAGCTGTAAACCTCCTTTCGTTATTGGTAGATGTAACTGTGTTTTCGGAAGTTTGTAAAAATATCCTTTCCAGACATAGAAGCTGATTGCTCAGTCTAGCACTATGGAGTATTTGGATGGAAGAGGCAAAATCTGTGCTAGATACCACAATTTGGACAGGCAAAATACGTTTATGTGCCATATCCTCTCAAGGAGACTGAGGTTTCTATGTATATGCTGAAACATTGTTGCTCGAGTTCTTGCAGACGTAATGGACCAATTGATGTCAACCATTTCTTTGAAGGATGCACATACTGTCAATCCTAAAATCTTTGCTTTTCTTTTTATAGGGATATGATTTACAGTGTGTGTAACAGGCCAATTGCCTAATGGTACTAATGATGACTTTTGTACATTTATTTGTGCACAGGATGCCATACTATATGTTTGTAGAATCTGTGGTAATTTTGTACACTCGTCTTCATCTCGGAGTAGGATTACAACAACGTCTGCATAAGCCCGGATCGTGAACATGTTGCACGTGGCTCGTCCAGCTTGTAAGATGTTATGTGACATTCGAATAAGTGGTTCTATACCAATAGCGAACAGGCACATTGACAGAGGGCATCCTTGTCGAACCGATGATGCAATTGGGATACGTTTCGTAAAGAAACCGTTCACTTGAATTTTGGAGTATGCACTATCATACAAGCTACTTATAGCATTAACAAATTTTTCTGGTATACAGAAGTGTTTCATAACTCGTTGTAGATAGAGATGGTTCATTCTATCAAAGGCCTTATTAAAATCTATTGATAACAGTGCTGCTTTTTCATCCGGGCATTCTTCATAATATAAAATTGAATCACGAATGGTGGCAAGGTTGTGAATTATTGATTTGTCCGGTACACTGCAAGTTTGGCCTATTTCAATAATATCCCGAAAAGTTGTTTTTACTCTGCACGCTAGTACCTTCATAAATAACTTATAATCTGTGTTCAAGAGTGTAATTGGACGATATTCCGACACCGTACGTGGATTTGTAACCTTCGGGAGAAGTATTACAATCCCATCACTGAACCCCTCGACTACAATCCCTTTATCAAAAATGTAATTGAATAAGTCCACTAATGTGTCTTTAATTAAATTCCAGTGCATTTTGTACAATTGATATGTAAGTCCATCAGGTCCAGGGGCAGAATTCTTGGGTGCATTTTCTATTGCCCTAAGAATTTCTTCTTCTGTAATTGGTAACTGAAGATCGTGTTGCTGCTGCAGATTCAAGTGTCTATTCGCGTGCTTAAGTAAAGTGTCTGTTTCCGTTGTAGATGTGTGAGATGCAGAATAAAGGACTCTGAAGAAAGTTTCAATTTCTTTAATACAATCTGAGTTAGATGTTAATTGTGTTCCTTCCGTTGTTTGGAGGTGGGATATATATTTAGTCCTAGCGTTGCGTTTTTCCTTTACAAGATGGTAAAGGGCACATCTTTCATCTTCGCTTACTGTCGGCGTTCTCGCACGTATCTTTACACCGTCCATGAATTTTTGTTGAAGAGCACAAATCGTCGATTTGATGTTCAGATTTTCTTGCCACTTATTACCACCCGCCTGTTGTACCGCATACAATTCATTTAACAGCTGATAATAAAAATTCAGAGTTTCTCTATTTGCTTCGGCTCGAATGATACCTGCTTGTTGAAAATAAGTTTTTATTCCAGGTTTTATAATGTTTACCCACTTTTGCATGATGTTGAGTTTGGACTTATTGGCTTTGCTTATTAATTTTTCAAAATGTTGAGAAAATTGTTCACTAATTTCAGGAATGCGTAGTAAAGTGTTGTTCAGTTTCCAAGAGCCCTTACCATATATGGGAAGAGTAATATCAGTCTGAAGTGAGAGGAGGACACAGTCATGGTCAGAAAATGGCGTGGGAAAAACTTGTATACGGTAAATACATTTACTGTGTGTTCGAGTGATATAGAAACGATCTAATCGCGATGCTCCATTTTGTCGGCGAAAGGTATATTCGACTCTATTACCATGGAGAAGCTCCCACATATCTACTAAATGTAAGTCTTGTGTTAGGTTTGCTAAAACCGGAGATGGATTATACTGCCCCGTTTGATCTTTCGCGTGAAGCACGCAGTTCCAGTCCCCACCTATCAATAGACAGTCGTATCTGTGACGGAGGAAGAAAGAGAGTTCCTTACTTAGAAAACTTTCTCTCTGTTGGCGATGATTAGCTCCAGAAGAGAGATATACATTTAGTATCTGAATGTTATTAATCTTCATGGATATAACTCGTCCGCTTGGATGTTTTCACGGCCCACTTGATTGGAAGGCCACCGCGCTGTAATTGCGGCAACGCAGCTTGGGGGCTCAGATTTGTGGCAGATTGGGAAATCCTTACAGAAGTTATCACTGTCATCAGTAATATTAATTCTTTGTCATTTCAGACATGTTGATATTTTAACGAAAGGTATATGTAATTTAACTTTGTGGAACAAGGATCACATGAGGATGACAATCTTTGTATATTCGTTTCAGATGTCTGCCATTGTGACAAACCAGTGTTCGATATTCGTAAACAAATTTTATCTACCGTAACAAATTACTCAACAATTACGCCTACCGTAAAATTTAAAATGATCTTGCAAGTATTAGCAGCTCTGGCAAGAAGGGAAAATTAGAAACATGTGTAGAATTCCATGATATATTGCAAAACCCTTACTTTCTTACTTACAAATGGCTTTTAAGGAACCCGGAGGTTCATTGCCGCCCTCACAAAAGCCCACCATCGGTCCCTATCCTGTGCAAGATTAATCTAGTCTCTATCATATCATAGCTCCTTCAAATCCCTTTTTATTATATCCTCCAATCTACGTCTCCCAAAGTTTTTCTCCCCCCGGCCTCCCAACTAACACTCTATATGCATTTATGGATTCGCCCATACGTGCTACATGTCCTGCCTATCTCAAACATCTGGATTTAATGTTCCTAATTATGTCAGGTGAAGAATACAATGCGTGCAGTTCCACGTTGTGTACCTTTCTCCATTATCCTGTAGCTTCATCCCTATTATCCCCAAATAATTTCCTAAGCATCTTATTCTCGAACACCCTTAACCTCCGTTTCTCTCTCAAAATGAGAGTCCAAGTTTCACAACCATACAGAACAACCGGTAATATAACTGTCTTATAAATTGTAACTTTCAGGTTTTTGAGAGCAGACTGGATGACAAAAGCTTCTCAATCAACCGAATAATAACAGGCATTTTCCATACTTATTCTATGTTTAATTTCCTCTCGAGTGTCATTTATATTTGTTACTGTTGCTCCAAGATATTTGAATTTTTTCATCTCTTCGAAGGATAAATTTCCAATTATATTTTAATTTCGTACAATATTCTGGTCACGAGACATAATCATATACTTCGTCTATTCGGGATAGATTTTCAAACCTATCTCTTTACTTGCTTCAAGTAAAATTTCCGTGTTTTCTATAATAGTTTATGGATCTTCTCCTAACAACATATTCACGTCATCTGCATAGGCAAGCAGTTGATGTAACCCGTTCAATTCTAAACCCTTTCTGTTATCCTGGACCTTCCTAATAGCATATTCTAGAGCAAAGTTAAAAAGTAAAGGTGATAGTGCATAACCTTGTTTTAGTCGTCAGTGAATTGGAAAAGAATCCGACAGAAACTGACCTATACGGACTCTGCTGTACGTTTCACTGAGACATATTTTAATTAATCTAACTAGTTTCTTGGGAATACCGAATTCAATAAGAATATCATATAAAACTTCTCTCTTAACCGAGTCATGTGCCTTTTTGAAATCTATGAATAAGTGATGTATTGTACCCTTATACTCCCATTTTTTCTACAATATCTGTCGAATACAAAAAATCTGGTCAATTATAATCGACCTATTACGCCTAAAACCTTACTGATGTTCACCAATAATTTAATCTAAATAAGGAGTTAATCTTCTCAAAAGAATATTGGACAACATTTTATACGACGTCAACAAAAGTGATATTCCTCGAAAGTTACTGCAGTTAGTCTTTTCCCCTTTCATAAAAGGTACAATTATGGACTCATTCCATTATTCTGGTACAATTTCTTTTTCCTAAATAGCAAATACAAGCTTATAAATTTCGCTAGATAATGTACTTTCATACTTTTGTATTAATTCTGCTGGAAGATGATCGATAGCTGGAGACTCGTACTTTTTCAGATTTTCTATCACAATTTCGACTTCAGATAGTGTGAGTTCGAGTGTAAATGGCTCAGCAGGTTGTATTTGAATTTCTATTTGGCCTAAGTATATTTAGTAGTTGCCCAAAATATTTTTTCGACCTGTTCAGGATTGAATGAGTGTCCGAACCCTATTGAATAAAAATGTAAGAATTACGGATAATTTTTTTAATACATTAATGCGATGTTTGCAAGTTCAGTCTGCAGGCCTGCCCTGAGAAGATTTAGACAATAAAAAAGCTTGTGATACCTCAATGCTGTATTATTATCATTATTATTATCATTATTATTATTATTATTATTATTATTATTATTATTATTATTATTATTATTATTATTATAGTTTGTAAAGTTCATAACAAAACTATTTCGGACAATAAGAATGAAGCCTAACATTAGCGTGCCTACATGCCGTTAAAAACTTAATTATGTCCTTAATAGTGAGATATTAAGTGGGCTATCTGCTGGAATCGTCTTTTAATTTGCACACTGATACAACATGGTTAATGTTTTATGAATACGTATCCAACAAAATTTAAGAATCTACTTTTATTTCATGATAGAATTTAAAACATTTAAATTCAAGCAGACTATAACGTGACAGATGTCGGCCCCCAAAAATGCATTGTAGCGGTGTTGCCACATTCAGTGCGGTGGCCTTTCATCAAGTAGGCCGTGGGATGTTTTTCGATGGCATCAACCGTAAGTCCACAACGATAAATAACTGCCGTACCACGATTTTCATCACCAGTGTTAACAACATAATCGTACTGCGGTCCAATGAAATCAAAGTTTTCGGTATTCACTTCCTGCAACAATAGAATATCTATGCTATTTTGTCTTATGAATGCATTGAGTAACGACTGTTTATTTTTACTTTGTAAACAATTTATGTTTAATGTTCCATAATTTCGTAGTAGCACCATATATTGAATTAAATAAAGTAGTGCAAGTACTGACTTGCAGTACGATATGGATATACCCGTCTGCATATTCTACGTCCCAAAATTATTTATGGCTAACCGTCGTTAAGGGATTCTCCAGCCTTAATGTTTTTATCCTCCTTCGGAAGAGATTTTCCATCAGGACCGTCCTTCTTACTGCCATCTTTGGTGCGACCGTAGATTGCGTAGGGGTGAGGTCGTGGACTGTTCTTGACCTTATTGCTAGGATACGTGGTTGATGTGTTCTTTTCGCTGGCGCTGCTGCCAGACGCCGCCCCATCTTCGCGACTTCTCAGACGTGGGTCCCGTGTAAACTCATTTTGCGCCATAGGTTTAAGTTTCTTAGCGGTGTTTCGGTAGTTTCGGTAGGTTGCCCTATTTTGTTTTCTTCGAGATCGCGTGTGGATTCCCCAAGATGCAGAAGTGTTTTTATTCCAGATGAAATATTCGTTATTTCCACGTCATCGGCGATAACTGCAAGTTGTTCCATATCCTGTGCACGATCAGCTGCATCATTTGCTGTATACTCTGTGGTGTCCATGATATTTTGTTCATCTTCGGTAGTCACTGTTTTTGTTGCCTCAGTTTCTGATGCGGTGTCAGTTTCCTCTTCTACAGGTGCGTCACGTTCCTTGGGTCGTTCCTTCGTTTGCTCCTCGCGTTGCTGTACGACTGTTCCCGAAACAATGTCACTTAATAACAGTTGTCGTGGTTTAACATTAACATTGAAGGTAGTTTTTCTCTGAGGGCAATCTTCTTTCTTATGATTAGGCTCATGGCACACATAGCACAAAATTGGTTGTCTTACATACGTGATGTGTGTGTTATATCCAGCAATGGCTATCGACCCTGGAATATGCTTCTTGATTTCCATTTTTACCGCACGAACGCCATTGTTAACTGGGAAAGGATAAGCTGTGCTCCACTGTTCTTGTCGCACTGAATGAACTACACCATACGTGTTTAACACTGTTTGAATTAATGAACTCGGCACCTCCGGGGGTAAATTAAACACTCGGACAGTTACGGATGGAACATCTGCCTTGCTTACTTTCACTTGCGTTTGTTCACCATTATTGTATTTGAAATCCGTTGTACCTTCATGTTTGTGTATCAGTTTTTCGTATATCGTGGGCGATATCACTTTTATATATAACAATTTTTCTTGTGTATTTAATTGCAGCATTTCTACCTGTTCCGCGTTTAAGTTGAGAGTTTGTTGTGTCCAAAGACGTACATCCACTGCCATAGGACGAGTAGCACTACTGTCAAATTGTACTTTAATTGTATTTAGACGTCGAATTGTAGACATGTTTGGTTTTCCTGTTGTCACTTTTCTTTACTACGAAGAAGAGAAAAAAAAACTAAAAAACAGGCGAAAGTATTCGTCGAATGTAAACACTGCACGAAAATACTCCGGCGTAATGCAACACTAGTCTACAGTATACACACACTCCGCGTACACAAACTCACTAGATATCCGCTCCCGTAACCTCGACCGTGCTCTGCCGTGGTTGAAGCGAGACTCTAGCATCAAATTGTGTCTTTCTGGATCGATCACAATTTTTGATTCTATACAGTAGATCACACTTTTACTAGGCAAACTACAAAATTATAACGCTAGGAACATATCATTGAGACTAATTCAGTTCTATCTAACCATAGATTACAAAAGGTACAAATTTCAAAACGTGAATATAATAATTAAGAACATTCTATTCAGCTAAGAGGGCAATTACATTTTTTTGTACATCAGCATTATGAACAGTCTTCATAATCGTGCACAATGTGCCACATTATCACAATAGTGCCATATAAATACTCGTACTATCAAACGCACACTTCTGTGCCAAGAAATCTCTTCTCCTCTAGCTGCCACTAGAGTGCACTGAAATTAATGTGTGAATGACAACATACTTACTGGAAGCTAAGCTCATGCATTTGCTTTGTTTCCTTGAACGTAGTTAGTACATACGTATGTTCTAGAATTTTTTTAATGTTATGAGGTACTTTGTCTGAAACTACATTAACAACTTCGTCATAGCTAACCGTTTAATAAGGAAACATGATAAAAAATTGAAACATATTTTTTGTAAACTCAATGTTTTACGGTAAAACCATGACCACGTACCAAAAAGAACAAATGTTGCCAATGATAAGGGAAAACATATTTCCCAGCAACTCTCACCTCACCCCATACATGAAATGGACGAAGGGGAAATTAGCTTCATATAAATATATATTATTATATAAACATTCAGATTTCTGCATAATGTTAACTAAATAAAAAGAGACAAGCAATATCAAAAGAAAAACTTTAATTAAAGCAGAAAAAGAATAGGAAAATTTGTTGCAAATGCTACATGGGATTTAAGGAGGGAGGATGGCTTTAATATGGTGGAAATCCAGTGAATTAAAAATAATGTTTTTGCTGTAAAATACACTTTGACATGTGAGAAATGTATATTACATGGAATTTAATACGGATTTGTGCCTTTGCAACGTTATTTTTAGGCTCTGGTGCACAAGGTTTTCAAGGGGCAAGGACGTTTACAATGTGGTGGAAAACCAGTAAATTTTTGAAAGAGAAATGTTTTCTTTACAATAATTTTCGAAATTTGAAAAATTCATCAGACAAAATTTTTATGAACACTTGCGGCTCTTTTAGGAGTCATTTTTAAAGCTCTGGTGCACAGGGTAAACGACAATAAACTTGGATTGCAATTTCTGTAACTTTAATTTGTTGTTTTATTCTCACACAAAAGAGTTAATATCTTTATATCTTCCGAACTATTAATGCTACACACATTCTTAGGCTATTAGGAAACTTTTCCGTGTTGTCATTTTGTTGTCTTTGAAAAATATCCTCTAATGTTTCTATAAAAGTATCTCTAAAATTGATACTTAAGATATGTTCTTTATTTCAATATTTTGAAAGCGAATATTCAAAAGTGTGCTATAGACCTATTAAAGAATGTACTTTTAGGAGTAAACTGGCAGAGAGGTTTTGAATTTATCTTAATAATGGCTGAGATATATTCACTGTGGTGATCTACAGTGCCTTGGTATTTCACTTTTTTCCAAGACTTCTGACCCAATTATTTTGACTAATCTCGAATTTCAGTTGTTACGGCAATTATATTTCTACATATAAAAATGAAAAATGACCGTCTGATAGAACAAATTTCAAATTACACAACCCTTTCCCTTAAACATAATATTTACATGTAAGCAGGTCACTGTCAGCTCGTGTATGGGTGGCGGCAGGTTGTATCGGTTTATGTGTGCATTATAAACAAATCCCGTTCCATAAGTGAATTAAAGTATTAAATATTTATGTCAGTATGAGTCATTCTTTGAGAATATCAATTCCGTTCTGGAGGGGACGGAGATGAGAATCACTACTCAAAAGTGGATATTAAAAAAATATATTATTAAACACACAGTATGGTGAGTGTGTAAATTTTTTTGGAAATCACAACGCAGTTAAACTTTAAAATTATAACAGGAATTTTATTATTTTAGTAAAAATATTTTATTTTTATTTTGTGTAATTGGAAAGGATGAACTATCTGATTGTGGCTCCTAAGCTGTTTCATTGTAAAAAACAATAGAAAGCCGGAACAATTTATACTAATGGTAGTAGTTGTAGTAGTAGTAGTAGTAGTAGTAGGAGTAGTAGTAGTAGTAAACGTACCAGTGGCAGTAGTAGCAGCAGTAGTAGTAGTACACGTACCAGTGGCAGTAGTAGTATTAGTAGCAGTACTGCTAATAGTAATAGTAGTAGGAGTAGTAGACGTACCATTGGCAGTAGTAGTTAGTAGTAGTAGTACTAGTAATAGCACTAGTATTAGTAGTACTAGTAACAGCACTAGTAGTAGTAGTGGTAGTAGTAGTAGTGGTAGTAGTAGTATTGGTGGTAGTAGTGGTGGTAGTAGTAGTGGTGGTAGTAGTGGTAGTAGTAGTAGTAATACTACTAGTAGTAGTAGTGGTAGTAGTAGTAATAGTACTACTAGTAGTAGTAGTGGTAGTAGTAGTAGTAGTAGTAGTAGTGGTTGTACTAGTAGCAGTAGTAGTAGTAGTGGTAGTGGTAGTGGTGGTAGTAGTAGTAGTAGTAGTAGTAGTACTAGTAGCAGTAGTAGTGGTTGTACTAGTAGCAGTAGTAGTAGTAGTGGTAGTGGTAGTGGTGGTGGTAGTAGTAGTAGTAGTAGTAGTACTAGTAGCAGTAGTAGTGGTAGTGGTAGTAGTAGTACTAGTAGCAGTAGTAGTAGTAGTGATAGTGGTGGTAGTAGTAGTAATAGTAGTAGTAGTCCTCCTTTATCTTCCATCTATCCCATTCCTGGTAACTATGTACTACTTGTCTACATTAGTCTTATAAGAATCTTTATAGAATGAGATTCTGTCAAAATGACTTATCGGTATTTAAGAAAGAACAACAAATATTTAAATATATGAATAATAATTCATTGAATTAAATAATGTGTTGATAACGTTTTCGCCTATTTGGCATCTTCAGGCATATGTGTTGTGCGACCGTCACTTAGGTCGCACTGATTGCTAGCCGGATGGCTACTGCGTTCGTCTTCTGCTCACTCTCGTCAGGATTTCTGACACCACCATTGTACACAACAATGGAAAACTACTTTTCGGGAATAACTGGAGCTCTCAGGATACTATAGGAAACTACATGGCTACTAAACTAAGTCTGAAAATGATTGCGTTATTGTACACTACTTGATTTATTCTATATTTACAAAAATATACAAAGTTACTTACAAGGTAATTCATCAGATGACGCCATGCCGCTCAGATTCACGCTCTCTGCCAGTCTTCACCAACTAACTGCCGCGTCTCCTTTCCAACACTTTTTATGTTTCGGTACCCGTTTCCTGCCCGGGGTACCGACCACGCCATCCACCAAGTGAGATGGTCTTAAAACACTTTTGACTTCACGTACTTACAAATATCGTCTTAATTAATCATTTCTTATAGGGTAGTTGCACTAGTGAATGGCCAATTAAGCACCTTGATAAGAATGTATGAAGGATAGGCATTCGACATAACTAATATGCTTCGTTGATTCCTGAAGACTCGCACTACTCATTTAATGAGTGAATTTTAATTTTTCTCTCATATTGGTTAAAGTTATGGCATCATATTTTTATGATTTAAAAATCACTAGTGAATGACCATAATGTTCTAGTAGTTGACCAGATGAGCACTAGTGAATGACCATAATGTTCTAGTAGTTGACCAGATGAGCACTAGTGAATGACCATAATGTTCTAGTAGTTGACCAGATGAGCACTAGTGAATGACCATATTGTTCTAGTAGTTGACCAGATGAGCACTAGTGAATGACCATAATGTTCTAGTAGTTGACCAGTTGAGCACTAGTGAATGACCATAATGTTCTAGTAGTTGACCAGTTGAGCACTAGTGAATGACCATAATGTTCTAGTAGTTGACCAGATGAGCACTAGTGAATGACCATATTGTTCCAGTAGTTGACCAGATGAGCACTAGTGAATGACCATATTGTTCCAGTAGTTGACCAGATGAGCACTAGTGAATGACCATATTGTTCCAGTAGTTGACCAGATGAGCACTAGTGAATGACCCCAAGTGACAAATGATGAATAATTGGAACAGACTGTGTTTTGGGGCTCTATATCCAATGATGTATCATTGTTTACTATATGTTATGTGGTTACTATTATGGTTTTCGTTCTAGTAATATTAAATTTAAGAATTGGAAAAAAAAATAAATTTCCAGAGAAATTCTTTAATATTCAGGAATACTTTATTGACATTTATAACTAGGCCTTTTTACCGGTTTGTTTTTCCATTACAAATTTGTTTTGTAATTACTCGCAAGAGGCTCATTGTAAGAATAATGTACTAAATGTATATAAATAATTTCTTTTGATAGGCTACCTATACCAAAATTAAACTGTTCAATTACACCTAGTTTTAATTTAGAAATTTATTTCAAGCACTGAATAAATAATTATGTATTTTTATGCTATGTAAGCACAATGTTACGATATTTCTACTATTTTGGTTAATTTCATTTGGCCACTTCTAAGTATCCAGTCAACATCTTTCCACAACTTTCACTTCTAATTCTATTTTATTCGTTTCCATCACTGCCCCTGAAAAATATGTTCCTTTATATTTCACAATAACGCACTAGTTTTTGCGATAGATAACTTCTTCTAATGTAGTGTTAGCACTAGGTTAAGAACTAGGCCCATACATTACTTTCGAAAAGTCAATGTTTTCTGAATCAGTGTCAGATAAAAGTCAATTTCTGTTTCGCTCTCAGATAGTTGTTTTCTTTTTTGTTTGTTTAAGAGTTCTCTTCTTTGTAGTTTCTTTCTCTTTTTTCCTTTGCCTATCTATCTTCTTTACGTTGTTTCTTCACGTTTTACTTCTCTCCTTTTATTTTTCTTTTATCATATTCTTTCCACTTTTTCACACAGTTTTTTGGTGTTACATTATTCGATGGTCCTGTAGTATTTAGTTCATTAATACAACTTCCATCAACATCATTGCTTGGACTAATACTTTGGATCCCATTTCCAATCTCCATATTACTATCAACACTTTCAATTTCAAATGGTTCTGCAACAATCATATCGTTAATAATACTTCTTTGTCAATCATTACTTGGAATAATACTCTGGATTTTATTTCCAGTAATCCTATTACTTTCAACACATCCATCCTCCACATTATTTCCATCACAATATTCTTCAAAATTCACTGCAGCATTTCTATGAGAAGCCATAGATTTACCATTAGGAACCAAAAAATTGACCTGAGTATCTTCTACTATTGCATTATGTCTCTGAATTTTTACAAATCCTTGAGTATTTGGAACCAGAGGATTGCTCTGGATGATTTACAGAGCTCTGAATATAACTTCTGTATTATTTATTGTCACAATCGGATGTCTTTTAAAAAAATCCAGCCATTTTTACCTTGTGCGACCACCATTAAATGGCTTATTTCGTTTCATAACTTTCATAATCTTCTGAACTGCGTCTTTAACTTCGTCGGGATGCATGATAAATCCCAATTTGGCTTCACCAGTAATCCAATTTTCGAACCGGCCTTCCTCTTCTTTCGTTAATGTAGCTGTGGAACCCATTTTTCGCTCCAATGATACTTTTCAATGTAATTTATTTATTAAACTAGATTTTGGAATTGTTATATAATTTGCTAGCCGTATTGGCATTCATTTGATTGCTACGTATTCCTTCTACAGCTACATAGAGAACTCCTTCGCTATATTGAAAACTTCTGTATACTTTCTTCTTTTCATTTCCTTCATGCGTCATTTTGGACTGACTTGCAGAAAAATAAATTTAAAGAATTTCAATTGTTAATTTAAACTCATTTGAATATGAACCAGTAAATGTCTCTAGCCTCCAGTGAATGACCACTCAACTTTGAACCATGGTCATTTACTGGTACAAGTTCGTTTTTCGGTCATTCACTACCACATACATATGAAACAACAGTCACAGACTTTGAATTTCGTGCTTAGAAATCAAAATAACGCATATGACGATATCACCAGTAAATGACGAAAATAGTCATTCATTGGGGAAGACCCATTATTCAGATCTAGTGAATGACCACCCACGTTATTTATGCAGCTTTGATGTTAGAATTACATTTTTTACAGAAATCATTATTTAAATACCTATATAATTAATTTCTTGCTTAATATCTACGAAAAATAACAAATGATTGCGTTAAAGGGCTGCTATACGAATCGTTGTCATTAGTCTTATCTTATTACGCGTGCAAGCAGAATTACAAATTTGATGCACACTTGAAAAAACTGCCAAATTTTATACACAAATACGTGATTCTGACTGGCCACTGAGAGAGAATATTTCAAAACATTGCTGATCTTCTGTAATTCGGAGTTTCAGTGTCAAAGTCGAAGTGTTTTGTAAACTTTTTGAATTTCGAATAATAAAACCCAGATTTGTTTTTAGTATCCTCTCCTGTTCTTCTCCCATTTCCACTGTACGTCTCGTAATTATTTTTTGTCTTCGAATTCTCCTTGTATGTCCCCATTCTCCTTCTACTAATCTTGTTCTCCTTGCATCCTCCTATTCTCCTCGTACTTTCCCTATTTTCCTCGCATTCCCCCTATTCTTCCCGTAATCTCCTTGTTTCCCTCGTAATCCCATTGTTCTATTTGAATTCCCCATATTCTCCTTGTATTTCCACTGTTCTCCTTGGATTCCCCTTGTTCTCTTTGCATTCCCCATGTTATTCTTGTGTACCGGATATATTTAAATAGATGATAATAAAGATAATAATAATAATAATAATAATAATAATAAAAGTAAAATAATTATATTAATATTGTTATTATTTTGCGGATATTATGTAAGATTATTATAATATTAGATACATTGTTTAGTTGTAGGACATTATAAACGGCAATATATTATAGTGAAGTAAGTAACATAATTATTACTTTCAATTTCTCTTAATTTCAATCCGAGAAATAGAGCAAACTCTAATATACGAGATGTTGCAATAATTTCCGATTTCACCGAGGACGTCTTGTAAGAATTAAGAATATGATAACCATTTAAATAAAACCCATGGCTACGGTATTCCACAACACGAGGAGACGCACTTGTTTCGGTTTTGCGCCCCATCTTTACACTATCACTTCACTTCAGGAATTATCTGCTAAACCTACCAAGTATATAGAATGAAAACCAGTGAAAATTGTTTGCAAAGATTCATTGCCTGAATTAGGAAATCGTCAAATTCTTTCTTTGTTGCTGAAATATCAGAATGATCTGACAAAATCTCTAGTATGAAGTACCGCTAAAATTATCGTTTTATGTTCTGAAAGAAACGTTGCCAAGGGGTGGTCGAGCTATCTATTAACTGGCAGGCAAATATACTTTTAGTTAGTTTCAACGTATATAAATGAGATAACGTCAAAATGTTTACCTGTATTTCCTTGGAAAACTACACTTCACTTTCTGTTAAAACAAGTTACATTTAAAAATACACTACTTTTCATATCTATCGCGTAAATTCGCCTGTAAAATATTGTCATAGATGAACTATACATGACATTAAACATGCACATACTGTATTTCTAACCACAACTAAAAATCGATTTTCGCGTTTATCGCTAATACCAAAGAAAAAGAGGGTTCTGTTCATTAGGCGCCACATACGCTTTGTGCTCAAGATAAAGCTAAAAACCAGCCTCTGAACTCGGGATCAGATTGCTTGGCATTCTATATAGACCTTACATATAATTTCCCCTTCATACATTACAAAAAACATTTTAAACAACGTAATGAAACGTTTTACAATTCACAAAAATGAATCAATTGCACTGGCAAGGGAACCGTCCCAACTGGGCCGCGGCTATTTGAATTAAAATTATACAAGCTAATTTTTGTATGAAAAAACAACGTGGTAATATTTGCTTTTATCGATTTCTTTTTATTAACGATATATAAAAACTTTAAACAAGGGCGTAGATATGCTACTCTTGCGCTAAATGCAAGCAGAACAACAAGCGCAAGTTCTAAATCCAGAGGTATTCTTCATCCTTGATACCTTCATACAAATGTAACATGTTACATTCTAAATAAATTTTAATTTTAAACTACTCTTACCTTATCGATGGAGTGTGGATTCGGACAAAGGGTCATGAACACTACAGACATTTAACAAATGCTGCTTCTTCACAATCTTCCATTTCACATTCTCAACTGTTAACTTGACGCAGAGTTTGAAAACCATTGTCCAGTATGTATCTTACATCGCCACATGTCTTGCAGTAAGGGGAACAGAACTGATGATAGACAATAGAGCGTAATTTTATTATAAAACTACCATGCACATTTTCTGTACTACTTTCAATTATTATTTTGTGTCCGAAATAGTCTTCTATTCTCTGAATTACAATATTATACTGCCGGAAAAAGTAAACGTCAAGTGGCTGCACAAACCTAGAGGTCTTGGGGGGGGGGGGGAATTATTTGCGTCTGACTTGTTTTATTATTTAAAAACATCTTTATTTCGGGATCATTAAAAATGTTTTTTATCAGTTTGCACTCAATGAATCTACACTGCCAAGCAAAAAAAAAAACGCAACACTTGAATAAATTTGAAATATCAAAACATAATACAAATTATAACATTACTGTGTGCTTCTATGGACCTGTTTATGGTAGGCAAGTGTTAATTCATGTTTTGGTAAGGTAAATATACTCATCGGGTGATTTGTGACACCCTCTTTTCCATTTCTTGTCCCTCACCCTATATTTATTGCTGTGCCATTAAAATTTACAACCGTAAACACAAGCAGCTAAAACAAAGTTACAACACTATTGTTTTCTTTTTTGTGTTTAATGGAATTCCGTGATATTGAACTCAGTTTTAAACAACATTTAAGAGAGTTACGATGCCGTTAAGCCCCGAGAGCGCCACTAGAGCAATCATGTTGGAAAAAGATGACCGCAGCTTACATATGTGACTCAGGTGTTGCATACATGGCCCCGTAGCTCTTGAAGGGTACCTGGAGCATGTTGACGGACATTCCTCTCTAAAATTCCCCACAGATGATCAATTGGGTTAAGATCTTTTTTTTTTTTTTTTCCCTAAGCCTATTTTGAAAGTCTTCTATTTCGCATACTATAATATTGTACTATTGGCTTTAATTTTTATTTTAATTAGGTATTTGATTTCTAATTTTGAGCCATTTCTTGTAATATTTCCTTATTGTCAATTGTTGTTACTAAATAATGTATTTAATTCGTAAATTTTAAATCATCTCTTAGTATAGCTATTTATTGCTTCTAAAATAATCTGTTTAATAGCTATTATATATATATATATATATATATATATATATATATATATATATATATATATATTCACAATAAATATAGAGAAATGCCTTGAGGCTTTATGAAACATATTTTTGTTGTTACAGTGAAAAATAACAAATTGAAATAGATTTTTTTTAATAACTTTTTTTTATTAAACAATAAATTAATATAACAGTATACAATACTAATAATGGTGCACATTGTACATTCCAAGTTATACAGTAAGCTAATATATCAGTATGCAGTACTGAAATAATTTCGTATGTACACTTCAAACTAAGCAAATTAATGATTTTACCATTATACAAAACTGAAGCCAAAACACATATACATTTCAATCTGAACAGATAAGCTGATATAATCAGTATACAGTACTGAGAACAACTTTCCATTACACTTTTAGGCTAAACAATTTAACTGATATTACCAGTATGCAGTACTAAAACCAAATCACATATACATTTCAAACTGGACAAATAATCTGTTATAGCCAGTATGCAGTACTGACACAATTTCACATGTACACTTCAATCGAATCAATAAACTGATAGAAAATGTATGCTGTAGTGACAACAAATTCCATGCATACTTTTTCCCCCGTACATACTTTAAATAACCTTGTAAATACGTATTAACCCTTATAAATAACATAAAAATCTGACTTGCACTATTTAAGTAATTCCTTCACTCTATAATAAGCAAACAGTGCATGTTCATTCATCCAATAACAAAAGTCATTCATTCCGGGAGAAACCACCCACTCTATACTCAGAAGGAACTTTATTTCATTAAGACAAATTAAAATAAAGACATGTATTTAAATTAGGCTTATATGTCCTATTGAAAGTGTTTGTACTATCAAATTTAATTAATCTAAGTGCCCGAGATAATTCCCAAACAAAAGGTCCCATTTTCGATAGAGAATTCTGTTCCTTCTAGCCTGATTAATATAAGCTACATATTGTGTTTTAAAGGTATTCTCTTGGTTCTGAATAAGGAAAGTTACTGTATGACCTATCAACCACAGTGCAGCATTTTGTCTTTGCTGTGGCTTGAGATTAAAGTCTGGTAATTGAAACGTTGTAGGATGAAGAGTGTCTTTTCCAAATATATTATTGTCCTTCACATATTTCCCAAATTGTTCTCGTATGGATAGATTCCTTGTGCAAGTATTAAGACGATGATGCAAGGAGTCTTTTTGTTGACAATACTGACACACATCGTTGTTTACTCTGTTTATTTTAAATAAACGTTCTTTTGTTGCGATTATGTCATGAATTACTGTATACCACACAGAACGCACTGTCACCGGTAGTACCCGAGAATTTATATTCTTCCAAAGTTGAGTGAACTTGGTATTCTCTGGTACAATACGCTGAATACGTAGAGGAGCAACAGGAACAGTTGGTACTAATGTGTTGTAAATCGCCTTTGATAAACTTTTGTTTACGATAAACTGATCGGGGTCTAGATAACTCCATTCTTGTATATAAGTCCAAAGGTACTTGAGATATCGTGGCACAACACGTAAATCAGGAGGATTTCGCAAATCACCTGCTGTCGTCCAAAACTGTAGCCAGAAAGCGGAAAAACACGATAGAGCATGCTGTATTTTCCGTCCGCGACTTAAAAATAAGGCCATACACTTCAGACGAATATTTAGTAATCCTATCCCCCCTTCAGTGGGTTGGAGATACAGAGTTGACAGGGGCACACGAAAGGTGCTTCCTTTCCATAAGAACCAGCATATTGCACTCGTTATTTGCCTTGCAGAGGTAATTGTTATTGGAAGCACCTGGGCCAGGTACCAACATTTCGATAGCAGAAATGTGTGCACTATCCAACTTCTCTGATGTAAAGTGAGATCACGATAATAAAGCTGTTGAGCGGTAATTTTAATTGTCTGGGAGACAATTTTCCAATTTTGTTGTTGCATTTCAATAATGGATGGTGCAAATAAAATACCTAGAATTTTTAAGGATGTAATTGTTGTGAAAGGAGCAACTTGAGGTTGAATATCCCAGGGCCCAAGAGGTAGTATATGTGATTTGTGATAGTTTAACTTTAGTCCAGACATCGCAGAATATTGATGTAGAGAATCCGTCATGTGTTGAATATCCTCTTCATTTGCAAGGATTACGTTCACATCATCAGCATACGCCGCCACAGACAGATGATAATTATTAAAGGATACACCAGTGATATTTTCATTTAACTTCAGTAGCAGAGGATGTAGGGCTAAGATAAATAATGTCATAGATGCTGGACAGCCCTGACGAACTGATTTAGAAACAGGAATCTCTGGTGTTTGAAAACCATTAATTTGAATAACTGATACAATATTAGTATATAAGGTCTGTATATAAGATATGAACTTCACACTAAACCCATACCAAGACAAGCAGTGAAACAGGTATTCATGACTAAGATTATCAAATGCCCTATGAAAATCCAAGGAGGCTATAAGGTATTTGTTTCGGGAGTGATTGGCATGAGCAATGACATCTCTTAAAGAACATATGACATTTAATATATTACGTCCTATTATTCCGCAATGCTGTCCTGAATGTAAGAGCTGGCTAAGAAGTGGTCGTATCCTGTTGGTCAATACCTTCGCTAACAGTTTATAGTCATAATTTAGGAGACTGATTGGTCTATAATCATTCACATGGTCGTGCCCGTTTTTCTTTTTAATTAGGACTACTATCCCACGTCTTTGGGATGTACAAAGTCTCTGTCTAGTAATAATAACATTGAGAACTTCAGTGAAATAGGTGCCTATTAGGTCCCAAAATTTAAGGTAGAATTCCTGTGGGATTCCGTCGCTGCCAGGAGTTTTTGATTTTTTCCCTTGCAAAAGAGCTGCATAAACTTCTTCCTTACTGATATGTTGTTCCAAATTCTCATTTTCCATTTCCGAGATTGGATATGGTGCAGGTCCATAAAAATTGTCTAGATTAGTGTGCCGAACTGTTTCGTTACTGAATAAATGACTATAATGTTCGTAAAACACACGACTAATTGAATGTTGTGTAGTATATTCTTGTCCATCGTTATTATTAATTTTCAGGATCATACCTTTATTACGACGTTCTGATCAGCTAATAGGTGATATAGATTCGTCTTTTCGTCTAACACATTTAGTGCCACCCGACTACGTATTTTGATTCCTTCAAGTCTCCTCCGGTATATATTTATAATTTTTGCTTTAATACAACTCATATCAGATCGACTTTTCGCTGTAGGCACATAAAGCTTCTGTATGTCCGATAAACATCGGAAGTAAAAGTTTAATTTATTTTCTTCTGCGTGATGTTTATTATACGAATATTGTTTGAAAAGGTATTTGATTTTGGGTTTTACTAGTTTTTCCCACCATTCAGCTATATCAGAATATCGTGTTTTTTGTAAAGTCCACACTTCCCAAGATTGTTGTACGAGATTTTTAAGTTCTATATCTTCCAAATAGCTTATATTCATTTTCCAATATGTTCGACCCATAGGAATAAAGGAGGCATTCAATGCTATACGAAGTATAACAGCAGCATGGTCAGAGAAGGGGACGGCTGAGGTTTCTACCCGACTAATTTTCTTTTTAATATTCTTCAATACATAAAATCGATCCAATCTTGCAGCAGAATTGTGTGAAAAATATGTATATTCCATATTGCGGGCTGTGTGTATCCATGGGTCTTCCATTTGCAGTTGATTAATTAGCTGTTGTAAAGCAACACTAGGCTGGTAAGCACCAGTACAGTCCTGGGGCCTGAGAACACAATTGAAGTCCCCTCCAAGTATGTATGATGGGGGTAGGTCACGCATCAAATAAGGAACATCATTTTGAAAAAAATCATTCCTTGCTAATCTTTTGTTACTCCCAGAAGGTGCATAAATATTTATAAAAACATGTCCCCGATAAGTACCACTGATACCTCTACCAGAGGAGAGTTTTTCAATATTCTCCAAATTTAACCCGGATTTAGTTAAGAACCCTGTATCCAAATATTCCGATCCAATATTGATATATGAATTATAACCATAAATTGAGCAAAAACTGTCACATACGATTTCTTGTAAAAAAACAATGTCTATATCATTTACATTTAAAAAAGACTGTAACATTTTCATTTTTGTAGGTGATGAACTGCTATTAAAATTCACCGTTGCAATAGTCAGAGTCAGTGCCATAATAACACTATAAAATAGCGGCGAAGCCATGAAGACTAATATTGATCTGCTTTCCGTAAGTGTAAAGTGCCTGACTTGCTTTCGTCGGACTTGTAGGGATGTACACGTTGTTTCGTAATCACTTTCGTTAGTTTTTTTGAACCATGCGTTTCAGTTCGTGAATCAATCATGTCTACTTCACTTTCCATTGTCTTCCCTTCCATTTCTATCTCGTCACTCCAGTTATCACCTTCCATCCGCGTCAGAGACTCCTGTATACTGGTTATTGCATTAGACTGGTTACTACTCCCCTTTGTTAATTTAACTTGATTTCCATCATCTTTTATATGGGAACCCAGTTGTGATGAGTTTCCAAGTATTTTGTTTTTTTCTATGTTCGTAGATTGACCATCATTTTTGACTTGATCAAGATCAGGATTTTTCTTACGGCGTTTCTTCCCAGGCTCTTTAGCTTCAATATATATTTTAGAAATTTTCCCATTACTTGTGTCACTTTCATCCTCATCAGCCGTTATAGTATCAGAATCTTCAATTTGAACGAGATTGTTCTCTATATCGTCTTGTATGGGGTTTTGTCCTAATAACATGGTCGGTCTGGTAGTAGTTCCAGTAGAAGTTCCATCTTCTCTTGTGAACTCTTGTCCACCTTGTCCATCTTCTCTAGTATTCTGCTCAATCGTACGCGAGCTAGCACTGGTGGTTGCCTCCTCTGAGATCGGAAGAACGGTCGAAGGATGATTTTCATCAGGCAAATCTCGTATCGGTTTTAGAAGATCACTCATCAGAAAGGGTCTGTTATTATTATTCCCAATTTGACGCGAACCTTTACCAGGACAATAACGGCGAATATGAGATGCACTGCCACAAAGGAAGCAAGTTTGTTCTTGACCTGGATAGACAACATAAGCCTCATAGCCAGCAATATATAATGTAGATGGAATTTGCTTGTTAATTTGCATATTCACTAGTCTAATACCAGTATCCACCTGAAATCGATATTTTTTGGACCACTTTTCATTTATTATTTCTTGCACTTTCCCGTAAGTTTGCAAAACATGCATAATTCTGTCATTTGGCACTTCTGGTGGCACGTTTAAGATTCTAACTGTAGTAGTATCAAACTCACCTGCTGTTATGTTTGCAGTTGTTGTTGCACCATTCATTAGCTGGATTGTTGAAGTTCCGGTTTGTAGTTGAAGATGTTTCTCGTAGCTAAGTTGATTATTGAATTTTATGTACACTGCATTCTGTTTACTCACTACTTGTAATGTGTCCAATTCATCTTCTCGAACGTTGATATTTTCTTCTAACCATTGGTGTATTTCGTATGCAGTAGGACGTTGTTGATCTTTATTAAACACTGCTTTAATAGTATTCTTCCTACAGATTTTACTTGCCATTGCTAATCAAAATAATTCAAACAAAACAAGAACAACAAACCGCGAGCACACTAGTCGGAACACCGCTGCTCAACAAGATTGAGAGACGAGACGTCCGTCCACCTCAAGGGTTGGAACGTAACTGAGATCCGGACTGCGTGACGGCCATTGCATGAGTTGAATCCCTATTTCATTGAGGTACTGGAAGACGTATCGCGCCACACGAGGACGTGTATTGCCCTGCACGAGCACGAAATTGTCACCAATTTATGATGCAAAAGTAAGAACATGTTGCCAAGAATTTCTTCAATGTAGCGATGGGTAGTAAGAAACCAATCTTCCACAAAACAAGTTTGGTTCGTTTAGACAAACTGATGTCTGTCCACACCATCACTGAACCGCACTGAAATGCTGTCCTTGATGAAAAGTTGCATGGAGAATACCTTTCTCTAGTCCTCTTCCACACTCTTTCTCTTCCATCTGGGGATCTGAGGCAGAATCGGGACTCATCTGAGGACAAAACTGTTCTCCACTGTACCTCAGCCCATTCCTGATGTTCCCTTGAAAATTGTAAGCGAGCTTGACGATGTTGTCTTGTAAGTTCTGGGCAGGGGCAGATCTTCTGGAGATCAGACCAGCATCGTGTAACCTCCTCCTCACAGTCTACTCACTGACATTCACACCTCGCACTTGGTCTAGTTGATTTCTGGCTTCGACCGCAGTGGTGTGGCGGTTACGCAGCACTTGAAGGCGCAAGAACTGGCCATCTATAGCAAGAAGTTGACCTTTTCTTACCATTCCCGGTCTTCGAGAATATGAACCGAGTTCCTTGTACCTTTGCACTGTACGTGAAACCGTCGACGGAGTTGTATGCAACACCTGAGCCACGTAACGTAAACTACGGCCATCCTCTACCAACGCGTCTGCTCTAGCGGCATTCAATGGGCTTAACGTCATCTTAACTTTCTTACATGTTGTTTAAAACTGAGTTCAATATCACAGAATGCCATTATAAGCAAAAAAAGAAAACTATAGTGTAGTAACTTTGTTTTAGCTGCTGGGGTTTAGGGTTGTAAATTTTAATGGCACAGCAATAAATATATAGTACGGGACAGGAAGTGGCAAAGAGGGTGTCACAAACGACCAAATGGGTACACTTTTCTTCCCAAAACATGAATTAACACTTGCCTAACACAAACAGGTCCATAGAAGCATACAGAAATGTTATAATTTGTATTACAGATTGATATTTCAAATTTATTCAAGTGTTGCGTTTTTTTCTTTTTGCTCGGCAGTGTAGTAGAAGTAATATATGAGCCGTTCAGAGCAAAAGTGGTGTAAGTAAAAATTGGATAATGAGGTTTAAAGTAGAAATTCTGTAAAATACAGCGCTAAGTAGCAATTAATATTCAGTTTATTTAAACTATTAGTAGTCAGTGGATAGCAAGAAGGACATATTAATTGCTACTTTGCTCTGTATTTTACTTTAACTCTCATCAGACTACCTATTTTTGACTTACACGTCCACACCTGTGGAGTAACGGTCAGCGCGTCTGGCCGCGAAACCAGGTGGCCCGGGTTCGATTCCCGGTCGGGGCAAGTTGCCTGGTTGAGGTTTTTTCCGGGGTTTTCCCTCAACCCAATACGAGCAAATGCTGGGTAACTTTCGGTGCTGGACCCCGGACTCATTTCACCGGCATTATCACCTTCATATCATTCAGACGCTAAATAACCTAGATGTTGATACAGCGTCGTAAAATAACCAAATAAAATAAAAAAAATTGACTTACACCACTTCTGCTCTGAACGGCTCATATCATTCTTAACATCAGTAATGAACTGACTCATTAGCCATCATTTCACGTGGTTTTTTGTGAGTTTTCCTAAATTGCTAGCATCAACCACAAGATTAAATGGAGTTTTCCTTTCAAAAGTTTAACTTTGGACCCAAACTCTCCTTTCGGTTCCTGGAAGCAAAGGTAAAATCGAATTCCTAAGGTGCCAGCCGATGAAATATGGACCTTTAGAGTGTAGGAATGAGTGATAGAAAATAATGATTGCATAACTGTATGGGTGTTCTTTTCATCTGTCTGTGATAAAATCCTACCACATACCATCTCGTATTCAAATCGAGACCGATCGGTGGTGAATACGCAGTCAGCATTGTATGGGATTTTAAGAAATAATTCTGTTTATATCTGTCACAAAATGTTTTGTTGTTTCAATTAGTATAGGCTCATCCTCTACATATTTTCTTTCTGTTATTTTTATGGAGCTCATTCTGTTTTGTTTCTTAAAACGTCGCAGAAACTTTTCACATGCATAGGGATGTGACAAACGGTTATTTTCTTGTAACTGTTATAACTGTCTCCGTTACTTTTGTTCAGTAGTTATAAATAACGGTTATAAGTAACGGTTACAATTTCCTGCCGGAGACAAAATAGCAGTCACATAAGAAGAAGTTATATTTAACGGTTAAATAACTAGCAGAGGCATAGAAGTAGTTAGTTACCCACGAACAAGTTATATTTGAATGTTAAATAACTTATACGGTTAAATAACTAGCACAGGCATAGAAGCAGTTAGTTACCCACGAACAAGTTATATTTGAATGTTAAGTAACTTATACGGTTAAATAACTAGCACAGGCATAGAAGCAGTTAGTTATCCACGAACAAGTTATATTTGAATGTTAAATAACTTATACGGTTAAATAACTAGCACAGGCATAGAAGCAGTTAGTTACCCACGAACAAGTTATATTTGAATGTTAAGTAACTTATACGGTTAAATAACTAGCACAGGCATAGAAGCAGTTAGTTACCCACGAACAAGTTATATTTGAATGTTAAATAACTTATACGGTTAAATAACTAGCACAGGCATAGAAACAGTTAGTTACCCACGAACAAGTTATATTTGAATGTTAAATAACTTATACGGTTAAATAACTAGCACAGGCATAGAAGCAGTTAGTTACCCACGAACAAGTTATATTTGAATGTTAAGTAACTTATACGGTTAAATAACTAGCACAGGCATAGAAGCAGTTAGTTACCCACGAACAAGTTATATTTGAATGTTAAATAACTTATACGGTTAAATAACTTGCACAGGCATAGAAGCAGTTAGTTACCCACGAACAAGTTATATTTGAATGTTAAATAACTTATACGGTTAAATAACTAGCACAGGCATAGAAGCAGTTAGTTATCCATGAACAAGTTATATTTGAATGTTAAATAACTTATACGGTTAAATAACTAGCACAGGCATAGAAGTAGTTACACTGGTGGCCATAATTCTGGAAACTTTTTGTGTTTGCATTGAATTGTTATTACATCTGTTTTTATTCATACATGAATACAATTTAAAATGTTACTCGTGACTGAAACCATCAAACATACATTGTCTAATCTATTTTATAGAAAATACGTGACTTTATATCATAATATGTATGAGAAAACATATATTTATAACATTAACAGTTAGAAACACTTTGGTATTATTTTTTCATTTACTCTGTAAACAGTTGGTACTTGGTGTGGGGTAACCTTTATTTTTAGTGACAGCATGAATTCTGCGGGACATTGAGTCCACAAGACGTTTCAGTCCTTCCTTGCTGATGATCCGAAACCAGCTGTGGATAAGGGCATCAATGAATTGAGTTTTGCTGCTAGAATTTTTTTTAGACACCAAATGTTTTAACCTTGATCACAAGTTTCCAATTGGATTCAGGTAAGGACTAGTCCCAGGCCACTTTATCACCTTGATGTTTTTCTGTTGAAACCATTGCATAACTCTCTTGGCAGTATGGCATGGATCACCATCCTGTTGAAATACAAAGTCATCACAATTTGGGTGTAAGACAGCAATGGATAATATCAATTTCACTTCCAGCATATCTTTTCTGCATTTTTACGTGTTCAAGTTCCCTTGAAAAATCTGAAGTCTTCCTACTCCATCCCCAGATCATGACAACAACAGGATGTTTCATGGTTGCGATGAGGTACTCAGGATTCAAAGCTTCTCTATTTCGTCGACGAATGTATTTGGTTCCTTCATTTCCAAATATAGAAATCCTTGTTTCATCGCTCCATATCACTTTCGCACAGTCATCACTGGTCCATGATTGATGATTTTTGCACCAATTTACACGATTTTCTCGTTGTCTTTTGTTGAGAAATGGCTTTTTTCTGAGTGCTCTTGCTTTCAGTTCATTGTGGAATAACTTCCTTTGAAGAGTTCTCGCAGAAATATTACATCCACTGCTGTGTAGAACTTCCTGTACCTCTTTAGAATATTTATTTCCATCTTTCAATGCCAATCGACAAATCTGCTTCACATCTCTTGGACTTACTTTAGATTTTCTACCAGTCCTAGGTGGTTTTTTTACAAGATTTTGTGAATCTCAATCCCTCATACTTTCTGGACGCCAGACACTGTAGCACCATTACCAAGCTTCCTTGCAATTTCCTTGAATGTGTAGCCTTCTTCTCGAAGTGTGACTGCCTTACTTCGATTAGAAGGTGTCCAGTCCTTTCGTGGAGCCATTGTGATAAAATTATTATCAATAAAGTTTGTGGCAAAGCAATCAAGTGATAACCAGACGAAATCAGACCAATGATAGAAACACACTAATAATGTACATATTTTACGCTAACAGTGCTCAAAAATGCTCCTAATGATCAAAAATAATCTTAAAATCAACAGTAGACCAATTTTTATTACAGTAAATAATGGAAAATTAAAATGAAATCTGAAATTAATATTTAGATCTTAAACGATAAGAATATAATTCCCCACAAAATGACTATTTATTGTTAAAATATTAAGAATTTAATAAAATACCTTTATTAAAACTCCATAATTGACGAATGAGTCATGAATAAATAGAGATGTTATAATAATTCATTACAAAAACAAAAAGTTTCCAGAATTATGGCCACCAGTGTAGTTATCCATGAACAAGTTATATTTGAATGTTAAATAACTTATACGGTTAAATAACTAGCAGAGGCATAGAAGCAGTTAGTTACCCACGAACAAGTTATATTTGAATGTTAAATAACTTATACGGTTAAATAACTAGCAGAGGCATAGAAGCAGTTAGTTACCCACGAACAAGTTATATTTGAATGTTAAATAACTTATACGGTTAAATAACTAGCAGAGGCATAGAAGCAGTTAGTTATCCATGAACAAGTTATATTTGAATGTTAAATAACTTATACGGTTAAATAACTAGCACAGGCATAGAAGCAGTTAGTTATCCTCGAACAAGTTATATTTGAATGTTAAATAACTTATACGGTTAAATAACTAGCAGAGGCATAGAAGCAGTTAGTTACCCACGAACAAGTTATATTTGAATGCTAAATAACTTATACGGTTAAATAACTAGCACAGGCATAGAAGTAGTTAGTTATCCATGAACAAGTTATATTTGAATGTTAAATAACTTATACGGTTAAGTAACTAGCAGAGGCATAGAAGCAGTTAGTTACCCACGAACAAGTTATATTTGAATGTTAAATAACTTATACGGTTAAATAACTAGCAGAGGCATAGAAGCAGTTAGTTACCCACGAACAAGTTATATTTGAATGTTAAATAACTTATACGGTTAAATAACTGGCAGAGGCATAGAAGCAGTTAGTTACCCACGAACAAGTTATATTTGAATGTTAAATAACTTATACGGTTAAATAACTAGCACAGGCATAGAAGTAGTTAGTTATCCATGAACAAGTTATATTTGAATGTTAAATAACTTATACGGTTAAATAACTAGCAGAGGCATAGAAGCAGTTAGTTACCCACGAACAAGTTATATTTGAATGTTAAATAACTTATACGGTTAAATAACTAGCACAGGCATAGAAACAGTTAGTTACCCACGAACAAGTTATATTTGAATGTTAAATAACTTATACGGTTAAATAACTAGCACAGGCATAGAAGCAGTTAGTTACCCACGAACAAGTTATATTTGAATGTTAAGTAACTTATACGGTTAAATAACTAGCACAGGCATAGAAGCAGTTAGTTACCCACGAACAAGTTATATTTGAATGTTAAATAACTTATACGGTTAAATAACTAGCACAGGCATAGAAGCAGTTAGTTACCCACGAACAAGTTATATTTGAATGTTAAATAACTTATACGGTTAAATAACTAGCACAGGCATAGAAGCAGTTAGTTATCCATGAACAAGTTATATTTGAATGTTAAATAACTTATACGGTTAAATAACTAGCACAGGCATAGAAGTAGTTACACTGGTGGCCATAATTCTGGAAACTTTTTGTGTTTGCATTGAATTGTTATTACATCTGTTTTTATTCATACATGAATACAATTTAAAATGTTACTCGTGACTGAAACCATCAAACATACATTGTCTAATCTATTTTATAGAAAATACGTGACTTTATATCATAATATGTATGAGAAAACATATATTTATAACATTAACAGTTAGAAACACTTTGGTATTATTTTTTCATTTACTCTGTAAACAGTTGGTACTTGGTGTGGGGTAACCTTTATTTTTAGTGACAGCATGAATTCTGCGGGACATTGAGTCCACAAGACGTTTCAGTCCTTCCTTGCTGATGATCCGAAACCAGCTGTGGATAAGGGCATCAATGAATTGAGTTTTGCTGCTAGAATTTTTTTTAGACACCAAATGTTTTAACCTTGATCACAAGTTTCCAATTGGATTCAGGTAAGGACTAGTCCCAGGCCACTTTATCACCTTGATGTTTTTCTGTTGAAACCATTGCATAACTCTCTTGGCAGTATGGCATGGATCACCATCCTGTTGAAATACAAAGTCATCACAATTTGGGTGTAAGACAGCAATGGATAATATCAATTTCACTTCCAGCATATCTTTTCTGCATTTTTACGTGTTCAAGTTCCCTTGAAAAATCTGAAGTCTTCCTACTCCATCCCCAGATCATGACAACAACAGGATGTTTCATGGTTGCGATGAGGTACTCAGGATTCAAAGCTTCTCTATTTCGTCGACGAATGTATTTGGTTCCTTCATTTCCAAATATAGAAATCCTTGTTTCATCGCTCCATATCACTTTCGCACAGTCATCACTGGTCCATGATTGATGATTTTTGCACCAATTTACACGATTTTCTCGTTGTCTTTTGTTGAGAAATGGCTTTTTTCTGAGTGCTCTTGCTTTCAGTTCATTGTGGAATAACTTCCTTTGAAGAGTTCTCGCAGAAATATTACATCCACTGCTGTGTAGAACTTCCTGTACCTCTTTAGAATATTTATTTCCATCTTTCAATGCCAATCGACAAATCTGCTTCACATCTCTTGGACTTACTTTAGGTTTTCTACCAGTCCTAGGTGGTTTTTTTACAAGATTTTGTGAATCTCAATCCCTCATACTTTCTGGACGCCAGACACTGTAGCACCATTACCAAGCTTCCTTGCAATTTCCTTGAATGTGTAGCCTTCTTCTCGAAGTGTGACTGCCTTACTTCGATTAGAAGGTGTCCAGTCCTTTCGTGGAGCCATTGTGATAAAATTATTATCAATAAAGTTTGTGGCAAAGCAATCAAGTGATAACCGGACGAAATCAGACCAATGATAGAAACACACTAATAATGTACATATTTTACGCTAACAGTGCTCAAAAATGCTCCTAATGATCAAAAATAATCTTAAAATCAACAGTAGACCAATTTTTATTACAGTAAATAATGGAAAATTAAAATGAAATCAGAAATTAATATTTAGATCTTAAACGATAAGAATATAATTCCCCACAAAATGACTATTTATTGTTAAAATATTAAGAATTTAATAAAATACCTTTATTAAAACTCCATAATTGACGAATGAGTCATGAATAAATAGAGATGTTATAATAATTCATTACAAAAACAAAAAGTTTCCAGAATTATGGCCACCAGTGTAGTTATCCATGAACAAGTTATATTTGAATGTTAAATAACTTATACGGTTAAATAACTAGCAGAGGCATAGAAGCAGTTAGTTACCCACGAACAAGTTATATTTGAATGTTAAATAACTTATACGGTTAAATAACTAGCAGAGGCATAGAAGCAGTTAGTTACCCACGAACAAGTTATATTTGAATGTTAAATAACTTATACGGTTAAATAACTAGCAGAGGCATAGAAGCAGTTAGTTATCCACGAACAAGTTATATTTGAATGTTAAATAACTTATACGGTTAAATAACTAGCACAGGCATAGAAGCAGTTAGTTATCCTCGAACAAGTTATATTTGAATGTTAAATAACTTATACGGTTAAATAACTAGCAGAGGCATAGAAGCAGTTAGTTACCCACGAACAAGTTATATTTGAATGTTAAATAACTTATACGGTTAAATAACTAGCACAGGCATAGAAGTAGTTAGTTATCCATGAACAAGTTATATTTGAATGTTAAATAACTTATACGGTTAAGTAACTAGCAGAGGCATAGAAGCAGTTAGTTACCCACGAACAAGTTATATTTGAATGTTAAATAACTTATACGGTTAAATAACTAGCAGAGGCATAGAAGCAGTTAGTTACCCACGAACAAGTTATATTTGAATGTTAAATAACTTATACGGTTAAATAACTAGCAGAGGCATAGAAGCAGTTAGTTACCCACGAACAAGTTATATTTGAATGTTAAATAACTTATACGGTTAAATAACTAGCACAGGCATAGAAGTAGTTAGTTATCCATGAACAAGTTATATTTGAATGTTAAATAACTTATACGGTTAAATAACTAGCAGAGGCATAGAAGCAGTTAGTTACCCACGAACAAGTTATATTTGAATGTTAAATAACTTATACGGTTAAATAACTAGCACAGGCATAGAAACAGTTAGTTACCCACGAACAAGTTATATTTGAATGTTAAATAACTTATACGGTTAAATAACTAGCACAGGCATAGAAGCAGTTAGTTACCCACGAACAAGTTATATTTGAATGTTAAGTAACTTATACGGTTAAATAACTAGCACAGGCATAGAAGCAGTTAGTTACCCACGAACAAGTTATATTTGAATGTTAAATAACTTATACGGTTAAATAACTTGCACAGGCATAGAAGCAGTTAGTTACCCACGAACAAGTTATATTTGAATGTTAAATAACTTATACGGTTAAATAACTAGCACAGGCATAGAAGCAGTTAGTTATCCATGAACAAGTTATATTTGAATGTTAAATAACTTATACGGTTAAATAACTAGCACAGGCATAGAAGTAGTTACACTGGTGGCCATAATTCTGGAAACTTTTTGTGTTTGCATTGAATTGTTATTACATCTGTTTTTATTCATACATGAATACAATTTAAAATGTTACTCGTGACTGAAACCATCAAACATACATTGTCTAATCTATTTTATAGAAAATACGTGACTTTATATCATAATATGTATGAGAAAACATATATTTATAACATTAACAGTTAGAAACACTTTGGTATTATTTTTTCATTTACTCTGTAAACAGTTGGTACTTGGTGTGGGGTAACCTTTATTTTTAGTGACAGCATGAATTCTGCGGGACATTGAGTCCACAAGACGTTTCAGTCCTTCCTTGCTGATGATCCGAAACCAGCTGTGGATAAGGGCATCAATGAATTGAGTTTTGCTGCTAGAATTTTTTTTAGACACCAAATGTTTTAACCTTGATCACAAGTTTCCAATTGGATTCAGGTAAGGACTAGTCCCAGGCCACTTTATCACCTTGATGTTTTTCTGTTGAAACCATTGCATAACTCTCTTGGCAGTATGGCATGGATCACCATCCTGTTGAAATACAAAGTCATCACAATTTGGGTGTAAGACAGCAATGGATAATATCAATTTCACTTCCAGCATATCTTTTCTGCATTTTTACGTGTTCAAGTTCCCTTGAAAAATCTGAAGTCTTCCTACTCCATCCCCAGATCATGACAACAACAGGATGTTTCATGGTTGCGATGAGGTACTCAGGATTCAAAGCTTCTCTATTTCGTCGACGAATGTATTTGGTTCCTTCATTTCCAAATATAGAAATCCTTGTTTCATCGCTCCATATCACTTTCGCACAGTCATCACTGGTCCATGATTGATGATTTTTGCACCAATTTACACGATTTTCTCGTTGTCTTTTGTTGAGAAATGGCTTTTTTCTGAGTGCTCTTGCTTTCAGTTCATTGTGGAATAACTTCCTTTGAAGAGTTCTCGCAGAAATATTACATCCACTGCTGTGTAGAACTTCCTGTACCTCTTTAGAATATTTATTTCCATCTTTCAATGCCAATCGACAAATCTGCTTCACATCTCTTGGACTTACTTTAGATTTTCTACCAGTCCTAGGTGGTTTTTTTACAAGATTTTGTGAATCTCAATCCCTCATACTTTCTGGACGCCAGACACTGTAGCACCATTACCAAGCTTCCTTGCAATTTCCTTGAATGTGTAGCCTTCTTCTCGAAGTGTGACTGCCTTACTTCGATTAGAAGGTGTCCAGTCCTTTCGTGGAGCCATTGTGATAAAATTATTATCAATAAAGTTTGTGGCAAAGCAATCAAGTGATAACCAGACGAAATCAGACCAATGATAGAAACACACTAATAATGTACATATTTTACGCTAACAGTGCTCAAAAATGCTCCTAATGATCAAAAATAATCTTAAAATCAACAGTAGACCAATTTTTATTACAGTAAATAATGGAAAATTAAAATGAAATCTGAAATTAATATTTAGATCTTAAACGATAAGAATATAATTCCCCACAAAATGACTATTTATTGTTAAAATATTAAGAATTTAATAAAATACCTTTATTAAAACTCCATAATTGACGAATGAGTCATGAATAAATAGAGATGTTATAATAATTCATTACAAAAACAAAAAGTTTCCAGAATTATGGCCACCAGTGTAGTTATCCATGAACAAGTTATATTTGAATGTTAAATAACTTATACGGTTAAATAACTAGCAGAGGCATAGAAGCAGTTAGTTATCCATGAACAAGTTATATTTGAATGTTAAATAACTTATACGGTTAAATAACTAGCACAGGCATAGAAGCAGTTAGTTATCCATGAACAAGTTATATTTGAATGTTAAATAACTTATACGGTTAAATAACTAGCACAGGCATAGAAGCAGTTAGTTACCCACGAACAAGTTATATTTGAATGTTAAATAACTTATACGGTTAAATAACTAGCAGAGGCATAGAAGCAGTTAGTTACCCACGAACAAGTTATATTTGAATGTTAAATAACTTATACGGTTAAATAACTAGCAGAGGCATAGAAGCAGTTAGTTATCCATGAACAAGTTATATTTGAATGTTAAATAACTTATACGGTTAAATAACTAGCACAGGCATAGAAGCAGTTAGTTATCCTCGAACAAGTTATATTTGAATGTTAAATAACTTATACGGTTAAATAACTAGCAGAGGCATAGAAGCAGTTAGTTACCCACGAACAAGTTATATTTGAATGTTAAATAACTTATACGGTTAAATAACTAGCACAGGCATAGAAGTAGTTAGTTATCCATGAACAAGTTATATTTGAATGTTAAATAACTTATACGGTTAAGTAACTAGCAGAGGCATAGAAGCAGTTAGTTACCCACGAACAAGTTATATTTGAATGTTAAATAACTTATACGGTTAAATAACTAGCAGAGGCATAGAAGCAGTTAGTTACCCACGAACAAGTTATATTTGAATGTTAAATAACTTATACGGTTAAATAACTGGCAGAGGCATAGAAGCAGTTAGTTACCCACGAACAAGTTATATTTGAATGTTAAATAACTTATACGGTTAAATAACTAGCACAGGCATAGAAGTAGTTAGTTATCCATGAACAAGTTATATTTGAATGTTAAATAACTTATACGGTTAAATAACTAGCAGAGGCATAGAAGCAGTTAGTTACCCACGAACAAGTTATATTTGAATGTTAAATAACTTATACGGTTAAATAACTAGCACAGGCATAGAAACAGTTAGTTACCCACGAACAAGTTATATTTGAATTTTAAATAACTTATACGGTTAAATAACTAGCACAGGCATAGAAGCAGTTAGTTACCCACGAACAAGTTATATTTGAATGTTAAGTAACTTATACGGTTAAATAACTAGCACAGGCATAGAAGCAGTTAGTTACCCACGAACAAGTTATATTTGAATGTTAAATAACTTATACGGTTAAATAACTAGCACAGGCATAGAAGCAGTTAGTTACCCACGAACAAGTTATATTTGAATGTTAAATAACTTATACGGTTAAATAACTAGCACAGGCATAGAAGCAGTTAGTTATCCATGAACAAGTTATATTTGAATGTTAAATAACTTATACGGTTAAATAACTAGCACAGGCATAGAAGTAGTTACACTGGTGGCCATAATTCTGGAAACTTTTTGTGTTTGCATTGAATTGTTATTACATCTGTTTTTATTCATACATGAATACAATTTAAAATGTTACTCGTGACTGAAACCATCAAACATACATTGTCTAATCTATTTTATAGAAAATACGTGACTTTATATCATAATATGTATGAGAAAACATATATTTATAACATTAACAGTTAGAAACACTTTGGTATTATTTTTTCATTTACTCTGTAAACAGTTGGTACTTGGTGTGGGGTAACCTTTATTTTTAGTGACAGCATGAATTCTGCGGGACATTGAGTCCACAAGACGTTTCAGTCCTTCCTTGCTGATGATCCGAAACCAGCTGTGGATAAGGGCATCAATGAATTGAGTTTTGCTGCTAGAATTTTTTTTAGACACCAAATGTTTTAACCTTGATCACAAGTTTCCAATTGGATTCAGGTAAGGACTAGTCCCAGGCCACTTTATCACCTTGATGTTTTTCTGTTGAAACCATTGCATAACTCTCTTGGCAGTATGGCATGGATCACCATCCTGTTGAAATACAAAGTCATCACAATTTGGGTGTAAGACAGCAATGGATAATATCAATTTCACTTCCAGCATATCTTTTCTGCATTTTTACGTGTTCAAGTTCCCTTGAAAAATCTGAAGTCTTCCTACTCCATCCCCAGATCATGACAACAACAGGATGTTTCATGGTTGCGATGAGGTACTCAGGATTCAAAGCTTCTCTATTTCGTCGACGAATGTATTTGGTTCCTTCATTTCCAAATATAGAAATCCTTGTTTCATCGCTCCATATCACTTTCGCACAGTCATCACTGGTCCATGATTGATGATTTTTGCACCAATTTACACGATTTTCTCGTTGTCTTTTGTTGAGAAATGGCTTTTTTCTGAGTGCTCTTGCTTTCAGTTCATTGTGGAATAACTTCCTTTGAAGAGTTCTCGCAGAAATATTACATCCACTGCTGTGTAGAACTTCCTGTACCTCTTTAGAATATTTATTTCCATCTTTCAATGCCAATCGACAAATCTGCTTCACATCTCTTGGACTTACTTTAGGTTTTCTACCAGTCCTAGGTGGTTTTTTTACAAGATTTTGTGAATCTCAATCCCTCATACTTTCTGGACGCCAGACACTGTAGCACCATTACCAAGCTTCCTTGCAATTTCCTTGAATGTGTAGCCTTCTTCTCGAAGTGTGACTGCCTTACTTCGATTAGAAGGTGTCCAGTCCTTTCGTGGAGCCATTGTGATAAAATTATTATCAATAAAGTTTGTGGCAAAGCAATCAAGTGATAACCGGACGAAATCAGACCAATGATAGAAACACACTAATAATGTACATATTTTACGCTAACAGTGCTCAAAAATGCTCCTAATGATCAAAAATAATCTTAAAATCAACAGTAGACCAATTTTTATTACAGTAAATAATGGAAAATTAAAATGAAATCAGAAATTAATATTTAGATCTTAAACGATAAGAATATAATTCCCCACAAAATGACTATTTATTGTTAAAATATTAAGAATTTAATAAAATACCTTTATTAAAACTCCATAATTGACGAATGAGTCATGAATAAATAGAGATGTTATAATAATTCATTACAAAAACAAAAAGTTTCCAGAATTATGGCCACCAGTGTAGTTATCCATGAACAAGTTATATTTGAATGTTAAATAACTTATACGGTTAAATAACTAGCAGAGGCATAGAAGCAGTTAGTTACCCACGAACAAGTTATATTTGAATGTTAAATAACTTATACGGTTAAATAACTAGCAGAGGCATAGAAGCAGTTAGTTACCCACGAACAAGTTATATTTGAATGTTAAATAACTTATACGGTTAAATAACTAGCAGAGGCATAGAAGCAGTTAGTTATCCATGAACAAGTTATATTTGAATGTTAAATAACTTATACGGTTAAATAACTAGCAGAGGCATAGAAGCAGTTAGTTACCCACGAACAAGTTATATTTGAATGTTAAATAACTTATACGGTTAAATAACTAGCACAGGCATAGAAGCAGTTAGTTACCCACGAACAAGTTATATTTGAATGTTAAATAACTTATACGGTTAAATAACTAGCAGAGGCATAGAAGCAGTTAGTTACCCACGAACAAGTTATATTTGAATGTTAAATAACTTATACGGTTAAATAACTAGCACAGGCATAGAAGTAGTTAGTTATCCATGAACAAGTTATATTTGAATGTTAAATAACTTATATTGTAAAAATGATTGAAAACGTTGACAAGTACATTTGTAGCAGAAATACTGTAACATAAAACATTGGTTACATTGACCTTTCAACACTCGTAACAGACACATAATAATAATAATAATAATAATAATAATAATAATAATAATAATAATAATAATAATAATAATAATAATAATAATAATAATCATAATAATAATAATCATCATCAGTACGCCACAGAATCGACTGTGATTTAACAAACACAATCATGAATCATATTATACCTCAAATAGGCCTATTATGTACATTATGAATTTATTTATTATAATAAATACGCATATAGCGTAGATCAGTGATTTTCAACCAGAGGTCCGCGGCCACCTGAGTATCCGCACAGCTATTAATGCGGGATCGCGAACAAAATAATAATAATAATAATAATAATAATAATAATAATAATAATAATAATAATAAATAATAAATAATAATAATAATAATAATAATAATAATAACTCTTGATCTTCGAAATAGCTCCACCGATGCGATGATTTCTCAAACAGGATAGCACAAACTGGAACCTCTCCTATTATTTCATAGATTTGCCGATAGTTTAATTGTCATTAAACTGGACAAGTGGGAGATTGTAAGCTACTTCTTTCACAGTGACAATGTCATTCATTACACTGAAATCTCTTACAGCTTCCGCACTGCTAATGGTGATGTAATTCGTGATTTATTTTGGCTTTGGCTGTAGTGAATGACAAAAGGGCAATTTTTTCCTATGAAGTTATCCACGAAATCTCGGAAATCATAATTAGCTATAGAGAGTCTCCAACAAGCAGTGCAAAAGCCACTAAATTTCTGTATTTTCAAGCGATCGCTTTAGCAGAATGCAGAATAGTAGCTGGTTACCTAAATTAGAAAAATGCGTTTATTTGATTGATTTTTCCTTGCGAGTTATTTTAACAAAGATCTTGGAACCAATATAAATATTTAACAAAGGGCTCGCGCGAGTCTTTGCGAGTGCCCTCCAGCACATCCCTGGCTGTGGTGCAATGTTGGGGACTTCAGAACGGTGGGGGGGGAGGGGGATAGTAACTGAATAGTATGGAATTGTGCCACATAGTTCATTTTAATATTAGACAGGTTTTCTAAAATGTACCTTGTTTTCAGTTTACTTTTTGTATTTATTCAGTGCTAACATATATATTTTTAATTTTCTTTTGAGATTTAGGAAGCCAAAGCCTCTCCCTGACCTACCCACTTGCTTACGCCCATGAAAGCATTGTAAAAGGATAAGATATGACGACTTTATAGAAGTGTAGACAAAGTCTAAGAAATTATTTAAAGTAGTTTTATCGGTACCTATATAAACAAGCTCAAACTTTCTCCCCCCCCCCACGATATTGAAAGGCTAGATCCACCTAGAAATTAGTAGGCCCCTAATGCGACAAATCATGCAATAATAGTTTATTTTAAATATTTGAAAACGTTATATTATTACGAAGGACATCAATAGCTTATGATATATAATAAACTAAATTGATTTATTCATCATGACTAATTTTTGTGATAGTTTAGCTTGCATATACACATTTCACTTCTGGTGGAAATATTTTATGAAGAGTATATAGCCCTTTTTAATATATTTTCTTACAGATTTAATAACAGTAATATTGTGATATCATATTCTCGGCTCTGATCGAAACCGTGCCACAGTCTAATATATATATCAGAGGCGGCTTTTCAGGTGAACCAAGTGAATCCCAACTTCACCATAGCATTTAAAAAAATTGAAAAATTCACTTTACTTTTACTATACATCACAGTGTGATTGATTTTATGAGATTTATATCTATGTACGTTCAAAAATCGCGCCGGGCTGAAGAATTAACAAACATAGCGTCGGTGAATCCACTTCTTGCATTGCGACTTTCTATTTCGCTTGCTATGGTTACCGTGGAAACAAGACTGCGATACGTTTAAGTTCTGCGCCGGTGAAGTGAGCTCGATTTTCCTCCTGTTAGTGTTTCACTCAGCTATGGTTACCATGGCAACAAGGCTACACCCCTCACCCCGCAACAACAGTTAGTATCGTGGCTTTGGTCGGACGTGAAGTAGTAGAAGAGACGAATTCACAACGTTCCGCCAATCAACGACAAAGGGACTATTCAGGGTAGCCAACTCTAACAATGAAAATTACAGAAATTTAAAAGCGTAAAATTAAAAGTTATAGGCCTACTTAATGAATACATATTTGTAATTTTTTTAAACTGTTTTGCTATAGAAGCAAGCGCGAGTCTTGAGAAAAGTGGAAATATAATGTAAGAGGAATTGAAAAACCATGGCTATGGTGTTAACGTTGTAGGTACTACTGTAGCCTATGTACAAAGTTAAATTTGTTCGCGCTTTCGTTAGCGAGTGTGCATAAAGATCGCGTTGTGTGCATTGTAATATTATTTTCTCTACTGTTCTTTACATTAATTATTAGGACTATTTTAAATAATTACGAGTAATATTTGTTCATAAAAATCAGTATGCTTTAGGGATTTGGGCTGTTTCTTAACAAATTTGTCCGCGGAAAGATGTTTTTCTTACATGAATCACATTAAAAACTATTTGCGTAGTTGCATGTCACAACAAAGACGCTCATCAATCGCAAAATATTCCTATGCTGAAGCAAATTATGCACAAAATTATGAAAAAAATCAGCCTTTCCACAACGATGTTACTGATAAGTTCGTTGCCATGAACAGAAGGATTAAACTTGTCTTAAAAAATTGGTATGATTATTTATTACCATTAATTTATGATTTTATTATTATTATTATTATTATTATTATTATTATTATTATTATTATTATTATTATTATGATTATGATTGTGATTATTATTATTATTATTATTAGGCCTACTATTACTATCATCATCATCATCAATTTTACGTATTTTAAATATACCGGTATTTAATATACATAAGCCTATACATGATTTTTGTTATAAAATTAGAAGTCGACCTAACACTGCTTCACACACCTTTCACGTCACGAGCCGCCACTGTAACATATATTAGACTGTGACCGTGCTCTGTGCTCTGCTTTAGGGAACAGACTTAGTTGATATTTTTGTAACCAGATGGTGAAACACATTAGTAATGCCGCGCTATCTCGTGGACCGGTTGAACACTACGTAACGACGTTATTATAACTAGTTTCTTTTGCAGAAGTTACATCCAGACGAAAGTAACAGTGTAACAGCGAGTAACTAGTTATTTCATGTCCAAGTTATTTTTGTAGCCGTTACAATTAAATAACTGTTACAAAGTAACTGCTACGTTATTTTTCGCCCATCCCTACATGCAAGTATCTGATTTTTTGCTGATAATATAGCCTAGTTTTTTAAATTAAAATCGTGGACAGTTAGGTTCTGTTGACGGGATACCTTGAACGCATGTAGCATTTCTTTTTTTATAGTGTCCCGTGTGCTTGATTTGGGAGTTTTTTAAAATATTCTACAGTCTTTTTTTTACATATTTCACTGTGCACTTATTTTTTTTTTTGCTGCAGATGTAATCATATTCTAGTTGTTTCCGAGGGTTTTCAGGCTCTCATACAGTTCCGTACTCTTCTGTACCTGTCAAGAACATTTGCATTTTTTCGTGTTCGGATTACTCCTTTTTGAGACTTGAAGGTTCGTATTCACTAGTGCAAGGTCCTGGATCACATTCTGAATCTACACTTCCTTCATGCAAAGTTTCGCCACTATCCGAATCACTATCGACGTCTAAAGTGTCACACGTTAGAATTAAGCTATGGTTCCGCTACGGCGATCATCGCTCAGCGCTCAACGTCGGCTATGCGGTTTCCTTTTGCAGCGAACATCGCCGTCTTTGCTGTAGAGAATAATCGATTTCTAAGAATCGACAATCAGTCGATCGAGGACATCGCTGGTTAATATCGATTGTCTCCAGCTGTTTAACAATGAACTTGAGAATTTACAAGTTGTTAAAATAGCTGTAAATAGGGAAAAATAATGACTGTATTACTTCTTGAGGAAGAATATGAATGAATTAAATATATTGTACACCAATAGACAGAAGTCTCCAAACCAATGATATGTTTAAAACCAGACGTACAAAAGAATGTTTCAATGCGCTAATTTGTAGATATATACTTAGGCCTACTGATCAAATTAAATTCAAAGACTATTTTACACTCACCATAGAGCAGTTCAATTTTATTTTGTCTTTAATTGAAAGTGATGTGAAGAGAAATCCTACTTCATTTGTTGAAAAACCATCAGCGAGAAATTGTCTATTACTTTAAGGTAGGTCTACCGGTACAGTAAAATGATATTGCAATTATGTTAAAACAATTATTCATGTTTACTAAATTCTATAATTTTCAGAAATATGTAGCTTTCCTCCGTCTGCTTGTTACAAACATAATACTCGACAGGTGCAGGAGCAATAGTAAGGAAACTGACCACATGGATACAGTAATTCATCCTGGATCTCTCGCATGTTATGTTGGTAAATTAACAAATGGAGTGGGGCTACAACAGTGCATTAGAATATATAGCTAGGCATTAAACGATATTTATTCCGTATTGAAAATACATGTGGCTACAGACTAATAGCAAGCCCGTGTTTATCAATATACAGTATGTCGCTAAAGCTCACAGAAGTCAGTGAAGGGAAAGAATATTGTGCCCTCTCTGTTTTAGCTTTTCTGGAAAAATAACTGTATTTTCCGAGCGAGCAAATCATGTCAACAAAATACATTACACTGTTCGTTATAAATTGTAGTGGTTTCAATATGCAAGCTATGGCCAAGATATTCAACTGAAATCTAATGATAAGACACACTTCATTTGAATTTTAAAATAGTCTCGAGTAGGCTAATTAATTAGACCTACAATACTGTAATCGTCGTTATTAAAGGTTGAAATTTCATGGAAGAGATTCTCTTGACACCCTGTTTATACATCCCTGCTTAAAAACACTCAATTCGGCATTTTTATAACCACTGTCATTAAAAAGTTCATTTGTAATATTGTTTTTCTAATGTACCTATTCGCATATTATCCTATCTCGAAAACAAGTTACTTTACCACCCTTCCCTACAATTTCACCAACTTCCTTCCACAACATTTATTTTTATGGGCATCTCTATATACTTTCGAACCCATATCATGCAGGCAGGATGACTGGCAACAAAATTAATTAAAATATAGTCATTTATTGTTGAGAAGTTGTACACGTTTTGAAGCCATATTGCTTTACCGTCATTCTTTTGTTTTCTGAATGTACGACGATCATCGCTCTCAATTCGAAGTCAAATCAATCCAGAGCGATGAACGCTGACGCACATCGCTGCAGCCAGCGATGAACGTCGTAAAGAAACCAGCTGCGAATATTTACACGTAGAGCTAATCGAGCGGCGTTGTTCGCTCGGCGATGATCGTCGTAGCGGAACCATAGCTTAAATGTCCTGTTTTCATATTTGCCATGTTAAGTAGTAGAAGTTCATACGCAAATGCTCATCTTCTGCTTCTTCTCCGACTATTTCACCATACGCCTTATCAACTTCCAGTTTTAAAATGTTAACAACACTAAAGGGATTAATGCACGTCATAATATAAGATTCGTATTCAATACAAAATATAAACACAAAAGTAGTCCGTTCCTTACGAAAGATACATAAGAACATAACACAAGATAATACAGACTGTCTAGCCATGGACACAACTACATACAACAGTGCTCGTGGATTCAGTCGCAGAGAGGGCGCCGCAATTGCCAGTCACGTTCAGCTCAAGAGCGGAATAAGTCTATGCGTTCGAATTTCATGATTTTATACATCGTCTAACAACAAAAAACCACATAAGCGACTATTACCATGTTATTTACCAAACAAAAATTAGCTTGTATATTTGTTATTGAAATAGCCGCCGCCCAGTTCCTTGGGAGAGGCATTCGCTTTAATTATTATCGCAGAGCAGTGCCACATCACAGCGGCTGCAGTGAATCATTGCACGTCGATAAGATGAATGAATGTGTGAAGTGAAGATAACCGATATAACTAAGATATATATGTTTGAGAACCATGTAAACTCGAGAAAAGAAAAATGATTGGCTTAAGGAAATCTTCATGGTGGCCATGCACGAAGTTTTTCATCATACTGTCTTCATGATCTCGTTGACTGTTTTTCCTTCCACGTCTTTACAAACAATCTAACCCTATTCTGCTGTTACGTATGTCTTTCTACTTTAGACAATGATAGGCTATAGGCTAACTCTCTAAACTCCCTAATACAGCAATTCAGTGGCGATTCGTGCCCAAAATGACAGGAGTTCACTATATTTATGATATTACATAGTTTTCCAACAATTTAAACAATGTCCCATTTCTTAAAATTAAAAAAAAATACTACAGTTCTTTAAAGTAGATAATTCCCTCAAAATGATGATGATAATAATGAAGATCAATATCTTTGAAAGAGCATGGTTTCTTAATTTTCTGAGCCAAATGGTTTAAATATTACACACCAGTGCATGTCCAGATCTTAGCAAATAGCAAACTCCGGAAACAAAATAATTTATTTGTAGATGTTTCGCCGCTTTGCTTGTCTGACATCAAGTTGTTATGATGTCATAAATGTGAACAAGAAATTTGTTATGCTCGACAACTTGTCACATGGCTTGCAGAACGGAAGGCTACTGCACTCGACTCCCACTGAATGCCACACTCAAAGTTATCAGGATTTCTGACATCGCCGTTATAATATCTTATAATGGAAAAAGAAGACTAACTGTACCTCGTTTCCAACTTCCTTAACATTTTATTGTGTAGCTAATTTCACTCGTTATACTTAATTTTGCTAGTATCACTTGTTTTACTTGCTATACTGCTTTTAATCAGGATATATAGAAAATCTACTCAGTTTCTCGATTCAGATTCAAGATTAAATTAATTGCAAACATAACTATACTTGATTTATTGAATTTACTACTTACTTACACAAAATAACTACCTTCGTTCGTGCGTCCGTCAACTGATGCCATAATTTCTTCCGAATTTTCTTGAAATATCTTCTGCAATCTAGACGGTGAACAGCCAACCGTAATCGAAAAATAAAGAGATCCTCACGAACTCGGAGCAACGGGTTTTGTATTCTCAACAGCAGCAATTCACCTTCAGTAGGCAAAATATCCTTAAGACGTTTATGCCTTAAGAAAAAGAATAGTGTCGACATAATTAGGACAATACGAAGACGCACGTCGGATTATATTTAACAGCAGTAACGTTGTAAGTGAAAACAATGCAATTCCGCTGAGGAAAATAGTTCTGTTAACGTTCCGGCATCGATAGTCAATTAGAATTAAACAAGACCATACGTAAAGAAAAAATCAAAGGGTGTTAAATCTGGAGACCTGGCGGCCATTCTCCTGGTCCACGCCGAGCAATCGAATGTCCAGAGAACTGTTCGTCCAATCTGCTGCAACATTTCTGTGGTTTAACCTACCAGAATGAAATTGATACCAATTCTTTCCTATTTCGATAATATCATCACGAAAATCAAGAAATTTGTTACAGGAAAGCTTCAAATAATCACAACAATGCATTGAAACTGTCACAGGTTAACCAAACAGTATAGCTGGGAAAGTTAATTACTAGAATTACATAAAAACACCTTTTCCAAAGCCTCTTTAGTACTGTACCATGTTACAAAATATCTGTAGACGCAGTATTAAATAACTATTGTTTGTGTCATTGTTGCGATTAGAGATATCTCAAAACAGATTGCACCATTGTTTTTCTGAAAATTCCACATGATTTTGAGTACATATATGACTCCCTTTCCATTTAAAATTTCAAAGTTGTATTCAAAATGGTGGCTTTTGAGATAGCTGAGGGCTAGAATCGAATGTGTCATTAGTAGAGCATTTGGTCTTTGGTAACACCAATAGTAACCGAAAATCAAGCATATGGAAGATATTTATATAGTTACAGACTTTTGATTCACCCTGTACATTTATTTAAATAATTAAATTGTTTTCCCAGCGGTTCTCTGAACCACTGAATACATAGGACGCACCGCCACTGCAGGCAATAAGCAACAGTTGCCCGCGATGTTCACCGGCGTACATGTGGAGAGGAGACTGGCAAAGCCTTGTGCCGTAGCTCAAAGTTTTATGATATCAAACGAACGTTAGGTTGTTCGAATCGCGCTCATTGCTTGATTTTTTGTAAGTTTTTATACAGTCTCTCGTGATATTAATTTTATTCCACTATCGGTATCGTCATCGTCATAATTTTCCCACAATTTGTCTTATTATCAAGTAAATTCACTGAGCTGCCAGAAACAAAAATACTCATGAGCATAATAAACAATCTCACGTTTGACTGACACTGCATCGGTGTGCTTCTGGTCGACCAGTTTGTTGTTAGCAAGCAGAAATTGGTTTTTAGGCTTGACGAGTTTTTAACTTTGATAAAAGGAAATGGTGCTGTTGAAGTCCATCAGTACAGAAGAATAATAAGGACGATAAATTATACTTTGACGTGACAATGAAGAAATGAAAATTTTACTTTAACTTACATTAATAGCCTTCCTTATCCAACGATTCTGTCTGCACCTCATGGTTTATTAGCTAAGATAACCAGTGTAGAGATTATTCCCTCATGCCTTTTCGATGTTAAAACTTCATTTTAATTAATTATTCTATTTTCTCCTTCTTTCAAAAAGTTGTACAAATTATTTCAAAATTACAGTAATTAAATTTACGTACTAACTCTTTTATGTGCATTTCACTTCAATTTCTTCTATTTTACATTCCGTCATTAACATTTTTATATTAACGTTATGCAATAATTCCAGTTGTGAAAAACACCAAAATAATACTGTACACTATGGGCCGTATTCATAGACATTCTTAGCGCGGGATTTCGGTGGATGATCAGCGAACTAACGTTTTTCGTATTCACAAACCAGTGTCAGCGATATGATATGATATGAATCCTGTTTAGCACACTCATAGCCCGGGCTAGCGAAATGTCTATGAATAGCATCCTATGAGTTTTATTTAAAGAGAAACAAATGTTAAAAGGATTAGGTAAACTGTAATTAGGCTAACTTTATGACGATGTTACTCAACTCTAATATTTTAAATATTTTGTATTCCCACCATTCATTCATTATGGTGTGGAATACGTAACTATAAGGCTAGACATATATAATATAGATACTAATAGATACTAAGTACAGACGAATGATCTGGCTTATGCACTGCAACTCTTTCAATCTTATAAATAAAATAATTATGCTTCCGCGAGTAGTAAGCATTATATTATCTTTTTCTATTCTAGTATAAGAAATCGCTCACAAGGGAGGACATTGATTTTCATATTGAATGGACACTCAAAGTAAGCTATTTTCAGGGCTAGGTACATCAATTTCCAAAAATTTATAACAAAAAATAGTATTCAAGAAACATACAATTCCCATTTAGGCCTACCATAAATTAGAATTAGGATATAGACTGTCATCATCATCGTCCTTGCAGGTAGGCCTATTGGGCCTAATGTCCTGTTACGGTCTCCGTCCATCTTTTCAGGGGCGTCCCAAAGATCGTCTTCCATGTGGTATATAGCGGAGAAATTGTCTTGGGAATCTGGAACGATCCATCCTATTGACATAGTTAAGCCATTTTTGTCTATAGTGGTTGAGATGTTCATAAATAGGTGTAATTTTCAATTCTTGTCTAATTAGTTAATTCCTTTTGTGGTCAAGCAAGCTGTAGCCGGCAGTCCTCCTTAGAAATCTCATTTCCGCAGTTGTTAGGCGTTGAACATCTGAGTTTCGGACAGTCCAGGCCTCACTACCATACTAGAACTTTATATGCTTTTAAGCTAGTATGTTTTTGGGTTTTCGTGGTTGTGAAAACCTGCTTGATGGTTCTTAAAGCTCCATTAAAATGTTGAATATTTTCAGATATAGGCCTATCAGTAATAGGTAAATAAGTCAAATTATAACCTAAATATTTAAATGAGTTTACCTGTTCTAACGTATGGGTTCCAATGCAAATTTCACTCCTAACTGGCTGTTTACCTTGGAACGCCATAATTTTTGTTTTGTTTGGGGAAATTTTCATATTGAAATTTTGTGCTATTATATTCAGGTGATGTATTGAGTATTGCAACTCGTCTTCATTTGTGGCAAAAAGAACCTGATCGTCTGCATATAATAATGTATCTAGAGTACAATTTCGGAAGAGCGGGATGTTTCCATGAATTAGGCCTATTAGTCGCCAATGTCTGACGATGGAGTTGATGTATATATTGAATAAAAGTGGTGACTGTAAATTACATAATTGTGTAAGATAGACATTTAGTTAATACATTATTATATCCAAGCTCAATCTGCAACACGATGATATTATGTATTACTGTTAGTAGTAGCCAGCGGCGTAGCTCAGTCGGCTGCTGAACGGAGTTCGCTCGGACGCGGGTTCGTTTTACTTGAAAGTTGGTTTTACTGCAGCGGTCACCGAGTGGACAGAAGTGCGGACAGCTTATGCTGGACGTGCAACTGTGATAATTAGATAATGCCAAATCATATTAATACGACGTCATGAAGACACTTCAGAGACATTGAGATAGATCATTACCGTCTTAATCTCGGCACTAGAACGAGGTGGTAGTCGACCTGGTTGGCGAGTTGATATAGCGCTGGCCTTCTATGCCCAAGGTTGCGGGTTCGATCCCGGGCCAGGTCGATGGCATTTAAGTGTGCTTAAATGCGACAGGCTCATGACAGTAGATTTACTGGCATGTAAAAGAACTCCTGCGGGACAAAATTCCGGCACATCCGGCGACGCTGATATAACCTCTGCAGTTGCGAGCGTCGTTAAATAAAACATATCGAGGTGGTATGGTCGGCACCACGCTGCGATTGTCTTTTACCTCCGGAAAGAACCCGGTATTCATCTACAATGATTAACCATGAAAAACCTGAGCAGTTACTGAAAAGATCAAAACAAACTGAAGTCTATTCGAGACAAAAATATTAGTTTCTCAATCATATTATGTAGTATGCGTCATGTGTTAGTGAAACAAGGAAAGTTACAGTTTGACAGAAGAAATGCAGCAAAATTATCACTGACAATATATGTTTTTATCACTTATCGCGACGTCGAAAGGAGTTTCTTACAGTAAAGTATTGCTTAAGTGACCACTTCACTTTAATTTCCGCTATTTTCACATAAACACATTCGTCTTTATAAACAGGAGACCTTGTATATTATACATTATTGATATAATATATGAAAATTAATTACAATAAATCATAAATGAAGTGAAGACACCAGGAGATCGAACTTATAGCAGCAAAGAATGAAGGCAAACGCGAGACGAGGGAATAAGAAATAAAGAGCATAATATTACTATGAATGCCACAAGAAGTTCTTACCTAGTGTAACAGAATAATGCAATAAATGCGAGTGAAGCTGGAAAAAGTTAATGATTTAATTAAACATTTAATGGCCAACTTATTTTTGACATGGTAAGGAATTAGCAACTGAACAATATGAAGAGAAATGAAGAATATAAAGAGAGGAAGAATAAACACGAAAAGAGATGTTAAAAAAACTTAAATGGAGAAAAATATGAAAATAGTCACAGAATTAATATAAAACGGTCACAGCATTACTGAACGACAGAAATGTACAAAAGATACAAAAGAAATGTACAAAGAAAAGAACGTCATTTTATATCGATGGCTAAGAGGTGATACGTCGTATCTACAAAAATTGTTATTTAGTTTAATTGCATTATATAATTTATCACTATGTTTACAAAATTGGACAGTTAACTAATATTTTGTCCTCGAGTAGAAGACCTTGCAAGGTAGAAGCATATATAAAAAGTCTGTCTATGTTGAGAGAAACTAAGGTGCCTGAGAGCGTTAAGGCCCAGCATGTTATAAGGCCCACTGCCTAGTTTTGGCATTAGTTACACAAAAGAGAGCAACCGCTCTACAGGCCTTTTCTTCTAGCGTTCGAGTGAGGTATTAAGAAATTAAATTCTCGTTCTTGTTTGTAGCTGACTGGTTGCAACAAGTTACGTGATTATTTATGATTTCTTAAAAAATGTTTGCAAAATTTAAGTTGATATTTAATCGTTTTACTATGTGTTGTCAATATAATGTTAAATACACGTTATTGTGTAAACTTTAAAAAGTTTGAGGCTACCGTGAAACTTTCGCTAATGAGCATATGAGCAGTTCATAAATTAAAATTGTCGCGAAGTAACAGAGCAGGCCCATGAAATAAATACGTAGAAACGCCCACAAGTTCACAGAAGTCCCTACACTATAAAGTTCAAACTCTGAAGCACAAACTTTCATGCAAGAAGTGAAACAAACGAAAGACTGACAGTTCCCAATGCAGAGAGAACATTGGATGAACCATTAATTTCAGGATTTATAAACATCCAGGGGACTCGGATGAGTTCTGTCTGCGAATAAAATTGTTTTAGACATGCATATGTGTGTCTCTTGTGAATATTGGGTGCACGATGAATGTGTAGGTCTCACTGAGGGAAAAATTGAAGACTTTGTATGCCCAAATTGTGTTCAATACATAAGTTATATTCTTTATTGTGGGGCTTATTATCTGTCACAGCAGGATATGAGGCCCAGTGATATGATGTTAATTTTGATTGCTCACAGCATTTATGTGTCTGTTTGAATATTTGTTTGAAGTAAAATATTATAGGATAACTATAAAAGTATGTTATTCCATCATTTAAAAATTGCTAAACGTATCCATTTCAAAGAAAGAACGTTTTATTACTTAGGTGGGCCTTATTACCATCGGTTAACTTAATTGCAGACCTCGGGGGTAAATAGTGATAAGCATCAAAATTGAGATCGACAGTTTTCTGGTTGTTAACAGCCTATCAGTCACATTATGTTTAATTTGGTTAAATAATTATGTAAATATGTTAACAAATTATTGGATTATGCTACTTGAAATATATAGCAATCTTCTTGTGTTTGCAGTAAAAATTAAAATGTATGCAATTTGTATATGTGGATTATCATTATTTAACCGCCAAGTCTTCAATTTTTTAAACAATTTTCTAATTCACCTGCAAATTCACAGATACGAGGTATCACTTCTTAGCCATCGATATGTTATGTCAACTGAATGTTAAGATACTACCTAATTGTTACTAATTGCAAATGGTCTTTGGAAGTAAAGAACAACTGATATAGAAACAAAGAAATGTAACTAAGAATGAGACAAAATTTGATTATTATAACATTATTATTCATTATGTATTATACTACAACTACATCTTCATGGAGGCTTTCACAGCTTCATGTAAAGAGTTGTAAATGGAACGCTAATATAAATACAAGACTAACATTGTTTCACGTGGAAGAGTCTGAAGACATTTAACTGAACATTATAAATGAGTAAATAACCATGAAGAGCCCTTGTCCACAAGGTATTGAGGTTGGGAATGGCAGGGCGGAACTCGACGTGCAGCCACCTCCTCGTGGTGAGTTCTGGGTTGTTTCATTTCATAGTGAATGGAACAAGCAAAGAGCTGCATTTTTACTGTAAATACATTAATTTTAACTATCTATGATGATTAGAAAAAATCTACTGCAAGAAACAATTTGATTTTTTCATATAACAATGTATAAACAAACCAGCGTCACTAAATCGACACATACTTTCTCACCGAATGTTTCACTACTTCACAAACATGCACATTTCTACTGAAAATGATGTAACCATTTATAATTTATTTTCTTGCACTAGCATTCGAGGGACATGTGTAAATGAGATAATTTGGTAAGTACCAAAATCATTGCATGAAAGTTCATATTCTGGATTATTGATAATCACGAAATTAAGAATTTATTTCAAATAATGCAACGTATGTTTTCAGTACGCGCAGTTCCCCAAGAAAAGGAACGAGACGATGGAATATTCTTAAGTCCCAGATGTAAGACACTGCGCATGATCGGACACCAGAGCACTGATACACAAGGTAACGAATATTTGAGTTACTTAAATTCAGACAATTTGGTTTGTTGCTAGCATCGTTCCGAAATTCACTTCAAAAACTTCAAAACATATGGCGATATGACGTAAATAATAGATAAGTATATAGATAAATAGTGTAGTTAAATCGACATTTGAACCTTCATGACTAGAACGACACTCCGCGCAGAAATGAAAGCTTTCGTGTTGTCTCAGTAGCAAGAACCTAAGACTTCTGCGTATTGCCCAGAAGAGAGCGGGTTCGATTCTTAATCTATAACAAAGTTTTTTTGTCTGAATAACGTTGAAATATAGTTTTACAGAGTTCTCAGATTAAGTGTTAATGATCGCAGACAATAGAAAATTACAAATTGAGGCGGTAGCCGGAAAAGGGGCCCATGGGTCTATAGGCCCTTTTTCGGGAGAAAGTTTAAATCGAGTCTCCGTGTTAAAATCTACTAGCTTACTTAGTTTCGTTTCAATATCTTGTACACAGAGGGCAGGGTAGCTAATTGAATAAACCCATGCACTCTTGCGTAGTTGTGAAATGCAGCAAACATCAACACAGTCAGTTCGAGGCAGGCACTGCAGGCAGTATAATTGTGTTGTGTGCAGCAGTTGTGATCTGTGTGCGATCTGAATTGTTTCAAAATGGAATGAAATGAACATAAACGAAAAAAGAGGAGACAGGACATAAAAATGAACTTAAAACGGGAAGACAGAAAAATGAACAATCAACATGATATCACGTATGTAACTTGGAAAGGTGCTATTGTTGAAGGTAAGTTTTTGCACCCATTACCTCCTGCTGCCAGAAGGAATGTTTCTCCAAGTTCACTGCTGATGAACGAAAAGATCTCTTCGAAATATTTTACAGTGGGCAAACAAAGTTACTGCAGGATGCTACAGTGGCAGGCTTATTATAAAAAAAAAAACTTGTCATAAATGTAACTTAAAATCCAAAAGTAAGTCGTGAAAATGTATGGACATATTCTCTGCGTCGAAGTGGTGTTCAGCTAGAGGTGTGCCGTCAAATGATTTTGGAAATCTTCAAAATGTTTTCCAAAAGACTGAGAGTAATACAAGGGAAAATATTTAAAAGTGAAAGATTTGAGGGAAAAAGGAGTTCCCATGAAAACAGACCATATAAAATGAACAACAATATAATGGGATTTACTGCAGTCATACCTACAACCGATTCCACATAGCAAGATCCTTTATTGTCCACTAACCCAAACCTAAACATCAAGATTCTCTTTGGGTTATTCTGCGATTATTACAAAGAAAAGACTGGTGAAAAACTGAATGTGAAGTGCAAAACATATTGAAGAGAGAAGAGTTAGAGTGGGAGAAAACATCAATGTAGGCCTACAGTACTTAGATGATTCCCAAAGTGAGTGTGAGTCCATCAAGGATGTGCACTGAAGTGTAAACTGCACTGAGTGTGAATCCATTCTAGATTGATATTAAATAACTTGTAATCTGTGTTCTGTACCCAATAGATATTCTTGATTCTTACGTATTCGGTACAATTTACGACGTAACTATGAGATATATGTAAGAAATATAATTTTACTAAAATTATTAAGAAATCGTAAACCTCTGTAATGTGCGCCGTTCAATGATGATATCAAATTTTGCTAAAATATAATTATACTGAAAGTATTTTGATAAAATAAACTTGTTCTCTGGAAAAAGGGCCTATAAAATGCTTCAATAAAATATATTCTTTTATTATCACTATTAAATTCGGAATATATTATTTAACAAAAACTTGTAGACAAATATTATTGTAACAGTATGAAAATTGTTATGTTGATAAAAGTGCATCCAAATCGCAATGACATAGCCTACAAGTAAATTTTTCAATCATTGTTTTCTCGAAACATGACTTTTGCTTATGGGCTCTTTTTCCGGCTACCGCCTTAATTATAAAATATTACAAACGTTAATAGTGTGCAGCTTAAAAGTAGCGACGTGTGACAAGGTTCTCAGGGCTGCAGTCGCAGCATTTTTGATATCGGTTTTGTTAAAATTTAGCAGCGGTTGCGAACAGTGTTGACACCCAAATGTGCCAATAATACATTATATTATTTTAATATATTTCAAGAAGAAGAACTAGTCATTCATAATCATAAGTAATGCCCTGATACTGCCTTTATCAGCGGAACCGTGATAAGGAAGGCAGTAAATATAACAGAAGTACGAGGCCAAACTTAGGAAACCAGACAAACTTGGGACGACGGGCGCGTCCCATGAGATTGGAATTGCCTCCCACAATCTGAAACGTCACATGTTCTTATAGAAATTATTAAAAAGGAATCTTGTATGAAAATCCAAATTTTAAGGATTGAAAGGCAATATAACGAAGGTCCATTTTGAATCTTGCGTACACTACTTTTAACACTTGAGAATATGATAATGATTAATTGATTAACTCGTGGGACTTACTCGTGTTAATTATGTAAGATTTGTCCTGCTTACAACTGTTTCAGTGCTTCACGCACCATCGTCAGAACCTACTAGATCACGGCGTCATCTCGAACTTCTCTGCCTGTTAAGTGGGTGTGTTTGATTGTTGAAAGGTGTTGAAGATTGGAGTCAAATAGTGTGTGAGTACTGAAATTGATCTGTGTGTTGAGAATTTGATCGGGGTGTGTTTTAATGTGTTTGTATACAAACAGGTTCGTCTTGTAAAGTACCCATTACTGAAACTGAGGGTATTAAAGTAGTTAGTCTTAAACCGTAAATGTAACAAAACATTATGCAAAATTATTTGTTACAACTGAAAAGTGTAATGTAGGCATGATCACAAAATGTGCGTTTCTAAATATGTTTAAAAGATAATGGTATCAAATGTAATATAGCTATTTTATACAAGTTGCGAAATGATAGCGCTTTAAGCACGAGAGGTGAAGATTATCCACCAACCGGAAGAGGAGGGGGATAACATGGCGAGTGCCTAAAACGCTAATTTCGCAAGAGTTTCATACAAGATTTTTTAGACAGTCACTCATGTATTTATATTTTAAAGGGGATAAAACTGTTAATTCGTTCTCTCGCAATGCCGAACTTCTGATATTAAACGAATACTGAACCAAACAAATATTTTTCCACATAATGTAGAGCTATGCTTTCTCCATTCTGCACCAGTGCATATTTCTATGAACTGCTCACCCGTTACCCATTTCAGTGAGTGCTGACGACCATTGCATTAGCAGGAAAGAATATAGAATAAGAAATTTGAATCGACCTCTATCTGACTTAACCACTAAACCTCACTGTGATCGTGACAAAAGTATTAGATGAATCTTCACTCCGCGAGGTTAGGGAATGGGCTTTCATCCTATAAAATAATACTTTACGATTTCCAGACACTTGTTGACCTTGTTTCATAATTGCATTCAAATAATTCCCAAGACTTCCTTTATTACTTCAATTTATAATTTATGAATTATATTTCATTTAACGATGATCGCAACTTCCGAGGATACATCAGCATCGGCGGTGAACCTTCTCTTGTGGAGTTCTTTCACATGCCAGAAAATCCACTGATATCAGCCTGTCGCATTTAAGCACACTTAAATGTCATCGACCTGGGCTGAAATCGAACCCGCAACGTCGACCACAATATCCCAGCACTCTACCGACTGCGCCACCCACATCGACAGTTTTTTTTTCTATTTTTGTTTTCTGTTTGTTTACCTTTGTTTTTGTTTCCTTTGTTTTACTTATACTACTACAATCACAACACCCATGCCCGAGGCGGGATTCGAACCCACAACCCTTCGGACCAAGCGATAGGGACATGCCGTGCCCCTACCGCTTGAGCCATCCGGGCCGGCCAGTTCAGTTTGCTTATCCTCTCTTCTACTTTGTGTGTCATCATTTTCATAGCTCTCAGTATATAAATATTAAAGATATTTATATTTAGTTGGTAGGCGAACTTCATTTAAGTTAACCAAAATCATTCTCCTTCTCTTAAATTTTCTAATGAGGACATTAACAACATTTTTCTAATGGTATTGAGAGATTCAATATCCATTTTACACAATCACTTGTATCACACTACATAATATTATTATTATTTTCTATTTTACTTCATTTCATTACTCTTAACTGTACTTTCATCTCATGTTTCTCCAAAATCAAACTGTAATAATCTATTTTTAAATTTAACATTGTTCTATATTCTCTCCGCAAATCATATTGTATCTTATTTTTAATTTAAACGTCTGCTTTGTTTTGTGGATCCTATTGGTCAGCCGTAGATGTCGGCCAGATGTCCCAAATTGTGGAATTAGTAGAATACACATTTTTATTGTGACAAGAAACGACCAGTAGATTTTTTCCAGTGGCCTCTCATTCAACGTAAGCATTTTCTGTTTACAACTCCAAGTTGGGAAATTAAAACTTTAGTTTGAGGTGATCCCTATTCCAGGTAGGATGTATAAAGACTGGAAAATAGTCTCAAATGTCGGCTTTAGGCATAAAATATAATACAAGATCATGTAACACGTATGGCCGAATCCAGAAATGCATATAGAGTGTTAGTTGAGAGAGCGGAGGGAAAAACACCTTTGAGGATGCCGAGGCGTAGATAGGAGGATAATATTAAAATGAATTTGAGGAGGGTGGGATGCGATGATAGAGACTGGATTAATTTTGCACAAGATAGGGACAGATGGCGGGCTTATGTGAGAGCGACAATGAATCTCCGGGTTCCTTAAAAGTTGTAAATAAGTAAGTAGATAAGTAAGTATATAGGTCATGTTACATGTCGGACCATTCAATGAACAGGCAGTATAAGCAGCCATCGAATGTATGGATGCGTTCGAACAGGCGGTGAAATAAAGATATATCGAAGACATTGCATATAAACTCTATTATTTCTCTGTTCAAATTCAAATTCAGATTTATTTACAATTTACATTTGAATTGAATACATATGAATAGATACCCGAAATGAGCATATGCTCGTGCTCGGGTACAGTCCAGTAGTCTACATAAATTTTACAGGGTTCAAATAATAATGCTGATGATATAAATAATAATAATAATAATAATAATAATAATAATAATAATAATAATAATAGAATAATCGTGACAGAAATGATACAAGGATTGTAATACAAAATAATTATTAGTAATAATAATAATAATAATAATAATAATAATAATAATAATAACAATAATAATAGTGATAAAACAAAAATATTTACAATAATAAAATAAATACTAAGACGGATAAAATTTATATATATAATTTGAACTGGTAATGGAAATTACGAGAAAACGGCTGAACGGATTTTAATAAATGGCCCCTCATTTTGAAGCTTGGAACCCAAAGTTTTTCGGAAAAGTAGTAGATTTCAGTGAAATGTCAATTTTCCTACATAATTTTCCTATTTTCCAAAATCCATCTGTTGTCAGTTTTGAGAACTAATTTTATCGAATCACGGCCGACTTGATTGAATTTCAGAACAAAACATACACTACAATAAACAATAGGCTATTACACGAAGGCCATGACCTGCATGATTGCCGACATATTTAGAGCTCAATTCAATTTGTTATTAAAAACTGATTCTGCAGTGTATAATAATTTTCTGAGTACAGCTGTGTATTGGATATTGAAATCTACGAAATTTGAGGTGGTTTGATGACATTATTATCATTAGAAATGAAATATTATTATAGTTAATACCATGATGCATCTATTTTTCATTAATTGTACATAATACTGATGCTATATTGATGACATGAAAGTGAAACGTTTTGAGGTTATGTAAGTAAATGTAGAGAATATCTTAATTTAGATCTTCATTTCTATAATTCACTGAGTGGCTGCTATATGTAACTACAAAACTTAAGTAAGATAATAATATTGTTATTGAAAATCAAATATTTTTATACTTATTAGCCCAGTGGGATTGGGTCTTTTTCATGTACTTAATGGCGGTGTAGTGTAGATATTGATATGTGTCATTGTCTTCAGTATTGGCTCGAGAGAGCGCAAAAATTACAGTTCCTAAGGAAAGATAAAAAGGTATTACTTACTGATAAATAAGAGGCCTAGAAAATTTTGTAGTCTCCAGATCATTTCAGCAAGATCTCTTAGTAGATAAAATGATTTTACGCTCTACATTTCAAGTTCTACATGCAGCAGCTATACGAAAATGCTATTATTCGAAAGCTTAGCAAACCTGACATTTTTTTTTAACTTTCGCCTACAATCCACAATGACCTGAAATAGCTACTGCTATCGTCCTGACATTGATATTTGCGTTTTCGCGTTGAAACTCAAAAACTGAAGTTGGATAGGTTCAAGAGAAAGTATTTGGCCTAAAAAAATCCATTCAGAGGGAGTATGTTTCATTATTATGGAAGCAAATAACTATTAAAAAGACAAGTATTCTTCATTGAAAATAAATCTGAAAAATTTTTATTTGAACGTCTAACGAACTTAGTTTGCAGCAACATTTGCTGCACAAGCCACTAGTAAAATATAAAACCACTAGCGAGAGTTAACACAACTTAAATAAGCATACAATAACCGGAAAAAATGCCAAACTCGAAAATCAACAGAAAAGTTCGTTGTATCGCAGACGACAGCAACCGCCGTATTGACATTGTGTTGTGCATTAATGGTAGTAGTGGGGAGCTGAAAGTCTACGTAACTGCCGTTCTCTTCGAATCTTCTCGCAAAATCATGGGAAATTAATGCTGAAAAAACAAAATGTCTACGAGTCAAACTGTTCATTATTATCAGGATAAATACAAATAATACTGAAATATATTAATGGAGTTTCAGTTATAGATCTCTCCTTTTGTGCAAGAGGTATCATATCAAAATATTTTATGAATGGCGGGGAAAATATAAATTTCAATAACTTTCTAGTGACAAGATATAGTGACAAGTACAATCAAGTGTATCTGTGGCGATGCTAAGGAATCATTTATTGGAGATATACACTGTTATTAATTAAGAAAATGATTTATTTATATTTATTACAATGTTTAAAACCCTGGATCACTTCGGGTATGGTTAAATCAATACGCACAAGAGACAGACTAGCCAAAAAAGTAAAACGTGAACCTTTGAATGAAGATTTATCAAAACAATATAAAGGGTACAGAAATATCTTAACTTGCGTTATAAGAAATATGAAAGTTAGTTACTACTCAGAGAAATTTGTCAACAATAGGAATGATCCCAAAAGATTTTGGCAGACTATTAACGAAGCTACTAACGTTTCAACAAATAAAAGCTGCAGTATTATGGAAATAGTAAATAAGGATGGCTCAATTATTAAGAATCATTATGATATTGCAAACGAACTTAATGCTCATTTTACAAACGTGATGTTAGAATATTTGAATTTCAATAACAATAAATAAATAAATTTAAATTCTTAGATTGATAATTTTATTTATTTATTTGTAGAAGTGTTTAACGATTTTCAAGCATTTTATTTTGTTATAAACGAAAATCTTGAAGACGTTCTCGTTTGTGTAAATGGTAGACTATTGGAATATTTAAATATCAACAAATATCTGAAATGATTTTCAATTTATTTTATGACTTTTATTGCTTGTAAATTTGTTGTCCAGCTCGTCAAAACTATGTAGTATTGAAGAGTTTGCCTTGAAATCAAAGAGATGCAAGTTCAACTTCATATAAGTTTTCTCATATTTGCACCAATAACATGCAGTATTTTCAAGTTCATTAATCTAGGTATAGTACATTTTCAAGAAAATTCAACAGGCCCTTTGAATCAGCCTGTATTTTTAAAAAGAGCAAACTTATTTGACATTTTCTGAGGTCCGTAGTCAATAATATATACATTTATAATAAATTATTCCAAATGCTTAACCAAGATTGGTATACGATTTTGATTGGTGTAATTGTATTACCTCCCTCCATGGTAGTAAAACACCTTGGTAGCAGGACAGTTAAACGCGTCCTTTATTGCTCTTTGATAGTGATTTATGTGGTCTCTTTTTAATTTTTCAAATTGATTCTCAGAAAGAAAATTTTGTGTTTTACTAATATAATCAGTTTTATCCAATGTTACAGTAGCATTTCCTTTATCAGCTTTTGTTATGATCAAGTTATTATCTGAAATTTTGTTACCAGTATTAAGATTCTTTATTAATTTCTTATTTTGAGGAAATTGTTTGTTGTCAATTGTTATTCATTTGTAATCTATTTATTTTCTTGTCTATTTCATGTCTAACTATGCTTTTTTCAGATCTTCAAGTTTTTGTAATGCAATTTTGAATCTATAATAATTTGTTGAATTGATTTACTTTGGTTTTTTTCCTTCGAAATTGTATTTTGTCTTTTCTTCAACAGTTCTGTTTCTTCCTGATTAAACACAGTGTTTGATAAATTTACAATTCTGGCATAGAATATATGTTTAGTTTTGAAATCATTATCCTTTTTCAGAGATTCTTTTGTTTGAGTTGATCTGAGGTTCTGAATTTTCTTATTAAGTTTAAGACATTGAAAGCCAATCTTTCTACTTATATGTACGTCGAAAGATTTCTTCTCGTGTAAATTGCCATTCAAAACTAAACATTGACATAACAACATTAGAACAGATGAATATATTCTTGTCTGCTGCTCAGAAACACAACATGGTTTCCTATTCGTATCCTTTGAGTGCATATAAGTGTGTGAAATGATTTTGAAAATACCCTTACTATATATTTTACCAGTTTTGTGAAAAAAAGTGTCATATTTTTTTTATTTTCATATAGAGGTAATTTAATATTGTAGAATCACTGTACATCACTAATTTTCTTACATACTTAAAAAATCACTATTAAACAGACATACATTCATACCTGAATTATTATCCCGAGTTATCTTGTGCACCTTGATTCCAGCTTTGGTAGTTGTCCCACTTTGATTTTCTCCTCAACTATTTACCAACTTATGTTTTTTATGGATTAATTTATGAGGTACAATACCAGTGCTGTTATCAAGGCGTTAAATGTTGCTTGTCGTGTGATAGACTCGAAAGCAGGGTATTACGCACAGTGGCACATTGCATTCCGCACAGTAGTAACTGCTCTTGTGTCGAATTTGATTGTATTTTGAGTTTCTCGCAATACTGCACATGAAACACTGTCTGGTTGGTTGTTCTTCTTCAGAGTTCGTGAAATAACTTCTGGAGAATGTCTACCTGTAAGCCGAAGTGGGTTGGGCGATTTTCCTGGCCATCCTGCCTTGAGTGATAGGACATTCGGGGTGTATTTTTCGAAAATCTTACGAATTACCACCATTCGATAGTCCAAGGGTATATTCCTGCCTTCAGATATCGTAGGAATTCCACAGGGCCAACTCGAGAAGATGAAAAGATATTTTTATAATATCGCTCTGCACTATTTCGCGGGACAGGATAAGCTGCCAAGTGCTGGTGTACCTCGTCGACTCCTCCCATTGAGTTGTTATAGTCCCCCACCATTTTCGGCTTCAAGTCATCCTTGATGACGACCATCTCAGCGCTGTGTATTGTGCTAAGAAGCACCACATCTTTTTTATCCTTCAACCTGAGGGTAATATTCTTGTCCCTCTGGAAGGGAAGGTTGCAGTTTCTTCAGCTTTGTTCTCTTCATTCCTGGTGACATCTCTTTCCTACTCATTCTCACGGCCCCGTAAGTGTCTGTAGTGTGTGAAATGCATGTTGGATAACTGGGGTGACGTGTAAAATTGTCAGTTGTAAGACAATAGTCCCGGCCAAGTAAAGACTTTATGAGTGTCATGACTTCTTGTCTAGACATTGAAATATCCTTGTAGTCGTTGTCAAGAACGGTTTCTTTTCCAGTGTAAATTATACTGGACTAAACGTACCCGCTCTTAGATTCACAGAGCATACAGTATATGTTATGTCTTTATCCCAAACCTGGCTCGTTTTAGTGATATATACTGTACCCACCCTAGTCGCCCCTTTATAAATCAACAGGCTCTCTTCGATGGTGACATCTCTGTCGGGAGTGTATTTGTCTTCAAGATTTCAGATTTCAGATTTGGGTGGGTTTCCGGATCGTAGTCCTCATTGTTGGCGAAGTGCAGGAATTTTTCAATTCGACAAATCTCCTATATGAGAGCGTTTTGGGAAGAATGGTGTAGCAGTCATTGAATATTTGTACCAGTACATCTGTTCTTCAGGTTTGTGAATAATGTTCTGCAGTATCACTATGCCCAAAAGTACACGTATTTCAGAGTCTGTAGTAGGCCGCCACGAATTATTTTCAGCATTCTGTGAACACTTATTAGCATGCCGAATCGTCTCCTCGAATATAATGTTGATGAGGTCATTATCAAAGAATAATTTTAAAAATTGAGAATTATCGTTATCGGAAACAATGTTAAAATTTCAGGGAATGGGGACCTCGGAGGTGCAGAAGAAATGGTGCCAGATGTCTTCTATTCAAACCACTGTCGAAAAGACGCGACATCAACTGATCTGAATTTGTTTGTTGGTCTATAACTTCGTCTTCTGATACCGATGTTTCATTTCCTAATCTTCTACAGGAATATATTCCTGATCAAAGTTTCGGAATCACTAACTTGATCCATCTTTACACAAAACAGCACAAAAACACTAAACACAAACAGAAACCGCCAAAACTAACTAGCATCTACTCACTAATGTGTGTGAATGCTATATGAGCATAGAATTCCACTCGCAAGGAAGAAGTACAAAACACACCACCAGATGTATACCTTATTTTATTTCATGGAGTGCAGTTTCATAGAAAGGACTTTGCCGACAGACCTTCTACTGCCCCGTACTAATTGGTTGTCATAAATAAATGTCTTCCTTACTGTGACGGAAATCTTGTCTCCTCCTGTCAGTAACCAATCACAACCTTCGTTCAGAAGAATTGACAGTCTCCCGTCAAATCCACGTGGAGGCAGAGTTGTCGCATCTTTTCCGAATTCCAAGAATCCCGTCAGTTTCACTGCATAATTTTCGAGGATCATCAGGATTGTGGCAACTGTTCAATGTTGGGATGAGGGGACAGGATGCAATTGTCAGAATTGTTTGTGTAGGAAGTCATAAATCTGTAAGTGAGTGTTCAAAGGAGCCACCGAACTGCACTCCTTGAAATAAAATAAGGTATAGCAATATCACTAACTTCTGTAGCCATCTAGTGAGGAAAAGGTTAATGGAAGGATGGAAACGTATATATTCGGAATATAATCCTTAGCAGCGAAAATGGGACTCAAACGAGTTAAGTCGGGTTAATAAATTTTGACACAAGTTAGCAACCCGAGTTAACCCGGGTTAATTAGGGAAGTGGTTAATAAAAGACAAATTGAAGACAATCTAAATCTATAGCCACAATGGTGATAAAACCTTAAATATAGGAAGATAGAAATATTATCAAGTTTCAATGCTGTTAAATTATAATTTCATTTTGCAGATAACATTAAATACTTTGGCATATTATAGAAGTTGCTGGTTGTGATGCGGCATCTTACTAACCGAGAATTAACAGCATTTAGCTGCTGCTTGTATTTCTGTAGCTAGAATTTCCCTCGATTCCACACGGTTCTATTCATTAATGTTGTAATTCTTATTTAGATAAAATGTAAATTACTGTACCTCTTTGATAATAATTAATGTGTTAGTGTTATTTTCTTGAAAATTGTATTGCTACATACATCCTGGAGAATGTATTACTTTTTTTACGACAATACTGAAACGAAGTTATTATGCAATGATCATTTCGATACAGGTTATCATTTCGATACAAATTTCTTATTTCAATAAATAGCATCGATTTCGAGATTTTAAATGCTTTAATCAAACTGCAAAAGTATAGTGAACTCAATTAAAATGACTATTACACTTTTACTAAGTCACACTTCTTTCGACCAATAAAACGGTACGAAAGGAGGTCTTTCGACCAATCATGGCTGCTTATCGCACAATTTTATCGCGTCCCTAGCATTTGTTTATTTTTATCACTACCCTAGCATTTGTTTCTTTGTTTGCCAACATTTCAAACTGCACTGGTCTGGACGTCAAAAAAAAAAAAAAAAAAAAAATTACAAACCACTCCAGTCGATGCACAGCACTTTCAAATATGATTCGCATTGGCATTCGAGAACAAGAATTAATAAAGATCACTGGTCATAGCTATGCATCTTCCCTGAAACCCTATTTACAAATAAATGAAGAGCACCATTCGGAAATCCTGAATAAGTTGAGGGATACACCATGTACATCAACGAGTTCACTTCTTTTACACACACGTCCAATATAACATCAACTGAACCACCAACCACCAAAATATTCAAATTTGAAAATTGTACTTTCAATAATTCTTTCTTTCAAAATTATTCATGTTTATTTTTTACTTCATCATCGCTAATTAAAACGTTTCTTGTTTATTTCATCACCCCTAATTAAAACTTTTCTAAGACTCGTTTATATTATTTAGGTTATGTTTGTTATAGCTTCTGCTATATGATATTATGAATAGTCACGTATCAGAGATTGTTTAATACTAAGATTTATTGAAAATCATCTGTCAAGTGACGTTGATTACTGGGATCTAGATAATTGAAGTGGAATGCAACTGTTTTAATAAAAATGAAACTGAATCAACAAAGCCTTCTTGACCAGTAACCTTCCACAGAGTTCAATGAAGATTCCATAGTTGGCACAACTGATAAGAAAAAAGCTATTCATAACACACTACTGCCATCTACAATACATTGTACTAATGTCTGCAATGTTCAATGACTTTTTATGTTACAACAATGTAGACATTTTAGATAATGCATATCACAAACGAACTTCAGAATAATAATAATCTCTTAAACGTTGTATTGTTCTAGTTATTTGAGAAAGTTAGAACATCTAACACTGAAAAATCGTTCGAATTTTTATGTTTGCAATCGAAAATTAAGATTCTTCTACTGTAACAGAAAACTTTATTAAACGTGTAATAAAACCGAAGTAGAACTAAACTGCAACGATGTCCAACGAAAATGTGACTTAGCGTAGAGTGCCAGTGAACTCTGGATGGAAGACAGTCGTAAAACAAAAAGAGCCGCAATCGCCTTATTCATATTGGCAAATAGTGTGAACTGCGTGGAAAGACATCTTTATCGCCTGAATATAAAATACTCTGAAAATAACTCCTGATATATTATTATGACGAGGACCATCTTGTACGGTACGAAGACCTGGATCAGTAGCAAGAACAACAGCGGTGCGAAAGGTGCAATAGAAAGTATTAAGACAATGCCAGAGAACATTACATGACGTGAAGATTAATTTGACGGAAACTAAAAAATGAATAGTAAAAATGTACACCTCTAGGCAGACGAACAAATCTTAAAATTATGTGTTTTATAAATCTAATAACTGCCAGCATATTAAGGAAAGAATACATTTTGAGAAATCTTCACAATTCACATAGTGTAGACACTTATATAGAGGAAAGAATTGGGTGAAAACTTCGTAGAAAATGTGGAATTGAAAATGCTATGCGTAATCACTGATGCGTAATATAATCTTCTTCTCCTTCTCCTTCTAAATGAAGGTTGTAGATTACTGTTGTAACACTTGGGCACAAATGGCCCCTTGTGCACTCCATATACTGGAGATCAGCCCAGAAGACCGCAACGTGTTACCAGCTTTGCTATGCTGCTGGGATTAATTTCCTCAAAGTGATAACATTTGATAACGAGCCTGATTTGGCTTAGACCTGGACAATCCAGCAAAATGTGAAGTGATAACTCGGCCTCCAATCCACATTTCCTACAAGTTGAGTCAACATGTAGGTGCTTATTCAGATGACAGTGTCCGGTCAACATTCCAGTTAATCAACTTAAAGATTCTCCTTTCCAGTACCAGGTGTTGTTCAGTTCAGTCAGGTTAAAATTCTCAATAAGGAGTTTAGCCTGTTATATGGCTGGTGTAGATCTCCAGGTTCTAGCAAACTTTTCAACAGGTTCTCCTTTAGGGCCTATTTCATTATATACTTAGAGATTCGAACACAGAGCTCCGGGCACAGCATTGGATGGAAGTTCCTTCCTTGGCTAATAGGCCGGCTTGTTATTGTCAAACATTTCACTATGTCCTGGGACATTGGATAAACTTTCCAGGCTAGTTCTGCATTCTTCAACCAGCCTGGAGTCGACCCTGTGCGCACTTAGCACACCCTGTGTAGCCTGGTTATCAGAGGAAATAAAGATATTCAGGCCTTGGCATGATCTAGTTAGATTTTCTGAGTTCATTTTTTAAAGTTCCAATAAATCAAGTAATACTTACAAAGGAAATGCTATTCAATCATGTGACTTATCTTTAAAGCAAATTATAAACTTACATTGTATTTTACATTGTCAACGTTTTCGCCATTCCATCCTTCTCCATAGCCACGTTTCAAATGCTTTTATTCGCTTCTCTTCACTTCGTCGTAATGTCCTCGTTTCTGCTCTATACACTGCCAATCTCCACACAAAGCACTTCAATAATCTCGTCCTTAGTTCCTTTTCCAGACGTCCGCAGAAGATGCTACTTTTTCTATTAAAAGCTTCCTTTGACATAGCTATTCTCCTTTCAATTTCCTGGCAGCAGCTCATGTTACTGCACTTAGCACACTCCAAGCATTTGAAGCTGTTTACTTGCTCTACTGCCTCATTCAGTATTCGCACGTTTACCTCCTTGATTTTTCCGACAGCCATGGTCTACGCCTTCTTTACATTTACTTTCATTCCATACTGCTCACAGCTCCAGTAGCTTATCTCTTTGTATTATCTTCTCTTCTGTTAACAGCGCCATAACATCTGGTAATCTTATGCAATTTATTCTTCTCCCTCCTACTTTTACCCCTCCCTTGTTCTGAAAGCAGTTCTTCACTAAATCCTCCAAGTAGATGTTGAACATGGTAGATGATAAAGGGCAAACTTGTCGTACTCCTCTCCCCATTTCACTTCCTTCAGACATTTCTTGTACTATTTAAGCTTACAACATTATAGTAAACGGCTAGTAAATTAAAATAAAACTCGTCGATTCCAGTACAATCCGCAGTTTCTTTAGATACGACTGTATGATCCATAAAGGAAAGAGTCTAATGATTTCATTTTCACATGAACAAGCAATAGTAAACTGCACAGTTAACTTCAGATAATGCTCTACAATTCCGCTCTCTAAATTATTTCGCCGAATATTAGGACATCTGTTACTGCAGTTTTATAATACAAAACATTTGTTTCTCTAAATTTTGAGGGATGACTTGAAGAAATCTCATTACATGTTATACAAATTTAATAATCTTGTATTTGAATAATTTCAAGGGAAAAATTGTTCCGGGGCCGGGTATCGATCCCGGGACCTCTGGTTGAACGTACCAGCGCTCTGCCAACTGAGCTATCAGGGAACTCCACCCGACACCATCTCAATTTTTCCCTTTATATCCACACAACTCGCGTAGGATGACGAAACGCCAGAGACCCACATCGTACAATTTTTCCCTTGAAATTATTCAAATCTGCTCTACAGGGAGCTTTACCTGAAAGACTAGATTTGCATAATATATATGTCACTGTGTACGTTAACAGAAAACCACAATTCCAAGTCACCCAGAGATTGTGTGCACTCGATGTGGGTAAATATCCATTACTTAAAGTAATTTAATATTAATTAGGGTATTAAATTATTTTCACTTAAACCGTAAATGCACCAAAAACATTATGCAAAATTATTTGTTGAAACTGAAAAGTTTAAAGTAAACATGTTTACAAAATATATGTTTGCAAATGTGTTTAAAAAATGGGATAAAATAATCACATAATAGCTATTTATGCAACAATTTGCGAAATGATAGCTTTTTAAGCGCTGAAGATTGTCCTCTGACCGAAGGGAAGGTGCACAATACGGCGAGTGCTTGAAACACCAGTTTGGCACGAAGATATTTTAGACAGGCGCTCAAGAACCATTTTTTCGTTCTCTATGGAATTCGTGTTCATCGCTCAACACGTAACAATGTCGTCTTCAACAATGCAAATGACATATTGGACCACCATTACGCTTTTTGATTTCAGTGAAAGCAAGCAAAGAAGCGCTTTATGGAGAGTATGTGTATTGAGGAGCTCAGATCGATTCCCATGGGCCAACCAGGATGAACGTCTTCCCACTAAGGTAAACTTTAAAAGTTATATTATGATTTCTACTTGAAAACTGGAATAATAAGTAGGGAATAAAAACATTTACGCTTTACAGCGTCAATGACGATTCTAGGAATACATGTGTATATAAGGGGGGGGGGTGATAATTAAGCATCGACTGGATACGCCCATTTAAAACGCGCAACGCAATTAAAAAATTACTGAAGGCAAAGAGATTTATGATTTTAATACATTAAATTGTGCTATGACAATCCTTCTTTATCCATAAATACAAACAAAGTAAATCGTGTAATACAGCGCTTCTGAAAGTTTGGAATTCTGTGAATCGTAAATTGTATTTAAATAGTATTTTAAATTTGGAGAATACTGTAAAATGTATACAAAGTCACAGAGAAATCCACCTGCGACGAATAAATTTTCAAAGAAGGTGAACTTTCAAATGTTTGATAGAATCCACTCATTCAGGAATAAGGCTAATTTAATTGTGTCAATCTATATCAGTGACACCCCACTTTATTTTTGTTCTAAAATGAGCCATATTATGGCATTCATAGCCCTTAAAGCTTCACTATCGTGGGTTGAATCTCACCATTTATTATTCATTTCTGAAATTTTCCAGGAACAACTGGAGCCCATGCAGTGGGAGACATCGACCCGAGAATGATATGCAGCCAAGGAGTGGGAACCTTTAACTAACCCAGTTGAATATCTGGCAACATCGGAATACCAGACAATGGAATGGGATACCCAACGGAAGTAATGAGGGTGGACTAATCGTTTCGCCAACAAGGTGAGACCTTGCGGCTTTCATCTTTTCATTACGTCAAATAATTGAATTATCATGAATTATTATTCCAGCAATATTCCTGGTCCGCATTTCAGTAGCAGGAAACTGAGGTTTGAATATTATTTATCTCTAGAAATGTAAGGCTTTTGCTTTGAGAAATATTCATGTTAAATTATTGCATTTTTATAACGTTTTGAACGGCCAATTCTCCTTAATTCTTGAAATTAGTTTATAGAGATTTTTGATAGCTTGGATGTTCGAATGTGTGAAAATATGTAGCTTTTAATGTTGATAAAACAGCTCGTTTTTCCGTATGTAATTTTGTGTTTTTTGGGGTTTAGGCAACACTAGATGTAACTTTCTCCATTCTCCTGTAACTTCATCCCTCTTAATCCAAAATATTTACCTAAGAACCTTATTCTCAAATACCCTTAATCTCTGCCCTTCTCTCAAAGTGAGAGTCATGTTTCACAAACTTAAAGAACAACTGGTAATTTTATAAATTCTGACTAAGATTTTTTTGACAGCAGACTAGACGAGAAAAGCTTATCAACCGAATAATAACAGGCATTTCCCATATATTCTGCGTTCAATTTCCTCCCAAATGTGATTTATATTTCTTACTGTTGCTCCAAGATATTTGAATTTTTCCACCTCTTCGTAGCATAAATCTTCCATTTTTATATTTCCATTTCGTACAGTATTCTGGTCACGAGACATAATCATATACTTTGTCTTTTCGGGGTGATAGTGCATCTCCCTGCTTTAGACCGCAGTGAATTGGAAAAGCATCTAACAGAACCTGGCCTGTACGGACTCTGCTGTAAGTTTCATTGAGACACATTTTAATTAACCGAACTAGTTCCTTGTGAATACCAAATTCAATAAGAATGTTATGTAAAACGTCTCTCTTAACCGAGTTACATGCCTTTTTGAAATCTATGAATAACTGATATACTGTACCCTTATACTTCCATTTTTTCTCCAATACCTGTCGAATACAAACCTTAGCTGTGTTCGTGCCAGAGAATCAGTCCCATTCCGAGGCTTATTGTATGGTTTCGTAAGAAGCTGTGTTTTCTTTACGGAGATGGGTTGTTAGCCCTTCGTCCAATCCCCAAGCTGGAGGACCACCCCTTATCGACTGTCCACGACTGCTTATTCAATATATTCACTCTACCCTCCATATCTGGAGGCCGTCTCCTCTATCCGCAGCCTGAGAACGCGCCATGCCGTGGTGAGGGGACCCACAATATATTGGTGTATTTCTTAGTAATAATGTTAATTTTACATTTGTAGTATTTCAGTGGCATAACTTTAATCTTAAATTATTCTGGAAGACTAACTTTCTTGGAGTCATGTTCGATACGTATCTTAGTTGTCTTTTTACACTGATGACCTTTATAAGGCTTTAGACTCAATAAGGGGGGCAAAGGCTAATTGGGATTTCCTGGTCTCTGATCGGGTCAAAAACCCTGATGGAACTGATATTTAACCCTTGCGGTGAATTTCGGTGAAGTCCGGAGGGCCTAATTAGTCAAATCCACTCTCCTCACCTCCACGATGGGGCCCCCTGGGATCTTTTAAGATGCGAAAGAGAGAGTGGTGTGCGGAAAGCAATGGGAAGCTACCGCATTCATATATCACAAGAATAATTTGCAAGTATGTCATGATGAGTTCGTCCCTGGTAAAAAACTCCGGACGTAAACTATCCCCCCGATCGGATGTCCGGGTGGGGGATACTGGGGAAGGACGCTTCATGATGCAAGCCAACGAAGAGAAGAAAAGAAGACCGATGTCTACCGGATCGTGGAATGTGCAGACTTCAAATCTACCAGGTAAGTTGGAAAAATTGAAGGAAGTAATGAGTCTCGGAAGTTAATGAGGTATCATATTTTTTCTTAGACAACACAGACAATCCAGGATAGAATATAAACTCGTGTCACTTCACACGAACCAATACAGCCTGCTTTTATTTTGAGTTTATTTGCATTTTTTAAATCTTTTTTGGTTTACTGGTTTTTTTAGGAAATGTTCTACTTTTTGTTGCATTATTGTCCTTTTCTTCTTTTTAACGGAGTTTTTTTTATGGTGTAAACAAAGTGTGTACATTCCAGAACCTACTGTAGGTTGCGCCATGCAGAAATTTGCCTTATGGTTGCAACAGCCTTAACTCCTGATCACGTGTGTGACGTGATTGTCCCCATTCAACACAAAGAACAAATACTGCAGCCACAGTCCTCGCAGTCAGCATATGTATCTTACAAGTGAAGACACTATTGACAAAGAAGGTTCTGCTTCTATAGCACTTTCTCAAGGCTTGCTGGCTGATTATCATCGTATCACAATCTCTTCACACGCATGCAAAATAGCCGCATACTAACCATACCAACACATAAGACATCATCGTATTCATCGTACACAATCTCGCTATCGCGCTTGTGGAATACTCACCCAGTGACATCAGAAATCTGTTCCTCCATTCACTGTTTGAGTCGCTTGAGAAACTTCTTGCCCTAGCAACTAAACCTTACCCTAGTACAAGCCCTAGTAATGCCGCACATCTATTATTGTGACGTTTTGTTAAGTGACCTAAGTTCTGAACTGTCAGTCAAGTTACAGCGAGTTCAGAATATGTGCGTCAGATACATGTGCAACATCCGACGATATGATCACATATCACCGTCCTTCGCAAGTCTTTCGTGGCTCCGACTTAAAGAACGTAGAACTTTACACTCTTTGTCTTTACTCTTTCGAATTCTGCACACCTCAACACCAAGTTACCCTTCGTCTCGTTTCTCTTATCTATACTCTAACCACGACGTAAATACCAGATCACTTAGCCTATCTGTGGCACGCTAAGTATACCTCTTCATAGAACATCTTGTTATTCATCATCTTTTACAGTATCCACCTCGCGACAATGGAATTCCTTGTCACAAAGTATTAGGGGCTGCAAGAAAATAAACACTTTTAAAAACAGCTTAAAAGATAACCTACTTAGCATTTCACCCCAATCATACTGATTTAAACTATCACGGACTACATTGTTACTTTTTCCTTTAGACATGCATCCTGATAGCGCTTTTCAAAATTGTCTCATAAACTCTTTCTATTATCTAACATTATTTGAAAAATATTAACATTCTACGTATTTTATTTTAGCTTACTTCTGCTACACAATTTGTATTTCAGTGCTTAAATAATAGTTCATAGTATTTTGTTGTTTAATTCGTAAATAACTCTTGTATACATGTAACTCTTATTTAAATCAAATTTTTTATTTCTTTGTAAGTTCATACATATGTCTGTATACTTTTTGCTGGTTCAGTGGAACAGAAGGCCTTACGGCCTTAACTATGCCAGCTAAAATAAATTGTTGTTATTATTATTATTATTATATTATTATTATTATTATTATTATTATTATTATTATTACTATTATTATTATTATTATTGTCATCAGAGACTGTCGGAATTAAACAGTATTCAAAAATAAATTTAGTAAGCTATTCTTACTGGGAAGAGTACAATGCAGTAAACTGAGTATTCTAAATTAATTGTAAATGTTTCGAAATGGTTCCTGTTTCATTTCCATTAAAATCTTACTTATTCAAGCCCGTCTCCCTCCAATAACGTTCATTCATCGTCGTCCCTACACATGTAATATTTCGATAATAAAACCTGTAGTACGCCAACACTGCCTTGTCGGTATAAAATATCTTATGGAACAGCAGAATTAAATAAGAGAGAAATTCTCTAATATTTATCACTGTATGAAGTCAAAACGAGTAGTAACCCACCCTGAATACTTCCTATGTATAAGTAGGCAGATTGCATTCTAATAAAATATTAGAATTTCTACGTATTTGTGTGTCAGCATTTAACACTTGTCTAGCTATAAAATAGTAATCAATTTTTTACATGGTAAGTATTAATGACGTGAATAATAATAATAATAATAATAATAATAATAATAATAATAATATCTTAAATGTAGAAGATGTGAAAACGTTCGCATCTTTTATTGTATCAGTATTTCAACGTACTCGCGCGTTTGGATATTGTCGTGCGACGTCATAAAAAATGGCCGACAGGCACGACAAGAAGGATAATTTGCCTTGGAAACACTATGGTTTGCTATTTTGAACGAATGTTTCAGGAATCCTGCGAACTGCGATTGGAGTTTTCAAAGCAGGATCTGCGCTCGCGGGACGCCGTGGATTTGCAGGAGGCGCAGCACGGATGTCCTTAGGGAGGCCAGGACTTGTGAGACTTATTACAATGACTGGGATGGCGGGAATAGGGGGGTACTATCTGTGGAAGAACGGTGGTCTGGCGGACAGGGATGAAGACTCCGCGACGCCTGATCCACCTCCCTCTTCATCCACGACGTCAGACCTCCGGTATCCCACAAGATTTCGTTACTTTTACATACCCCCCACACCAGTAGGTTCAATGGCGGTCACAGAACAGTCAACACCACAATCCCCATCACCTTCACCTCCATCTCCACCGCCACCGCCACCGCCACCGCCACCGCCACCGCCACCTCAGTCTCCGCCTCCGCCTCCGTCTCCGCCTCCTCCCCGTTCTATCCTGAAAAAGGATAAACAAGAAGAACGGGATCCCTATCGTCCGAAGAAGAAGGTCCAATTTGACCTCTCCCCGAAGTACCGGCACTATTCACCTCGACGATCAGAGGACGAAGATTGCAAACCCCCAGACAAAGAGTCTCTCCGCGAGTTCTATGTCCGAGTTATGGGGGAGGAGTACTTCAGGAGAAAAGAACTCGGATTACCAAGCAGTTCAGAGGAGGAAGAGTAGCCCCAAAGGCAAGAGGAAGAAACAGCGTGAGAAGATCGCCAAAAAACCAGAAAAGAACGCCTGTCCCGGAGACAAAGGTAAGAGATTACGTATCGAACTTAGATAATAATGTACTCCTGCCTCTATCTTGTTGCAGCTTCTGTACTCTGATTACTTAGATCAGCGGCTTCCAGCCTATTGGGTGCATGGATCCTTAAAGGTTCATATTTTATTTTGACGGACTCTCTAAAATGTTTAGTATAATTTAGGCCCTCAAACTTGTTCTACTCGTTAAATGTTTGCGTGGTGTAGTGAAGTAAGCATCCTTAATAATATGTATGGAAATTAAATTTTAGTTTCAGCTTTAATTATGACCTGAAATCAACATATAAACATAATTTGCGTTGTGCAATGTTTTCTGAGAAAAATGCAATTATATATATATATAACTGTAGACAAGTTTAATTCAACATTAAATTTATTCTCTTGCGAGTACTAAATCGACGTTTTAATTCTAAGAAGAACAGTTGGACGAAGAGCAGTTTCGCTTCAGAAAAGAAAAGTTATGTGGTTGAACTGCTACCAACAATCGGCGAAACATACCTAGAAAAGAATAAAGAAGTATATGTGTAGTATTTGTGGACCTAGAAAAGGGGTTTGACAGAGTGGATTGGAATGAACTGATGGCGATCCTAAATAAATAAGTGAGGACTAGAAAGAGAGAAAGCTGTTCAGTAATCTTTATTTGCAACAACGAGTCTAAGTAGGATAGGAGAAAAAAATGTCAGAAAGAAGTGAAATAGGGAAAGGAATACTTCAAGGGTGCCCTCGAACACCTACCGTGTTCAACATCTACCTGGAGGATTTAGTGAAGAACTGTTTTCAGAACATGGGATGCGTGATAGTAGGAGGAAAAAGAATAAAGTGCAAAAGATTCGGTAATGATATAGCGTTGTTAGCAGGAGAGGAGATGATACTAAAGTGTATGCTACTGGGGTTATATGACAGCTGTGTTAAGTATGGGATGAAGATAGATGCAAACAAGACGAAGACCACGGTCATAGGAAGAAAAATGAAGAAAGTACATTACAGAGTTCTAAATAAGGCAGTAGAGCAATTGGACAGCTTCATATACTTGGGATGTACTATAAGCAGTAACATGAGCTGTTACCAGGAAGTCAAAAGGAGGATAGCAATGGCAAAGGAAGCTTTTAATAGAAAAAAGAGCATCTTCTGCGGACCTGTGAAAAAAAGAATTAAGAAAGAGAGTAGTGAAGTGCTTTGTGTGAAGTGGAGTATTGTATGAGCCAGAAACATGGATAGGAAGTAAAGAGAAGGAAATACAAACATTTGAAATGTGGATATGGAGAAAATGGAGTGGACAGACAGACTAAGAAATGAAGCTCTGTTGGATAGAGTGGATGAAGAAATAATGATGCTGAAACTGATCAGGAAGAGAAAAATAATTATTTGGATCACTGACTGAGAAGAATTGCCTATTGAAGGGTGCGCTGGAAAGAATGGTGAAAGGGAGAAGTGTTCGGGGCAGAAGAAGATATCAGATGATTGACGACAGTAAGATAACGGATCATATGAGGAGACAAAGATTAAGCAGAAAATAGAAAAGATTGGAGAAAGCTGGGTTTGCAGTGAAAGACTTGCTCCTGGGCAGTACACTATGAATAAATGAATTTGTTCTTTAGAGGAAGAACAATTGTTTGCATACATCTGAAGTCTGACTAGTGTAATATGTAGCTAGTTGGCGATGAAGAGGGAACAATTGCCATCCAGTGAAAACAAGCACCTGTGTGGGAGAAATTCTGACTAATTGACTATTTTTCAATACTTTCCCGCCAAATATATCTGACAATACATTTAGAGGTATCACTGTGATGTCAATCGAACCTCAGTTCTAGGCAGTAGCAACACTAATCTTTCACCTTGCAATTACGGCAGATAACAAATGACTCGAATACTGGTAATGATGTTTGAGCAAAAACAGTTTCTGGTTGAAGAACGGGATATCTTGCTGTTCCGCGAATCGCAAATGTTACGGAATGCAAGCGTTGAGAGATTATACTTGGCAGCAATTCGTGTCACTGAAAAATTGCGGGCGAAATAGGAAGAAGCCACGCTATATTGCAAATAACGATGTAATTTATCAACGATAAATGTGACGACATTTGTTTTAAACAAAGGATTTAATGACTTGAATTGAATTTCTTTGCAGACAACATACCCGGACAAGATATCTAAACAACTAAATAAAGACATTTCACGTAATTAATGTCACTTACCTGGCTTTAAACAAATAAATTATGTTACAGAATGGCACTTTATGTGTTTACAGAAGCGCAAGAGGAGATGATTATACCTGGATATGACACCTAACTCCTCAACAAAGACATCCCACCTAATTAGTGTTATTTGACTCGCTTTAAACAAATGATATAATGACTTGAATTGTAATACAGACTGGCATTTCTTTCCTTTACAGAAAGGAGGACAAGAGACATCGTCGTCTGTAACATTTTGGTGAGTTAATATTTACCATTTCTTACTTGTTTCCAGTGGCACACCCAAAAATATAACCATGGGAAGCTATTCATATTAGACGAACATTAAAGCTGTACGCAAAGCGTGGGTAGACTCAGAAGTGCAGACAGCGTCGCTGTATGTGATTGGCTGACTGGGAATGTTTACGGCTACTAAATATTGTCCAAACAAAATTTACATAACTTCGAACATTATCGAAAGTTTGAGCTTTCCAACATCTAAAAATCTAGCCACATAGAAGCCTATTAAAAATAAACTGTTTCAAACATCACACATTTCCCACAATAATACTTGTAGATAAGACTCGTCAAGCATTAAAACCTTTCGCCTTCTTCCTTTTTTTCTTTCTTTCTCCGTTTCATTATTATTATTATTATTATTATTATTATTATTATTATTATTGTTATTATTGTTATTATTATTATTATTATTATTATTATTATTATTATTATTATTATTATTTAGGAAGCTTGAGCCCGAGTGGGTGTGCCGCTGTTTGTTTCTAAACACTTTTCTTTTATCAAATATCTCTGTTAGTCTTATGCTTCAAGATAAACATGTTGTAACCAGAATACGCACCCATCGCGTTAGTCTCACTTTACCTCACAGACAACACAAGGTTCAATGCCTTGCTCAAACTTAACAAGTTATTTGAGCCGTTCAGAGCAAAAGCGGTGTAAGTCAAAATCGGATCATGAGGTTGAAAGTAAAAATTCTGTAAAATACAGCGCGAAGTAGCAATTAATACGTCGTTCTTGCTATCCGCTCACTACTAATACTTTAAATAAAGTGAATATTAATTGCTACTTTGCGCTGTATTTTACAGAATATTTACTTCAACCCTCATTACCCGTTCTTGACTTACACCACTTCTGCTCTGAACGGCTCATTCATTAAATGTTGTGCTCTTGTATCATCTGATCTGGATTTCAGACAATTATAGCTAAGCGAAAATTTTACAAGGGAATTGTCCCACGTCGTGTACTTTGAATTTAATGGAAATGCATATTTAAGCTAATTTTCGTTCGTTAAAAAATGTGGTGATAGTGATTCGTTTCGTTTTTCCCTAGATTACGAAATATAATGACTTGAAAATCGATGCTACTTATGCCGCTTCTTGTGCTCACTGTATCACAGCTCTAGTATACTTTTTTTTTCTGGCATGGTATAATAGGAGATGTTAAATATCAGTTTTTTTCGGAAGAAACGTTTTAAGTTAGTTAACAAGAGAATATCATTATTATTATTATTATTATTATTATTATTATTATTATTATTATTATAGCATTTTTTGCCATCACTCTCTATACAAATGTAACAAAAACTAATACATATTTAACCTATAAATATCCTCTGTTTACAATAATAATAATAATAATAATAATAATAATAATAATAATAATAATAATAATAATCAACTAATAAGTATAGCTCTTGTATTTTTTTATTTAAAGGTCATTTTGTTCAACCTTGTCCTTCTTTTTATTAAAACAGATACAGAACAAAGACTTCATAAAATTACTTCAGAGATAACTTAAACGCAAATAAAGATGTCATTCAACAAGACAATTCTACAAAAAGCATTATGGTAACAAGCATTCTGAAAATTAAATTATTGATCTTAAATACTTTGTAAAGAATTCTCAACACAGCATTCCAAAGTGAATTCCGAGACATCAGTAAATCAATATTTTCTCTTCAAACTCAATTTTACATATCTAATCGTCTTAGAAAGATCAGAAATTTTACACTAAACATAATATCAATAATATCTTATCTTTCTTACAACATTATCTCAAACATTATGTAAACTAAAACAGTTTCAAAAAGTGATCTTAAAATTTCGCCACGTAACACAATATGTGAAACTTAATTCCTACAAGTTCAGAATTCTTTAAACTGTGTTGCAAGAGCATACTACATTGCTATCCTAGATGACCAACGCAATCTGGGAGTGTAATTATTTCGAAACTTATCGTCAATAACCTCAGTTCGCTATACTGGAGAATCAGCACGGCCACTTTGAACCGTGCCGTTACGTTTACCACCAAATTTAAGTAAATACACAATGTCACCAACATAAGAACATGACGTTGGTGTGTGGCGTAGTTGGCGGGAGAAATTTTTGCTCTCTCTGTCTACCTCCTTCGTTCTGAACATTATTGAGAGATAGCACCACTCTTAGCGACAATGTGTATTTGCGTAAATATTGCGAGTAAATTATGACGAGTGCCTTAGATGAGAGGCTCGGGACAGAAACAGTTTTGCTGTAGCGCATGCGCGGACCTCTCATGCAGTGGGAGCGTGATCCTTACTTGAATTTATTTTTGCGTGTACTTGCAGATTAAATGATTGAGATCCCTTCTTGCTCCGGTTACAGGCCTTGCATTTACGAAGGTTATGTTATGTTAGCTTAGATTAGGTTAGGTTAGCTTAGGTTAGGTTAGATTAGATTAACTTTGGTTAGGTTAGATTAGTTTTGGTTAGGTTAGATTAGTTTTGGTTAGGTTAGCTTAGCTTTGGTTAGGTTAGGTTAGCTTTGGTTAGGTTAGGTTAGCTTTGGTTAGGTTAGGTTAGGTTAGCTTTGGTTAGGTTAGGTTAGCTTTGGTTAGGTTAGCTTGATTTGATTCGTCCATGTAGTAGTTAAAATTATATAATATGACAGTTTTTGATTCGTAATATTGTTAAAAAATAATAGGCCTATAATGAAAGCGGTGAATAATTTCATGGTCCTTAAATTTTTTTTCGTAAAAGGCTAGGTATTTTTCGATAGGCCAGAAATAAAACAGCAACGCCGTCATAATTACGTACTTTACGCTTTGGCGAACATTAACCGGAAATTTACTTTCCGTCATTTTAATTGTATTCCGTGAAACACACCTTTTTTCCTGTTAATTTCCTTGTGATAACCTAGTTTATTATCTTATTACATCTTCATTTTCTTTTAATGCATTCAAAAAACCGCCGTTGTACTACATAAAACCTTGAACTAGACTAATGGAGTGAATTATTTAAGAATATAGTCGCGAATTTGACTACCACCATTTCGATTATATTTTGTTTGATACGGCTCGGTACGGCCCGGTGACTAGTGGCCAGCGAGTAGAGTAGACTATCGATATTGGTCTGCCGTGCGTATTATCCAGTTGTTCCCCTCAGTTAACTTCAGGGCTTGGACTTTTCACTCTAATTCATCTTCAGAGTCAATATATACCATGTAGTTTCAATAGTTAACAGAATTAACGTTCTATGCTATTAACTATAAAATTAAAATTACATAAAAAATCATACAGTAATTCCTGGCTTATCATTATAGCTACATTACGAGAAACTGTGATGTTGAATGAATAAGTTATAAACTTACATTATTTTTCAAACTGAGAATAACTGAAATTAAGTTAATCTGTAACCTCAAAATTCCCCTTATTTCACTAATAACAACATATTTACATACATTTAAATACTAAATATAAGTTGAAGTAAAATGTACACTAAATAATGTTCAGTGTTGGTTTAATATTATTCATGAGCGAGCATGCAATGGTTAGGGAACAATGCACCGAGGGGAACACGTTTGTAATTCCTGAATTAATCTAAACTGAGTGAACTATTCAGTTGTAATAGTTGGAGTTCTTTTAAAATTTGGGATGATTTGTCGTCCTTCATTTCCAACTTGGCTACCTCTTCTTTCAACATATGTAAAAATTCTTCCATTTTGTGCAAGGTTAAACTCAAGATTTCTCTCTCTCTCTCTGTTAGAATCTGTATATTTTATTTCTATGATGTAGGAGGTTTCTGTAAAAGAGAAATATGTTAAGTATTACATATTTTATATACCACATATGTCGGAATATTATGGTTGAAAATGAATATTTACTCACATGATAAGGAATGTCTCCAAATAATGCCAGATTAACTCAATTTTAAATCCTGTGACAGCGACTTGCTTATTAATATAAAATTTTACTAGTAACAGGAATGCCACAATTTGAAAATTAAAACCAATGAAGAACAAAATTAACTGTAGGCAACTGTTGTTAAGCAAAGTTCACCATCTTTATCACAAACTTAAAATGTCAGTTAAATGAGACGTATATTGTCGTATACTAAAAAACTATGCCTGACAGCGGATTTCTGTTTTCAGATTTGAATCTGCCATATAAAAATGCTTTGGAATCACATATTTTCATATAAGAAAAATGACCCTTGTAGAACAGTGTAATTCGTTTACTCCAAAGTGTTTAAGTGAATGCTTTGTTGACGTGAAGGCATTTCGTGGTATACGAGTAGCTTCTAGCCACGTAACTCATCCTTTTCAGTTGGACATTTGAGAATTGTAACATAACACTCTCATTTATAGCACTCTGGTAATTGCTGGTACACACAGGCATACAACATTTAGGAGCCATCTGTAAATATAAGAATATGGATAAATTAATTCCATTTTTAATGAAAGTACAGTATAAACTTTCTTTATTTCAGATCCCTGAATTTATTTTTCTTTGAGATTATACCTATATTAGGATTAACCATTACTACGTCCTTCGTCTTTTTAATTCCTGTCAGACTTTACTTTTATAATTGGAATTGTATTCCAATGGATACCATCCCATTGTGGAATTCTGGGAAACGAGAATGCGGATGCTGTAGCAAAGAAGGGCAGCACTGCTACTTACAGACCCTTTACTAAATCTACGTATTAATCTGTGAAGAGGTTTATTAAATCTACATACTTAGACTTCAACAAACAAAATTTGATAACACAATCCCAAGGGAAAAAATGGAACTCTCTGCATCAAAATCCACAGTTAATTCCCGATTTACCACGAAAATCGTCTGTAGCTGCATTTAGATTGGCAACAGGCCATGATTGTTTGGCCAAACACCTGCATAGAATTGGAATATACAAGTCCCCTAACTGCCCATTGTGCAACTCAAACCAAGAAATGGATTCGGAACACCTCAAAATCTGTGCTTCAGTGGCTGATCATGATAATATCTTTGAAAAATATTGGAGTGCAAGAGGTCAAATGACTTTATTGTCAAACGCCTGGCATTAGAAAACAACAACAACTTTTATAATTCACTTATTGTTAGCAGTCTGGTGACGTGCATTTTGTCATGCTACTGCCCGTCCGAGTGGTTATGTCACATGGTCGTCAAAACAGGGGAAATCACATGATAATTACATACTTAGACTAAGAGAGCCTTTTTCTTTAAATTATTTTAAACAGTTGTATAATACTACGTAAAGTGCTAATTTCGTACAGCAAATAATTGCAGAGAAGAGCCTATCAACTGAGCTAGTAGCCCTTACAGAGAGGACAGGGGAAACGAGTGTGGCAAACCAGGATGCGACATAACCATTCAGCCGGACAATACCTACTTATATGAACTCTTCATAGTTAGCAATCAGTGTATTATGAAGATTTCAATTCAGAACTACACTGTCTTTGACCTTGACGTGAAACAACTGCGGGTGACCTGGCAACGACGATGATGGCAGACGCTCCCACACAGACTGGCGAGTGCAGCGTAGACGCTGTTACTCAGTCAAAGGAGAGCAGTGTAGACGCTGTCAAACCAGCGGAGGACCAGTCAGCAGAAGACGAAGATGAGGACAAGAATCGCTGCTGCTCCTGTTTCACGCAAGTATTTCGTAGGATTTTTCGTCTTTTTAGGCGTAGGTAGTATAAATATTGTATGTCTAGAGCAGTAGTCTAGAGTGCCTCCGATAGGAAATGTTTATTATATTAATTATTATTGTTATTATATTATTAATATCATTATTACTGTATTATTATTATTATTAGTCTATTATTATTACTATTAATGAAAAATAATAATTTCACTCACCAAATAAGCTGTTATGCTCTGAGTTTCAGTGATTGTTTCAGTGTGATGAAGCAACCCATGTGTGTTGAAATTCCCCTTTCTTTCTTTTCTTTTTATTTTTTTCCTTCGACAGCAACAAACAAGGCCAAGAGAAGTTTATTTTGCATCACATTACCACTCAACCATTTATGTGGCCCATACAAGGATGCAATAGAAACTCGCGTTTTAAGATTATCTGCCAGAAAAATTGTCAGCAATGTCGTAGGTATCTCGGTAGTCTCTCTCTTTATTTAAAACTTCCTTTATTTCAGTATTATTTCTTCTCGAAAAAAGATACTCTAACAATGAATTAACTGCACCAGCATTATTTCTCTCATTTGTTTTTGTTTATATTTTCCCGAAATATAACATTGGCCCAGATTCACTACTGTACTACGAAGTACCGTAGGCGGTTGCGAATTAAGATTTCTAATTATTATTATTATTATTATTATTATTATTATTATTATTATTATTATATTATTATTATTATTATTATTAATCCCCCATAATGCTCACCCTGCAAATGAGTATCACTTGCATTCTTTTGTTTCCCTCCGTCTCAAAGCATATTCATACTTCCATATTTTCAATATAAAGAAGCAGCCTATATATCTAAACATTAATTTCAAATTTTAATGAGTTAGTGAATTCTTGTTTAACCTTACTGTAAGTAGTAGAAAACAGTTATATGTAACTCTCATATAATGGCTGTTAAGACACTCGCTTACGTCTGAACTGACTCCGGCACTCGGTCTCAGTGGCCATCATTATGATCGCTGCATCAATAACTATTAAGTTGCTGCAACCCAGTAATGTTTCATTATGCAGTCAGTGTATCGATTTCAAAATGAATTGTGGTCTTACCAACAACTGGATCTTTAATACATATTTTTATTCCTGCATTAAAATTGTAAACATTTCAAGTTGTGGCAGCAAAGGCACTGGCTGCATCTGTTCTACAGCGGCTACTGAGTGGACAGAGGTGCAGACAGACGTGCAATCAGATATCGCCAATTCATATTAATGTTACGCAGCTCATGAAGTCAGAATATGTAAGTACCGGAAATTCCATTATGTTAATTGAATCTTTTATCAAGCTACATTTGAGAATCGGACGTGCGCTCATGCGTGGGTTCGATTACCGCTTAGGTTGATTATCTGTTTACTATAAGACGAATATCAAGTAATAAAATGACGAACCTCAGGCCTCACCTCGCCAAATATCATCTCGCTGTCACCAATTACGTTGAAGTGAAGTAAATAATGTTTGAAATCCTCAGCAAAATGTGTCGTTTACTTTCTGTGACAGTTTAGTAGTAACAGCTCCTTGAAAGATAATTATTACAAGCAATCATCTGCGTATCGAAGCGCCGCCTGAATGCGCTGTTGTCTAGTCAATTTACCCCAGATACACATGAATCATAATAATTTGATCAAGAATTAATATATCCTTACTTGAAATTAAAAAAACAAAATGGCTATCCACTGTGAGACACTTGAGAAGATTTCGTCATGTAAAATCATCAGTGACATTTCATGTTATTCTTATGAATCTACCACTTTTTACGATTTTAAGTGGAGTTTCTTGCAGTGTAATTATTGACCATTTCACTTCAATTTCAGGCATTCTATTATGTACAGCATTGTTCACTGCATTGCTAGTGTGGCATATCATTTGTTGAACTAGACTCTCCTTCGTGGATAAAGCGCTAAAGGGAACGGACGCCAGAACAAATGCAAACGTTTGACTCGAGTGAACTAGTGATTACAACGTCAAGTAGGAGTAGTAAGAGGGTTCTGAACCCGCTTCATTTACTTCGTTCCTGTTTTCTTACTAATTATAATAACAGCGGTGTTTCTGATGCGCTTACGAAATCTCATTACATATTGTGCAGAGATATTGTCCTGCTCTACGGCTAAATGAAGCTGCAGCTCGTAGGCTTTACCGGCAGTTCTTGAAAGTGGTGTTAATGAATAGCAATAATGGTAAAAATATTAATATTAATAATAATTATTATCATAATCACAATAATTACAAGGTACGAATCTCTTTCAGTTTATTTTTTTGTTTGTCTGTCTGTCTGTTTGTTTGTTTGTTTGCATATTTGTTTGTTTTGTTTGATTCATTGATTTATTTATTTGTTTGTTTTATTTACAGAAAAGGGGTGTACTTTCTTCTTGGTTCTTATTTTTGTACACTTCCGTCCCAATAAATCTGTGTGCACTCCGCCCAGCTTGCCTTTTAATAGGGAAACATGATCAAACAATTTGAAATGTTTTTTCTAAACTCAATGTTTGATGGTAAAATCATGACCGCTTAATCAAGCCGAACAATCGAGGGCTCAGAATAAAAAGCTTCTATCTACTGTTTTGTAAATTTTACAGAAGAGCATTTTTAAGTTTGTCTGGAAATAAAATCAAAATGGAAAATATTTGTAATGACTACTCCGGTTTGTAGCTTCGTAAATGAGTTGTTTATCATTTCGTGAATCTAAAATGTTCGGAATAATATTATTTTATGTTGTACTGAGTTGAAATAAAATTGTTGTTTCCAAATAGAACCTTGTGTTTCCAAATTGTTGTATTTGCAGTTTCAATCTTATTTTCATTAACATAGTAAACAAAAGGAATCGGTTATTTTTTTTAAGATATAGTAAAATTCCCCATTTAGATCTTTTAACTTGAATTTTTACATCGGAATATGTATGATAAGAATTTTCTTATGTTGAATTTCAACGTACCTTGTTAACATGTTTCGACCTATTTTGGGCCATCTTCAGAACTGGTCGTTGTTGGTCTTGGCGCTTCTTGTTTCCTGTGAGGGTGCGTTCGTAGTGTAGAGTCAAAGAGTGTATGTGTTTTGAAAAAAAAAACTGTGTGTTGAGAATATCGTTGGGGTGTGTTTTAGTGTGTCTGTATATTTCATATTGTTCTAGTGTGTTGAGTTTCTGGCTTTTTGGTTGGATGTGCAGTATTTCCATGTCTCTGTTGATGTCTTTTTAGGTGCGGTTGGTATTTGCGGTGTGTTCTGCATATGTGAAGGTGTTTTGTAATTTTGTTATGGCTCTGACGTGTAACGTGTTTGAAATGATCTGCCTATCTGTCCTATGTAGAAGTTATTGGAGTTGTTACATTTGAGTTTGTATACGCCTATGTGGTTGAAGTCTATTTGTTTATTTGAATTTTTACTTCATTTTTTTTTTTTAATTTCCATAAGTGAATTATTAAATTCAAAGAGACTGCTGTTCAATCCTATGATTTATCTTTAATACATGTTTAAGTACAAATTAAATTGAATTAAGTAATCATATCCTACTACTCAAAAAACAAAATATATACATGGATAACTTTCAATCAAATGCGTATACTAGTCGTATTGTCACATTAAGACTTATTAAACTACAATGTCTCTACTTTATGCAGATGAAAAATTATTCAAGTATACTGATTGTGTTAGTATATATTACGAATCAATTTAATGAATCACAGATTATGTACTTAAATGTGTTACGTAACTCGGAGGATATGCTGTGAGTTACTACTTTTAATGTAGGTAGTGTGCTTTATGTATACTAAATGAGAGATTTCAAATTAAATCTAATGAATACAGGGATAAATAATTAGGAAACATTTTTCTGAACCATTCTTAAATTCCTGAGACGTCTAGTATAGTACAGTAATAATAATAGTCATAGTCATAGTCATAGTTATGGTTATAGTTACAGTTACAGTAATTAGTATAGTAATAGTATAGTATAGTACAGTGGCCTATAGTGTATAGTGTATGGTATATAGTATAGGCCTAGTATTCTGTGTGCTATAATATAGCATACAGTATAGTATAGTACAGTATAGTCTAGTACAGTACAGTAATAATAATAGTAATAGTAATTGTCATAGTCATAGGCATAGTCATAGTCAGTCATAGTCATAGTCATAGTTATGGTTATAGTTACAGTTACAGTTACTGTAATTAATATAGTAATAGTATAGTATAGTATAGTAGCCTATAGTATATAGTATATAGTATAGGCCTAGTGCTCTGTGTGGTATAGTATAGCATACACTATAGTATAGTATAGTATAGTATAGTATAGTATAGTAATAATAATAGTCATAGTCATAGTCATAGTCAGTCATAGTCATAGTTATGGTTATAGTTACTGTTACAGTAAATAGTATAGTAATAGTATAGTATAGTATAGTATAGTAGCCTATAATGTATAGTGTATACTATATATTATAGGCCTAGTGTACTTTGTGGTATAGTATAGCATACAGTATAGTATAGTATATTATAGTATAGTAATAATAATAGTAATAGTCATAGTCATAGTCATAGTTATGGTTATAGTTACTGTTACATTAATTAGTATAGTAACAGTGTAGTACATTATGGTAGCCTATAGTGTATAGTATATAGTACAGGCCTAGTGTACTGTGTGGTATAGTATAGCATACAGTGTAGTACAGTATGGCATACAGTATAGTATATAGTATATCATATAGTATAGTATATAGTATATTATAGAGTATAGTATATGTTTTATTATACAGTACAATTTATAGTGTATTATACTGTATAGGATATAGTATAGTATGCGGAATGGTATATAGGGGATTATTCCTGTGTTCGTCCATGGTCTGGAATTTAGGTTAAATTTTAGATTTAAGACCTCTCCTGGCACCACATTATCATAATCATCCTATCACATCATCGGGGTAATGTAACTCCGCCTTCCAGGCGCCCCAACCTCAGAAGTGGGTTACAACTAAGCCACTGCCAGGAGAGAAGACCAGAAATGTCGAAAAGACAACCTGGTGGCATTGGATTAAAAAAATATATATATGATATATGTCATATAGCCTATCTCATATGTCATATACCTCATATATGTCGTATATATCACATATCATATAATTATATCATATATCATAAATCTCATATATCATATATGTCATATGTCTTATATGTCATATAGGTCATACATCTCATGTGTCATGTATCTCATATATCATATACGTCATATGTCCCATATATCATATATGTAATATATCGCATATATCTCATATATCAAATAAGTCATGTCCCATATATCATATATGTCATATATTCCATATATCTCATATGTCATATATCTCATATATCATATACGTCATATGTCCCATATGTCATGTCATATATCTCATATATCATATACTTCATATGTCCCATATATCATTTATGTCATATATCTCATATATCTCATATGTCATATATCTCATGCATGTCGTAGTTATCATATAATTATATTGTATATCTCATATATCATATATGTCGTATATCTCATATATCATATGTCATATATCACATATGTCATACGTCATATGTCCCATATATCATGTATGTCATATATCTCATATATCATATACGTCATATATCCCATATATCATATATATCATATGTCTCATATGTCATATATCTCATATATCATATACGTCATATGTCCCATATATCATATATCTCATATATCCCATATAACATGTATCTCATATATGTCATATAATATATATCATATATATATATATATCTTATCATGTCATATATCATATTTATATTTCATATATAGACCAACTTATTGCTTTTATATTTTGTGATTTTAATATCGGTAAACGTTAAATTATTATGCAATTTGTTGAAAGAATTAGTGACATCACTGTTTTTAATATTGTCGTCGTGTAAGATTAATGTATCGTCAACATACCGATTGTACATTAATATACAGTATTATTGTCTGTTATGATTTGGTTGACTGATTCATCTTCAATATTCTGTAGAAATATCTCAGCTAGTAATCCTGAGAGCGGGTTGCCCATTGCTACACCTTTGGTTTGTTTATAAAATCTGTTATTAAATGCAAAGTAATTTTGTTTAGTTACTATGTTAAGAACTGTTGTTACTTGTTCTATTTCTTCTCTAGGTCTTTGTTTATAGATTAAATTTTCTTTTGTTATATCAATGGTTTCTAGTATGGGAATGTTTGTATAGATGTTAGTTATATCGATGGTAACATTTTTATATGTTTATTTAATGTAATGTTTTGTGAGTTACTACTTAATTGGTTCGTATTGCCTGTTGCCTGTTTATATTTGAGATCTTTGTTGGTTTTTAGATACTGATGTAAAAATTTGCTAACCTTATAAGCTGGTGCATTCATGCAGTTTGTGACGGGTGGCCTGGATAAATAAATAAATTTGCTTTGTGGGTTTTTGGTCGTGTTTTTAGTTTAGAAATAGTGGGGTTCTTGAATTTTTGGGGATCAGGTTTTGAACTGATTTTAATGTTTCTCTTATTTCGTTTTGAAATGTATCGGTAGGGTCACACCTTATTTCAGTAATATTACTCTGTTCTATAAATTCAATTGTTTTATTAAAATATTATTCTCTCTCCATTATGACAACTGCGTCTTTCATCTGCTTCGATGTGGATTAAATTGTGTAATGTTCTTTAATGTATTCATTTCTTTAATTTGTTTTTCAGCTTCTTCAAAGTCATTATCAGTTTTGGGTTTTGTTACATATTCATTGCAAACACATGAATGTACAAATTACAATTTCCAATATGCATATTTATGTACAAATCAAATTGAATTAAGTAACCATATCCTACTATGCAAAAAACACATATACATGGATAACTTTTAATCAAATGCGTATACTAATATTGTATTGGCATATTAAGACTCGTTTGGAAAGAAGACAAACATTGTGTTTAAATGTATTACGTACATGAGAGAAAATTGTTGTCAACTACTATTTGAATATGTAAAATGGTTAAATAAGCATATTTTACAAAAAATGAGTTAAGATTAAATTAAAATTGAATCGACATATCACACTCTTTTTATTAAAGTACGATTTGTCTATTGCTTGTAGACGAAAAACTATCGTGGTATTATATATTACGAATCAATTCAATAAATCACAGATTATGTACTTAAACGTGTTAGGTAACTCGGAGTATAAAAAAATACAGTGTAAATTTATAATTGCATTAAAGATAAGTCATATGGTTGAACAGCATTCTCTTTGAACTTTTTAACTTGACAATTCTATAAATGCACGAAAGGGCTGAAGTAATAAAATATAAGAAATCATAATTTCTCACTTGGTTTCTATAAAGGTTAACATAACTCATCTTTGCAAATAATTGTGTTGGTCTAATTAAGATATCACTTGTAAATATCCAGTATTGTTAAGAAAAATATACAGAATTGGGATTAACATGCTCGCTTGTAAATATCATTTTCAAGGGGTTGACTTCTTTCGGGGTTTTTAGCCTACGTTCATTATAAGCAACTCATTTACGAAGCGAGCTGCCAGGAAGTCTAAAAGTAGATAGCAATGGCAAGGGAAGTTTAATGAAAAATATTCCCTCATGTTTCTATAAAAGTACCTCTAAAATCGATTCTTAAGATGTATTCCTTTAAACATTTTGAAAACGAATATCAAAAGTTTGCTACAGGCGTTTTAAAGAATGTGCTTTTAGGAATAAAACGAGAAAGAGGTTTTGAATTTACCTTAAAAATGGCCGATAGATATTCACTGTGGTTAACTACATGGCCGTGGTACTTTGCCCCCCACCCCCAAGATTTCTGCTCCAATTTTCTTTTTAATAATCTCGAATTTAAGGTGTTGCAGCAATGATATTTCTACATAAAAACAAATGAAAAATGATCATCAAATAGGAAGAAATTCAAATTATACAGTCATCTCCCCTTAAAAGTAAGATTTACATGTATCGGAAGTAGTCTATGCAGGACACTGACAGCTTGTGTATGGGTGGGAGCGGGTCTCTCGGCTCCACAAGTAAAGAACCCTGGCCTCACACCACTTCTACACGGATGACAGTGATTGACAGGCCAGTTAGGGGAAGCTGTCTTGCTGAAACTTTCAGCTGTTGCCACGTTTACTCCTGGCTGGACTCTTTATAGTACATTATGCAACGAGCCTATAATGAAGGTAATTAAAAAGCGAGTATGGATATTTATGAAACGAGCGCAAGCTCGTTTCATAATTTTCATACGAGGTTCTTAATTACCATTATAGGCGAGTTTCATACGACTTTTTTAGCTCGACCATATTTCTAACTTGATATTATTAATTTTCTTTGAATCTGACTTTGGCCAATGTCCCGTGTGTTGTGAGATGTGCGCAGACGCGAAAGTATTGATTTTTTCCGAGGAACAGATGTTCACAATGACCTTGCTAGACCATAAGAACCTACAGAGATAACATTAAAAATAAATTAGACATTGAAAAACGAGATGACAAATTGAATTTATTTCAATATTATTTACAATTAACACTAATTATTATAGTAACAGAACATAACCTTCTGCGACAGCAGCCTCCGTGACTTTTCGCTAATTCTCTTTCGATTGCATATCCGAGAATAATCGATACTTGCGGTTTTATAACGGTACAAAGCTGACCTGTCATTGGCTGAACAGTTGTAACCTGAGTCGTCATTGGCTGAAAGACCTGACCTTTAATGAGTAGGTGTACTTTAATGAGGTCCATTAAAGGTCTGCTACCAGGTGTATAATTACTACATTTCGGCATGGTCGAGCATAAAATGTATTTTCTTTTGCAAGTGATTGGATTCTTTCAGTGTCCCGGTGCTTTCTATTTACGAACAAATTAAATCAGTTGAATAATAATAATAACAATACTAATAATAATAATAATAATAATAATAATAATAATAATAATAATAATAATACAACAGGTAATCACCGATCATCAAGTGGTGAACATGCCTGTCATTATATTAAGAAAAGTAAACTATCTGTTGTTGTGCCATCGTGCATTGAAATATGTATGCTATAGGCTAGGCCTGACTAATTTAGTAAGCAAGATTAGGTTCTATTATAAGTTATTTGCTACACAAAAATAACACTGAAAACTGTGATAAGGTGCATTATCACATACTATTACAGAGGAGTCCTGTAGCATTTTCAGGACACTTTTTTCCAACTACTCTTCGAAAACTGCAGAATTCATTGTGCCATGATAATCTGCAGGTGCACCTGCCATTTCCTTGTGAGTAACAGCTAGAGCGCCATCTATGAAACCGAATCCCCCCCCCCCACAAGGCACAATAACAATTCTGTCATCCTTTGCACCTGACATCGGTACCACACAGTTTTCGGAGTCGTCTGTTCAGTTCGTTATGACGTCGCACCAGGTTTCGTCTACAAACACATCACTGTAGCCTTGTAAACGCAAGTCTTGTCTGTTCGAGATGCGAGTAGCTCCAGGCAGTGACGTTACTGGCTTCAGCTATAGTTGGTTTTCTTTACACTTTCTTATGTAAAAACCCCATACTTCGGAGCAATCTACGAGCAGTACTTTTGCCATAAGGAAATTCGTAGTCAGCGCCACTAGTTTCCTCGCTTTACGGACTCTACTGTCGGTGAAATTCCACTCTTGCATGGCAGCATTCGTGCACAAGATCATGTCAGAAATCATCGATTTTTCAAAAGGACGGCTTCCCTTTCTTCCCTTCTTTTTCCGGAGTGTGATACGTAGATGGATCTTCAATATTTTATATTCTCTTCATGCTCCTTAAACTAAGACCCGTCGCCTCTTCCACCAATTGATTAATATTCCTTCTTTCAAATTTCCGCCATTTTGAATTATTCTTCTAATAAAGTTCTTAAGTGGACACTCAACTATATTGTGGAACTTTTTTCCTATTTGACCAATCTTTTTCAAATTTGGAGAAAAAGTTTAATATACACATGGAAAGTAACATGCAAAATCGCAGCTCATTAGATCCAATACTTTTCAAAATAAAAAAAATATTTCAATTTTTAATCAATCATTAATTGAAATATCACTTTTAATTATCATTTTTTATTTTTTGGCTTTGTGCATTTGACTGTGAGTTCTCAGTGACTAGGGGAAGAATTGAATTAGTTCTGTCACGTAAATTAGTGTAGAAATTTAAGTTTTCATTTCTACGACACTTTTTCTGCAATTTTCACGTTGAGTGTCCCCTTAACATTTTGTACACTTTGTTTTTGTAACTTCGTCTCCTTTCCTATTGACGATTTATTACAATTCTTACTGTAGAGGCACTTCACTATTACTATACTTTATCCACGGCCGAAAGAAATTAAACATTGTAAATTCACAATCATACTGCTGCGCTGCAACTGAACCGTGATGCAGTGGCAAGGCACTTGGAATACTCTGATGCAGTGACAGGGATATTCCTTCAAAAATGTAAAATTCACAACACAGCATTCTCGGCGGTCTCCTGGCGGTACCTTTGTCCACAGTTTCACTAATTGGGGGAGCGAGGCAGTCAGATTTATGGCTTCCTGAACCCAACTCTGCAACGAAGGTTCTTTACTTGTGAAACCAAGATGTGGAGATTATAAAAAATCTCTATCCATAAGTGAGTTAAGGTATTAAATATTTAGGCCAGTATAACTGATTCTGTGTATCAATTCCGTTATGGTCGGGGACGGAGATGAGAGACACTACTCAAAAGTGGAAATTAAAAAAAATATATTATTAAACTCGCAGTTGTTGAGTAGCTGTGTAAACATTTTTCGGAAATCACAGCGCACTTAAACTTTAAGATGAGTAGACCTACAGGCAAATTATTATTTTAATAAAAATTATTTTATTTTTGTTTTGGGAAATTGAGAAGGGAGAACTATCTGATTATGGCTCTTATGACGTTTCATTGTAAAAATCTATAGAAAGCAGCAATTTAAAGTAGAGTAGTAGTAGTAGTAGTAGTAGTAGTAGTAGTAGTAGTAGTAATAGTAGTAGTAGTAGCAGTAGTTGCAGTGGCAGTAGTAGTAGTTTTAGTAGTAGTGCTAGTAGTAGTGGCAGTAATAGTATTAGTGGTAGTAGTAGTGACAGTAATAGTAGTAGTAGTGGTAGTGGTAGTAGTAGTAGTAATAGTGGTAGTAGTAGTTGTAGTGGCAGTAGTAGTAGTTGTAGTGGCACTAGTAATAGTAGTAGTAGTAGTGGTGGCAGTAGTAGTAGTGGTAGTAGTATTAGTTATAGTAGTAGTGGCAGTAGTAGTAGTAGTGGTAGTAGTAGTTGTAGTGGCTGTAGTAGTAGTAGCAGTAGCAGTAGCATTAGTAGTAGTAGTAGTAGCAGTAGCAGTAGTATTAGTAGTAGTAGCAGCAGCAGCAGTAGTAGCAATAGCAGTAGCAGCAGCAGCAGTAGCAGTAGTAGCAGTAGCAGTAGCATTAGTAGTAGTAGTAGCAGTAGCATTAGTAGTAGTAGCAGTAGCAGTAGCATTAGTAGTAGTAGCAGCAGCAGCAGTAGTAGCAATAGCAGTAGCAGTAGTAGTAGTAGTAGTAGTAGTACAGGTAGTAGTATTCCTCCTTTGTCTTCCCTCTATTCTGTTCCTGATAACTGTGCAATCTTTATCTACGAGTGCATTACTCTTGATTATAAACTCTCTTGGCTGCAATCTAACTAATTCTTCTCTACAACCCTTGCGGTGGCTGAGTGGCCAGACGCAGGCGGCCGGGGTTCGAGTCCCGGTCAGAAATCCATAGTGACACTTGTGGCGGACATGGTCTCAGTTGGGGTTTTTCTCGGGGTTCTCCCGTTTTCCCCCATATTAGGCATTCACACCATTCCGTCACCATTTCTCCATTCCGTAGCATTCCCCGAACGCCGGCTGGGGACGCACGGAGGGGGCTGGCCTAGGGACGAGTGGGGTTGCCTGCTCGACACCTGGGCACACAGAGAACCTTAGTGTGGTCAGCCGGTGTGGGTTTGGGAATGCGCCACTAGAGGGTTAGCACAATAGATCTCAATAGGTCGCAGTGCTGGGCCATAGTGCCTCACCCCGTAAATTGCATTCCATTCCATTCCAAACCTTTTCTACTATCATTGCTGCCTTCCATTACTATTGTCCCTAATTTTCTGTTTATCTTCAAGCATCTTATCTCTGACTAATATTCACTAATTATCTGAATTGCTCTTCTTCATCTGCATTTCAACATTACATTATTCGGCTCTTTTTCACCGACCTTTTCTCAGGATTTTACTCTTGCATTCATTCAAGATTATGTAATTATCGGAAATTCCATCGTGTTAATTGAATCTTTTGTTAAACTAAATTGAAAATCAGAGATGCGCTCAGGCGTGGGTTCGATTACCGCTTTGGTTGATTATGTTTGCTATTTCTCAGAGGCTAATACTAAATATAAGATGAATGTCAAGTAATAAAATGACGAATCTCAGGCCACACCTCGCCAAGTATCATCTCGCTGTCACCAATTACATTCAAGTGAAGCAAATAATATTTCAAATCCTCAACAAAATGTGTCGTTTACTTTCTGTAACAGTTTCATAGTAACAGCTCCCTAAAAATAATTATTATAAGGAATCATCTGTGTACCGAAGCGCCAGCAGAATGCTTTGTTGTGTAGTCAGTTTGCTCCAGAATGGTACACATGACATATAATAATTTTATCAAGAATTAATAGATCCTTACCTGAAATTAAAGCACACAATCGCTAACCACTGTGAGACACTTGAGACGATTTCTTCAGTGATATTTCATGTTATTCTTATGCATGTACCACTTTTTGCGACGTTGAAAAGAGTTTCTTGCAGTGTAAGTATTGTTTAAGTGACCACTTCACTTCAATTTCGGCTATTTTCATATGTACACCATTCTTCACTGCAACGCTAGTGCGATATAGCTACCTGGTGGCCCATCTGCGCCGTCTTTTTTGTACTAGACTTCCATTAATGCACAAAATGCTAAACAGTTGCCTATTAAGAACATCACGTCAAGAAAAAAGCGTTGAGCATATGGTGCTGTTGCCATAGAAACGTCTATCTACCACATAGTTTCTACAAAGTTGTAGGCAAGGCCCATAAAACAATTGTTTTTTCTTTGTATATTTCAGAGGCTTAGGGAACGGATACCGAAACAAATGCAAGCATTTGATTCTAGTTTCATAGTGGTTGCAACGCCAAGTACAACTAGTAACAGGTTAAGAACCCGCTCTGTTTACTTTGTTCCTGTTTTGTTACTAATTATGATAACAGAGGTGTTTCTGGTGCGTTTAGTAATGAGGGGTACACCGACAAATTTCTGCTGAATGGTGAAACACGACAAAATGTAACTGCAGCTCGTAGGCTTTACTGGCAGTGCTTTAAAAGTGATGTTAATGAATAATAATAATAATAATAATAATAATAATAATAATAATAATAATAGTAATAATATTAATAGTAATAATAGTAATAATAAAAATAGTAATAATAATAATAATAATAATAATAATCATCATCATCATCATCATCACAAACTACAAATCTCTTTCATTAAACTGTATTTAGCCACGGATCTAAACCAGCGACAATCGCCATCGCATTGATTTCATGAAGGCATTGCCCCTGTAATGTAGAAAATCATTCCTACCCTTCTGTTTGATGACTTTTCTATAATCTTTTTTAAAGCTGCGCAGATGGGTTACTTGGTGTAATACTCCCGGTATATCTTGACCGATAGCAACCGTTAGATCGGAAGTGGTTAGTACCTACTGCGCATGCGTTACATTTACATTTAAATTGGTTACAATATTTCAGTTGTATTATACATACATACATACATACATACATATATATACACATAATACATACATACATATATATACACATAATACATACATACATATATATACACATAATACATACATACATACATACATACATACATACATACATACATACATACATACATACAGTACATACATACATACATACAGTACATACATACATACATACATACATACATACATACATACATACATACATACATACAGTACATACATACATACATACGTACATACATACATACATACATACATACATACATACATACAGTACATACATAAATACATACATACATACATAATACATACATACGTACATACATACATACATACAGTACATACATACATAGATACATACATACAGTACATACATACATAGATACATACATACATACATACATACATACATGTTCTGCACAAGGTCAGATCTTTCACTGCAAACCCAGCATTCTTCAATAGTTCCTGTTTTCTGCCTTCCTCTTAGTTTCCGCATATGATCGACTTATCCTAATGTCATCCATTATTTCATATCTTCTTCTAACCAAAACTCGACCCTGTTCACCATTCCTTCCATTGCGTCCTTCAGTAGGCAGTTTCTTCTCAGCCAGTGACCCAAAAATTCCTTTTTCTCTTTCTGTCCTGTTTGAGCATTATTCTTTCTTGAACTTTTTCCCACACAGCTTCATTTCTTATTCTGCCTGTCCACTTCACAAGTTCCATTCTTTTCCATATCCACATTTCAAATGCTTCTGCTAATTTCTCTTCATTTCTGCGTAACGTCCATGTTTCTGCTCCATATAATGCCACATTCCACACAAAACACTTCACTAGTCTCTTCTTTAGTTCATTTTCCAGAGGTCCGCAGAAGATGCTCCTTTTTCTATTAAAAGCTTCCTCGGCTATTGCTATCCTCCTTTGACTTCCTTGCCGCAGCTCACGTTTTTTTATTTGGTTATTTAACGATGCTGCATCAGCCACTAAGTTATTTAGCGTCGATGAGATTGGTGATAACGAGATGGTATTTGGCGAGATGAGGCCGAGGATTCGCCATTTATGTTACCTGGCATTCACCTTATAGTTGGAGAAAGCCTCGGAAAAAACACAACTAGGTAATCAGTCCAAGCGGGTATCGAACCCGCACCCGGCCGCAACTTCAGACCGGCAGAAAAGCGCCTTAACCGACTGAACCACGCCGGTGGCGCAGCTCATGTTACTGCTTATAGTACACTCCAAGTATTTGAAGCTGTTCACTTGCTCTACTCTCTCATTTAGAATTCGCAAGTTTACCTTCTTTATTTTTCATCCTAGGGCCATGGTCTTCGTCTTGTTTGTATTTATCTTCACCCCATACTGCTCACAGCTGTCATTTAGCTCCTGTAGCATATCTCTTAGTATCGTCTCCTCTTCTGGTAACAACGCCATATCATCAGGAAATTTTATGCACTTTATTCTTCTTCTTCTTCCTACTTTCACCCCTCCCATGTTGTGAAAACAGTTCTTTACCGAATCCTGCAATAAATGTTGGACATGGAAATGGCGTGCCTGTTGTACACCTCTCCCTATTTCACTTCCTTCCTTTGCTATTTAATTTTACAATATGTTAGTAAAGGGTTAGTACATTAAAATAAAACTCATCGATTTCAGCATAGTCTGTAGTTTCTTTGGATACGACTGTGTGATCCATAAAGGGAAGAGTGTAATGCTTTCGTTTTCACATGAACGAGCAATGATAAAATGCTCAGTTAACTTCAGATAATGGTCTGCAATTCCGCTCTCTAAATTATTTCACCGAATAGTAGAACTTCTATCACGAAATTTTATATCATAAAACGTTTGTTTCTCTAAATTTTGAGGAATGACTTGAAGAACTCTAATTACATATTATACAAATTTAATAATATTGTATTCGAAAGCATTTTTTCACTGAAGAAATATATATGGACGAAATAACGGAAATTAAAATAGGAAACAGAATTGAAATTGTAACCAAGTCGATTAGTTCCTATATTTTCTCATGAAAATAAATATTAATACACTTACAAATCACTTTCACTATGTTTTATCAATAGGAGCAGTTTTTAGAGACATACACTTCACAATATATACAACGTTGAAATATTAAACAGTTGATAATTTATTGACTTATACCATCGCAATGGAATCTTTGAACTTTAATATTGCACCACCATGCTGAAGGATATAATCATAATTTCTAAAATAACGATAAATTTTACCATTGTCTGCAATATTCATTAACCTTCTATGCTAAAGCAATGTAGAGGTACAAAAATATACTTCAGAATATTAGTTTTTTTTTTAATTTTCATCATTCTATTTATTCAAGAATGTTAGAACATATAACACTGAAGAATCTTTCTAAATTTTATTCTTGCAATCGAAAATTATAATTCTTCTGCTGTAACAGAAAACTGGAAAGAATTTATTAAACGTGTAACAAAACCGAAGTTGGACTGAACTGCAATAATGTGCAACGAAAATGTGACTTTACATAGAGGCGAAGTGAACTCTGGGAGGAAGATAGTCGTGAAGGAAGAAGACACTCAGTCGCCTTACTCATATTGACAAATAGTGACAACTGCGTGAAAAGACATCTTCATCGCCTCAATGTAACATATTCTGAAAATAAGCTGATATTATTATTGTGCACTACGACGACCTGGATCAGTAATAAGAACAACGGCGGTGTGAAAAGGGACAAAAGGGACAATAGAATGTGTTAAGACAACTCAGAGAACATTAAATGACATGTAAAATATTATATTTGAAATGTAAGAGTAATGATTAGTAAAAATGTAGACCTCTAGGGCAGGCGGAAAAACTTGTAAGGTGATTTATTATATACAGTAAGTGCAATAATAACTGCCAGCATATATATTTTGGGAAATCTTCAGAAATCAGACGGTCAAGACATATACAGAGAAAAGAATTAGCTCAAAAACTAGCAGAAAATATGGAATTGGAAATGATTTGCGCAATACCTAACAGAATATAATCTTCTTCTTCTAAATTAAGGGTGTAGATTACTTGGACACAAATGACCCCTTGTGCACCCCAGAAACTGGAGATTAACCTACAAGACCGCAATGAGTTACCAGTTTTGCTGTGCTGCTGGGATTAATTTCTTCAGAAGAGGCAATGTTTGCTTCCCAAGATAACAATGCCTGATTGGCTTAGATCTGGGCAATCCAGCAAAATGTGAAATGATAATAAATAAAGAAACAAGAAACAAAAGTTGCCTAAATTCATGTCAAAAATATTATCCATCGTACCGAAAGTTACCTTAAACTTTAGCTATCGAGTATACATTCATATGCATGGCACTACGACAGGGGGAAAAATAACAGACAAAAAGAATGACATCAAGCATTTCTTCATATTTTTCGTTGCACTAAAATGCAGTGATTGAGTGTGTTAATAATGTAGCTTTTATAAATTGAGACCAAAAAGATATGAAATGGAAACCTAAATACTGATGCAAGAAGAAAGAGTATGAACATAAATTGAAAATGACAAATAATGGATAATGGAATATACTTGCCCACATGGTAGGGAGGTTGGGATGGGCAGGGCGGGACACGACATGCAGCCACCTCCACGTGGTGAGTCCTGGGTTGTTTCAGTTCAAAAGATTGAAACAAGCAAAGAGCTGCATCTATTCTGCGAATGATGGTACGAAAATTCATATCAATTGTTGGTGGTACATTGTTCTACACATCTCCCGAGTTTGGAGTCGTTCGGGTCATTATTTCTGGGCGTTGCACTTTTCAAAAACAGATATCACCAAAATCAGGTAAAATCACAATGACTTGTACTGAAATAATAATAAATATATTCTATAATATTTATTTATGATTGATCTAATTTTAAAACATATTTTGTCTCACGACGAAAAATTCAGTTATTTCACAAAAACATTTTTATTCTGTTTGATCACATACAGCACCAGTTTTGCCGAAATGCAGTTGATATCACAACAGGATGGAGCACCACCTCATTTTGGTGTAGCAGAGAGGGACTTCTTGAACCAGCAATTCCACGAATGGATATGCCGTCATGACACAACAGAATGGCCACCCAGGTCATGCGACCTGACGTCATGTGCTTTTCGCAGTGGGGTAAGTTATCCTGAAAAACGATGTTTTTGCTCAGAAACCGCAGGATCTGCATCAGTTGCAACAGATGATCGAATAGTCATTCGTGAAAATCGATGAAAATCGTGAGTTATGTTCTGTCATCTGTAAATTAGTTATGAATTGTGTATTGAGAATCAGGGCCCTCCATTTTGATCAAAATCTGTAAAGGAATGTGTAGTCAAATGTAAATTGAATGTAATTGAATGAAATACTACTACTACTAGTAGTTGTTGTAATAGTAGTAGTAGTAGTAGTAGTAGTAGTAGTAGTAGTAATAGTAGTAGTTTTATTTTGCGTAGCAGAGTTACGGCCATAAGGCCTTCTCTTCCACTCAACCAACCAGGTTTCAATAATATACATGAAATACAAAATTATGTCGTAGATTATAAAACAACACAAAAGAAGATACCTTAGAAATTACATAAAATATAGTAGAAAATTACAAATAGTCAAGATTAGTTACATAATAGGCTATAAGGACAATACAAAATAAAGCAGAAAATTACATGAAATCAAAATCACTACCATAACATAAGGGGAATATGTATATACACAATTTATAAGACATAAACTGCTCGAGATAAATTCGACGATTAATTCACTTGAGTAATATACAATTAATATACTAATAAGAAAATACATGTGGGTTACAAGATATAAAATGTTGAATAGTAAAATCGTACTATAGTGAGGATCACGTAAGTGTACCGTAGTTCCTAAAATCTAATTTGCCTGTCTCTTCAGTGTTGCCAACTAATACCAGATATCACCAAAAAGGGGTAAAATCACAACACAACGTAATGAAATAATAATAATAATAATAATAATAATAATAATAATAATAATAATAATAATAATAATAATAATACAGGATTAACAATAATGTCTTGCTTATTTACCACATCTCATTTTTATGTTGCGAGGTTTTTCCTAAATGGTACAATATAGTATGATACAGTATATTTTTCTCCTTGACTTCTCGCATACTATGTTGGTAATTATGATTAGTATAATCTAATATTAAAATCTATTTCGTCTGGCAATATGAAATTCATTGCTTTGACTAAACAGTTTATGATTCATGAGACGTAACCTAAAAATATACTTACTTTTTTTCATTTTCATCACTTTCCTTTACTGCAAAACGAAATTGTTGCTGCCAAAATAACGGTTAGAAAATAACTGCCAGTTGTAGTATTTGTCAGTACCCGAAATTGGAAACGAAGTTGGTAGAAGGAAATTCAACCTGAGAGCTAGAAAATCAATATAATCCACTACCATATGTAGTAATAGGGAAAAAATGGTTGGGTTTCACCCTTAGGGTATTAAGTAAGGTAATCCGCACTATATGTGGTATGCAGATACAAATGATTAAGTAATCTATCAAGATAATAACGGAAAAAAAAGAGAGAGGAGAAAAAAACTTGGTCATTTAAGACTATTTAGAAACTTCCGCAAGAGTCTAGTTCTGTTCAATAAAAACATTTCTAAGTAGAGTGTACGTAAAAGATTTTAGACTCCGACTGCTCCTGATTTCCTGTGACAAGGAATTCCAGGAACGGGCTGTGTGTATTGTGAAGGAAGCGGAGTAGAGAGATGTTTGATGATATGGAATTGATAGAACAAGGTTATGTTGTGAACGCGTATCACGGTTGTGGTGGGATGCTAAAAGTTTGAAGCGAGGAACTAGGTAAATAGGTGTGGAATTATTTAAAATCTGATACAGCAGAGTGAATGAACTGAACCTCTCTCGTAAACGAAGCCAAGATAATTGTAAGAAATACTCGGAGACATGATCATAGCGACGGCTGTTAAAAATGAAACGGACACAAGCATTATGAACACGCTGAAGTCTAAATGACAATTCAACACTAAGGTCACTATACAAAACGTCGCAGTAGTCAAAGTAAGGCATCACCAGGGTCTGCATCAAGATCTGTCTCAGTTTAGAAGGAAAGTGAAATGTAAGGAAGTGTTTGGAGGAAGCGACCTTTAACCCGTCCTGTATATGATGTTCATTTATTATTACGGCATTATTTATTAACAATATTCATATAATTATTAATTACGTTCAAATTTAAAAAAAAAAAACTGGCTTGTAACTTTCGTTTTATGAATGTTGGCATTCTTCAAAGGGAAACAATGCTCTCAACGTTACATGTAAAAAGTAACTGCCAGTTGTAGTCGGTATTTGCCAGTACCGAAGTTCGAAACTAAGTTAGCGAAAGAAAATTCAACCTGACACCTAAGAAGTTCCTATATTGAACTAGCATATGTACAGCAGTAATATGGGAAGATGGCTAGGCGTCAAATAGCTAATAATATCAACAAATTCCAATCTAACAGAAATATAAAATAATCCGATTATTAAACAGGAAATACAAACGATAAAATTATAAAAATAAAATATAAGACAATATAATGCCTTCATCACAAAAGCAGACAAATGGAAAGCAACAGTAGTTACGGAAAAAGCAACTTATATAGAAAAAAATACAAAAATTCATTTCGGATAATAACTTTGAACTAATCAAATCAGATTCTACTACCAAATTTAAATATAACTTTAAAAAGTATCATAAAAACTATAGACTTAATTTTAACCGCAACAGAAAAACGTTCATTAATACAGATGAAACCTCAACCACCAAAAATAAAAGCACTACGAAATAAATAAATAAATAAAAAATAATTAAATAAATAAATAAATAAGTAAGTAAATAAATAAATAAGTAAATTAATTAATTAATTAATTAAGTAAATAAAATAAATAAATAAATTAATTAATTAATTAATTTAATTAAATAAATAAAATAAATAAATAAATAATTCAATCAATCAATCAATCAACCAATCATTCCGGTGTCATAACAGCTGTCGCCGTATTCCGGAAACCAAACGCCACTCCTCTGTGTTACTTGGTGTTTCGTTTTTTTTTTAGCATTTTTTTGTTTTACAATGAACGAGAATCTAGCCCGTTGCACCAACGTCCAACCTGGAGGACCAGGTAATTTTTGTTCAAGGTTATCTTCCTTTAGCCTTTGATAAACTATTATCAAACTACAAGGAAGTAGTGCCAGTTTTGGTCCCCCCTGGGTATTTTATTTCCTCAGTACCCTCCATATCTGACAGGTTTTCCCCTATCCGCCTCCGGTGGGAGACCAACTCCACACGACAGCACTACCTAAAATTCACAAACAAAACGTCCCCATTACACCAACTTGCAACGCAACGAACTTTCCACAAAGATACCCCTGCGCCGGCTGAGTAGTCAGACTTCCGGTCTGTCTCGCAGACGGCCTGAGTTCGAGTCCCGGTCAGTTCTGTGATTTTTCATTGAAAAATCCATAGTGACAGTTCTGGCGGACAAGGTCGCAGTTGGGGTTTTTTCCTGGGTTCTTCCACTTCTCTATATTAGGCACACTACTTCATTTCGTCATCAGTCCTTAGCATTCCCCGATCGCCGGATGGCGACGCACGTAGGGGGCTGGCCTGGAACGACGGAGATTACCTGCTCGAAACCTTAGTGTAGTCAGCCGATTTGGGTTTGAGAATGCGCCCATCTTGAGCTTAGCGCAATAAATCGTAATAGGTCGTAGTGCTGGGCCATAGTGACCCCTTCCCGTAAGTTCTGTTCCATAGATGTCCAATTGTAACTTGTACGAGGCAACCCCTGGATAAGCAACCCGCTGCGCATATTCCTTAATGTCGTTTTTCCTATTTCATATGGAAAGTTATTGACCTTAGCAGAGCAAGCTTGACGTGCAAAATGTCCTGCTTCTATAGGCGTTTGGACATCCATGTTCTATTCCATTTCTACAAACATACTTTTTTTTCTCTTTTATTTAGGAGGGAACTCGAACGCTTACATTCCAGCCTGAGGCTTATTGTGCTTACCACTCCTATTCTGTGAATTATTGGGTAGCGGAACGGCCGCGCTTTTGTATAAGTACAGCACGCCGCACCGTGAACTTAACCCGAGCTACTGTATGAATGATACATTTTTTGAAATATGGTTTATTTATCGACGCTCGCAACAGCCGAGGTTACATCAGCGTCGCCGGTGTGCCTGTATTTTGTCCCTCAGGAGTTCTTTTACATGCCAGTAAATATAATGACATGAGCCTGTCGCATTTAACCCATTTATGCCCATAAATTTTTCTTATTGAATATTTTCATAATTTTCGCACCGCCACATGAAACTGAAATGGAAGGGCTGCAGGCTCCTTTGATTCTTCTAGTATACACAACAATGAAGTAAAAGTTAATACTATAATTCATTCCTTTGCATTTTTGCAGAACAATAATTAATGCAGAGTGTTGTGAAAACGCAACACTAGGCAGATATGGGTTAAGCAAACTTAAATACCATCGACTTGGGCTGGGATCGAACCCGCAATCCATACCGACTGTATGGATGGTGATGATATGTGAATTCATGATAGAGAAATGAGTCCGAGGTGCTATTCTGCTGCAAGTGGTTGAGGGAAAATCCCGGAGAAAACCAGGAAACCCTCAACCAGGTAATTTGTCTCAACTAGGATTTGAACCCGAGCCTGTTCGTTTCACGGTGTGACGTGGTAACCGTTACTGAACAGCGGTGGACTATAGAAATACCTTAGAACAAATTTTAAATACAATAAAGGCTACAATGTTTAATTATACACAGTGATAATGGTGGAAATAAGCATGTAGCAATTTTAATTTCTTCATTTATCCTATTGGTCGTGCAATTACAGTACCGAATTGCAATGTACTACAAGATACATTCTCAGTGTCTCAAACGTAAATCTTTTTCTGTTGCCTGCCAAAGTTTGTACTGTAGAAAGCTGCGCTCTACGTCGCATAACGTGATAGGAGCAAAACGAAAAACCTAACATCATTGCAGTCTCTAAGAGACAGTCCTTTATTCTCGGGTGACTCTATGTCCACTAATTTGCTGTTTATGTTACACAGTGTTCCATATCCGTTATTTTTACATAAAATTGATTTCCACTTCTGTTTTACACGTTCAGTACCGGTGTACTTGGTGTCTCATTAATTCTCCGCATCATTTTCTAAATTAATTTGAGGGCTTCCGGCATCTCTTGCTCTGACTTTTCTAACCGTGTAATAGTTTCAAACACAGTTTGTATGAAAACCAAATTATTCGTCAGAAGCTTCAAATCCAGCTGCCTGGTGGCCCGTCATTTGTTGAGCTGGACTTCCCTTCGTGCATAAAACGCTAAAGAGGGTTAGGGAACGAATCCCAGAACAAGTGCAAACGTTTGAATCGATTGCAACGTCAAGTACAAGTAGTAAGAGGGTTCTGAATCCGCTTCATTTACTTCGTTCCTGTTTTCTTACTAATTATAATAACAGCGGTGTTTCTGACGCGTTTATGAAATCTCATTACATATGAAGGCCTCTCTCAAAGAAGGTTGTATATCGTATGAAATAGTATATGATATACAACCTTCTTTGTGGGAGGTCTTCATATTGTCACCGATATTGTCCTGCTCTACGGCTAAATGAAGCTGCAGCTCGTAGGCTTTACCGGCAGCAGCTTGAAAGTGACGTTAGTGAATGGCAATAATGTTAAAAATATTAATATTAATATTAATAATATTATTATAATGATAATAATTACAAGGTACAAATCTCTTTCAGTATATTTAGCCAGTGAGTTGTCGTCACATTGCTTTTATGAAGGCATTGCCCCTGTAATGTAGACAACCCGTTGTCCTCTTCTGTTTGATGGGTTTTCTATAATCGTTCTTAAAACTGAGCAGATGGACCACCTGGTATAATACTCTCGGTATATCTTGACCGGTAGCGACTGTTAGATAGTAAGTGGTTGGTACCTACTGCGCATGCGTTACATTTATATCTAAAATAGCTATAATGCGTCAGTTGTAATATGTACTATTTAACTTTACAATATGTACTTGATGATAAGCTGTTAGTAAATTAAAATGAAAATCGTCGACTTCGGTATAATCTGTAGTTTCTTTGGATGTGACTGCGTGATCGATAAAGCAAAACGTCTAATGGGCAAGCAATAGTAAAATGCACAGATAACTTCAAATAATGGTCAAAGGTGTTGTTCAGTTGAGTCAGGTTAAAATTCTCAATAAGGAGTTTAGCCTGTTATATAGCTGGTGTAGGTCTCCAGGTTCTAGCAAACTTTTCAACAGGTTCTCCTTTAGGGCCTATTTCATTATATACTTAGAGATTCGAACACAGAGCTCCGGGCACAGCATTGGATGGAAGTTCCTAGCTTGGCCAATAGGCCGGCTTCTTATTGTCAGACATTTCACTATGTCCTGGGACATTGGATAGACTTTCCAGGCTAGTTCTGCATTCTTCAACCAGCCTGGAGTCGACCCTGTGCGCACTTAGCACACCCTGTGCAGCCTGGCTATCAGAGGAAATAAAGATATTCAGGCCTTTGCATGATCTAGTTAGGTTTTCTGAGTGCATTTTTTAAAGTTCCAATAAATCAAGTAATACATACAAAGGAAATGCTATTCAATCATGTGACTTATCTTTAAAGCAAATTATAAACTTACATTGTATTTTACATTGTCAACGTTTTCGCCATTCCATCCTTCTCCATAGCCACATTTCAAATGCTTTTATTCGCTTCTCTTCACTTTGTCGTAATGTCCCCGTTTCTGCTCTATCCACTGCCAATCTCCACACAAAGCACTTCAATAATCTCGTCTTTAGTTCCTTTTCCAGACGTCCGCAGAAGATGCTACTTTTTCTATTAAAAGCTTCCTTTGACATAGCTATTCTCCTTTCAATTTCCTGGCAGCAGCTCATGTTACTGCACGTAGCACACTCCAAGCATTTGAAGCTGTTGACTTGCTCTACTGCCTCATTCAGTATTCGCACGTTTACCTCCTTGATTTTTCCGACAACCATGGTCTTCGCCTTCTTTACATTTACTTTCACTCCATACTGCTCACAGCTCCAGTAGCTTATCTCTTTGTATTATCTTCTCTTCTGTTAACAGCGCCATATCATCAGGTAATCTTATGCAATTTATTCTTCTGCCTCCTACTTTTACCCCTCCCTTGTTCTGAAAACAGTTCTTCACTAAATCCTCCAAGTAGATGTTGAACATGGTAGATGATAAAGGGCAAACTTGTCGTACTCCTCTCCCCATTTCACTTCCTTCAGACATTTCTTGTACTATTTAAGCTTACAACATTATAGTAAACAGCTAGTAAATTAAAATAAAACTCGTCGATTCCAGTACAATCCGCAGTTTCTTTAGATTCGACTGTATGATCCATAAAGGAAAGAGTCTAATGATTTCATTTTCACATGAACAAGCAATAGTAAACTGCACAGTTAACTTCAGATAATGCTCTACAATTCCGCTCTCTAAATTATTTCGCCGAATATTAGGACATCTGTTACTGCAGTTTTATAATAGAAAACATTTGTTTCTCTAAATTTTGAGGGATGACTTGAAGAAATCTCATTACATGTTATACAAATTTAATAATCTTGTATTTGAATAATTTCAAGGGAAAAATTGTTCCGGGGCCGGGTATCGATCCCGAGACCTCTGGTTGAACGTACCAGCGCTCTGCCAACTGAGCTATCCGGGAACTCCACCCGACACCGTCTCAATTTTTCCCTTTATATCCACACAACTCGCGTGGGATGACGAAACGCCAGAGACCCACATCGTACAATTTTCCCCTTGAAATGATTCAAATCTGCTCTACAGGGAGCTTTACCTGAAAGACTAGATTTGCATAATATATACGTCACTGTGTACGTTACCAGAAAACCACAATTCCAAGTCACCCAGAGATTGTGTGCACTCGATGTGAGTCTCTGGCGTTTCGTCAGCTCACGCGAGTTGTGTGGATATAAAGGGAAAAATTGAGACGGTGTCGGGTGAGTTCCCGGGTAGCTCAGTTGGCAGAGCGCTGGTACGTTCAACCAGAGGTCCCGGGATCGATACCCGGCGCCGGAACAATTTTTCCCTTGAAATTATTCAAATCTACTCTACAGGGAGCTTTACCTGAAATACTAGCTAGATTTGCAATCTTGTATTTGTTTTACTGAAGAAATGTATGGACATAACAACGGACATGAAAATAGGAAACAGAATTGAAATTGTATCCAACAAAGACATACACTTCACAAAATATACAACGTTGAAATATTAAACAGTTGAGAATTTATTGACTTACACCATCGGAATGAAAAATGTAAACGTTAATATTCCAACACCATGATGAAGGATAAAAAATCGTAATTTTTAAATTACAATAAATTTTACCATTGTCTGCAATATTCAATAACCTTTTAGCAACGTAGAAATTTTAGATACAAAAGTATACTTCAGAATATTAATTTGTTAAAGTTTGCATCATTATAGTTATTTAATAAAGTTAGAATATGTAACACTGAAAAATCTTTCGAAACTTTATACTTGCAATCGAAAATGGCGATTTTTCTGCTGTAACATAAAACTGGAAATAATTTATTAAACATGTAACGAAACCGAACTTGGATTAAACTGCAATAATGTGGAACGAAAATGTGACTTTACATAGAGGACAAGTGAACTCTGGGTGGAAGAAAGTCGTAAAACAAGAAGAGACTCAGTCGCCTATTCGTATTGGTAAATAGTGAGAAATGTGTTTAAAGAAATCATCATCGTCTCAATATAACATATTCTCAAAATAACTCCTGATATTATTATGATGACTACTTGTATAGTACGAAGACCTGGATCAGTAATAAGAACAACGGTGGTGTGAAAAGAGACAGTAGAATACATTAAGACAATGCCATGGAACATTAAATAATACGTAGGAAACGAAAATGTCATATTTGATATGTTACAAAAGTGATTAGTAAAAATGTAGTCGTGTAGGGTAGACGGAAAAATCTGTAAGGTGATTTATTATATAAGTGTAATAATAACTGCCAGCATATATATTTTAGGAAATCTTCAGAATTCAGACGGTCAAGACATATACAGAGAAAAGAATTAGATCAAAAACTAGCAGAAAATATGGAATTGGAAATGGTTTGCGCAATAACTGAACAGAAGACAATATTCTTCTTCTTCTTCTTCTAAATTAAGGGTGTAGATTACTTGGGCACAAATAACCCCCTGTGAACCCCAAAAACTGGACGTCAGCCCACAAGACCGCAATGCGTTACCAGTTTGCTGTGCTGCTGAGATTAATTTCTTCAGAAGAGACAATGTTTGCTTCCTGAGATAACGATGCCTGATTGGCTTAGATCTGGGCAATCCAGCAAAATGTGAAGTGATAATAAATAAAGAAACAAGAAATAAAAGTTACTTAAATTCATGTCAAAAAATAATATTCATCGTACCGAAAATTACCTTAAACTCTATCTATCGTGTATACATTTATATGGACTGTCCTACAAAAGGGGGAAAAATGACAGACAAAAATAATGGCATCAAGCATTTCTTCATATTGGTCGTTGCACTGACATGCAGTGATTGGTTATATTGTGCTGGAGCATGTTAATAATGCGGCTTTTATAAATTGAGACATGAAATATAGGAATTGGAAACCTAAATTCTGATTCAAGAAGAAAGAGTGTGAACATTTGTTGGAAACCACAAAGAATGAATAATGGAATGCACTGCCCACAGGGTAGGGAGGTTGGGATGGGCAGGGCGGAACTCGACATGCAGCCACCTCCACGTGGTGAGTTCTGGGTTGTATCATTTCAAGAGAATGAAACAAGCAAAGAGCTGCATCTCAACTGTGAATAATAATAATAATAATAATAATAATAATAATAATAATAATAATAATAATAATTGTGGTTTATTTAACGACACTCACAACTGCAGAAGTTATATCAGCGCAGCCGGGGTGCCGGAATTTTTGTCCCGCAGGATCTTTTACTTGACAACAAATCTACTGACATGAGCCTGTCACATTTAGACACATTTAAATACCACAGACTTCTGCCGGAATCGAACTCGCCACCTCGAGCATAGAAGGCCAGCGCTATACCAACTGCGCTACCGAGGGCGACTCTATTCTGTGAATGATGGTACGAAAATTCATATAGGGTGTAAGGTGCTCAATAACAGTAACTTCACACACTAAATTCTTATGATAAAAGGAATAGAATCTTCCTTTGCCATTACGCGTCCTTTCTTTTTATTGTAACAGCGTTGTAAATATCCATTACTTAAACTAATTTATTATTAACTAGGGTATTAAATTATTTTCACTTAAACCGTAAATGTACCAAAAACATTATGCAAAATTATTTGTTGAAACTGAAAAGTGTAAAGTAGACATGTTTACAAAATATATATTTCCAAATGTGTTTAAAAAATGGGATAAAATAATCACATAATAGCTATTTATGCAACAATTTGCGAAATGATAGCTTTTAAGCGCTGAAGATTGTCCTCTGACCCGAAGGGAAGGTGCACAATACGGCGAGTGCTTGAAACACTAGTTTGGCACGAAGATATTTTAGACAGGCGCTCAAGAACCATTTTTTCATTCTCTATGGAATTCGTGTTCATCGCTCAACACGTAACAATGTCGTCTTCAACAATGCAAATGACATATTGGACCAACATCATGCTTTTTGATTTCAGTTAAAGCAAGCAAAGAAGCGCTTTATGGAGAGTATGTGTATTGAGGAGCTCAGATCGATTCCCATGGGCTAACCAGGATGAACGTCTACCCACTAAGGTAAACTTTCAAAGTTATATTATGATTTCTACTTGAAAACTGGAATAATAAGTAGGGAATTAAAACATTTACGCTTTATAGCGTCAATGACGATTCTAGGAATACCTGTGTATATTGGGGGGTGATAATTAAGCATCGACTGGATAGGCACATTTAAAACGCGCAACGCAATTAAAAAATTACTGAGAGCAAAGAGGTTTATGATTTTAATACATTATATTGTGTTATGACAATCCTTCTTTATCCATAAATACAAACAAAGTAAATCGTGTAATACAGCGCTTCTGAAAGTTTGGAATTCTGTGAATCGTAAATTGTATTTAAATAGTATTTTAAATTTAGAGAATGCTGTAAAATGTATACAAAGTCACAGAGAAATCTACCTGCGACGAATACATTTTCAAAGAAGGTGAACTTTCAAATGTTTGATAGAATCCACTCATTCAGGAATAAGGCTAATTTAATTGTGTCAATCTATATCAATGACACCCCACTTTATTTTTGTTCTAAAATGAGCCATATTATGGCATTCATAGCCCTTAAAACTTCACTATCGTGGGTTGAATCTCACCATTTATTATTCATTTCTGAAATTTTCCAGGAACAACTGGAGCCCATGCAGTGGGAGACATCGGCGCCGAGAATGATATGCAGCCAAGGAGTGGGAACCTTTAACTAACCCAGTTGAATATCTGGCTACATCGGAATACCAGACAATGGAATGGGATACCCAACGGAAATAATGAGGGTGGACTAATCGTTTCGCCAACAAGGTGAGACCTTGCGGCTTTCATCTTTTCATTACGTAAAATAATTGAATTATCATGAATTATTATTCCAGCAATATTCCTGGTCCGCATTGCAGTAGCAGGGAACTGAGGTTTGAATATTATTTATCTCTAGAAATGTAAGGCTTTTGCTTTGAGAAATATTCATGTTAAATTATTGCATTTTTATAAAGTTTTGAACGGCCAATTCTCCTTAATTCTTGAAATTAGTTTATAGAGATTTTTGATAGCTTGGATGTTCGAATGTGTGAAAATATGTAGCTTTTAATGATGATAAAACAGCTCGTTTTTCCGTATGTAATTTTGTGTTTTTTGGGGTTTAGGCAACACTAGGTGTAACTTTCTCCATTCTCCTGTAACTTCATCCTTCTTAATCCCAAATATTTACCTAAGAACCTTATTCTCAAATACCCTTAATCTCTGCCTTTCTCTGAAAGTGAGAGTCATGTTTCACAAACTTACAGAACAACTGGTAATTTTATAAATTCTAACTTTAAGATTTTTTGACAGCAGACTAGACGAGAAAAGCTTCTCAACCGAATAATAACAGGTATTTTCCCATATATTCTGCGTTCAATTTCCTCCCAAATGTCATTTATATTTGTTACTGTTGCTCCAAGATATTTGAATTTTTCCACCTCTTCGAAGCATAAATCTCCCAATTTTATATTTCCATTTCGTACAGTATTATGGTCACGAGACATAATCATATACTTTGTCTTTTCGGGGTTTATTTCCAAACCTATCGCTTCAAGTAAAATTTCCGTGTTTTCCCTAATCGTTTGTGGATTTTCTCCTAACATATTCACGTCATCCGCATAGACAAGCAGCTGATGTAACCCGTTAAATTCCAAACCCTCTCTGTTATCCTGAACTTTCCTAATGGCATATTCTAGAACAAAGTTAAAAAGTAAAGGTGATAGTGCATCTCCCTGCTTTAACCCGCAGTGAATTGGAAAAGCATCTAACAGAACCTGGCCTGTACGGACTCTGCTGTAAGTTTCATTGAGACACATTTTAATTAATCGAACTAGTTCCTTGTGAATACCAAATTCAATAAGAATGTTATATAAAACGTCTCTCTTAACCGAGTTGCATGCCTTTTTGAAATCTATGAATAACCGATATACTGTACCCTTATACTTCCATTTTTTCTCCAATACCTGTCGAATACAAACCTTAGCTGTGTTCGTGACAGAGAATCAGTCCCATTCCGAGGCTTATTGTATGGTTTCGTAAGAAGCTGTTTTTTTTACGGAGATGGGTTGTTAGCCCTTCGTCCAATCCCCAAGCTGGAGGACCACCCCTTATCGACTGTCCACGACTGCTTATTCAATATATTCACATCTACCCTCCATATCTGGAGGCCGTCTCCTCTATCCGCAGCCTGAGAACACGCCATGCCGTGGTGATGGGGACCCACAATATATTGGTGTATTTCTTAGTAATAATGTTAATTTTACATTTGTAGTATTTCAGTGGCATAACTTTAATCTTAAATTATTCTGGAAGACTAACTTTCCTGGAGTCATGTTCGATACGTATCTTAGTTGTCTTTTTACACTGATGACCTTTATAAGGCTTTAGACTCAATAAGGGGGGCAAAGGCTAATTGGGATTTCCTGGTCTCTGATCGGGTCAAAAACCCTGATGGAACTGATATTTAACCCTTGCGGTGAATTTCGGTGAAGTCCGGAGGGCCTAATTAGTCAAATCCACTCTCCTCACCTCCACGCTGGGGCCCCCTGGGATCTTTTAAGATGCGAAAGAGAGAGTGGTGTGCGGAAAGCAGTGGGAAGCTACCGCATTCATATATCACAAGAATAATTTGCAAGTATGTCATGATGAGTTCGTCCCTGGTAAAAAACTCCGGACGTAAACTATCCCCCCGATCGGATGTCCGGGTGGGGGATACTGGGGAAGGACGCTTCATGATGCAAGCCAACGAAGAGAAGAAAAGAAGACCGATGTCTACCGGATCGTGGAATGTGCAGACTTCAAATCTACCAGGTAAGTTGGAAAAATTGAAGGAAGTAATGAGTCTCGGAAGTTGATGAAGTATCATATTTTTTCTTAGACAACACAGACAATGCAGGATAGAATATAAACTCGTGTCACTTCACACGAACCAATACAGCCTGCTTTTATTTTGAGTTTATTTGCATTTTTTAAATCTTTTTTGGTTTACGGTTTTTTTTAGGATATGTTCTACTTTTTGTTGCATTATTGTCCTTTTCTTCTTTTGAACGGATTTTTTTTGTGGTGTAAACATAGTCTACATTCCAGAACCTACTGTAGGTTGCGCCATGCAGAAATTTGCCTTATGGTTGCAACAGCCTTAACTCCTGATCACGTGTGTAACGTGATTGTCCCCATTCAACACAAAGAACAAATACTGCAGCCACAGTCCTCGCAGTCAGCATATGTATCTTACAAGTGAAGACACTATTGACAAAGAAGGTGCTGCTTCTATAGCACTTTCTCAAGGCTTGCTGGCTGATTATCATCGTATCATAATCGCTTCACACGCATGCAAAATAGCCGCATACTAACCATACCAACACATAAGACATCATCGTATTCATCGTACACAATCTCGCTATCGTGCTTGTGGAATACTCACCCTGTGACATCAGAAATCTGTTCCTCCATTCACTGTTTGAGTCGCTTGAGAAACTTCTTGCCCTAGTAACTAAACCTTACCCTAGTACAAGCCCTAGTAATGCCGCACTTCTATTATTGTGACGTTTTGTTAAGTGACCTAAGTTCTGAACTGTCAATCAAGTTACAGCGAGTTCAGAATATGTGCGTCAGATACGTGTGCAACATCCGACGATATGATCACATGTCACCGTCCTTCGCAAGTCTTTCGTGGCTCCGACTTAAAGAACGTAGAACTTTACACTCTTCGTCTTTAGTCTTTCGAATTCTGCACACCTCAACACCAAGTTACCTTTCGTCTCGTTTCTCTTATCTATACTCTAACCACGACGTAAATATCAGATCACTTATCCATGGCACGCTAAGTATACCTCTTCATAGAACATCTTGTTATTCATCATCTTTTACAGTATCCACCTCGCGACAATGGAATTCCTTGTCACAAAGTATTAGGGGCTGCAAGAAAATAAACACTTTTAAAAACAGCTTAAAAGATAACCTTCTTAGCATTTCACTCCAATCATACTGATTTAAACTATCACGGACTACATTGTTACTTTTTCCTTTAGACATGCATCCTGCTAGCGCTTTTCAAAATTGTCTCATAATCTCTTTCTATTATCTAACATTATTTGAAAAATATTAACATTCTACGTATTTTAGCTTACTTCTGCTACACAGTTTGTATTTCAGTGCTTAAATAATAGTTCATAGTATTTTGTTGTTTAATTCGTAAATAACTCTTGTATACATGTAACTCTAATATAAATCAAATTTTTTAATTCTCTGCAAGTTCATACATATGTATGTATAGTTTTTGCTGGTTGAGTGGAAGAGAAGGCCTTACGGCCTTAACTATGCCAGCTAAAATAAATTATTATTATTATTATTATTATTATTATTATTACTATTACTATTATTATTACTATTATTATTATTATTATTATTATTATTATTATCATCAGAGACTGTCGGAATTAAACAGTATTCAAAAATAAATTTAGTAAGCTATTCTTACTGGGAAGAGTACAAAGCAGTAAACTGAGTATTCTAACTTCATTGTAAATGTTTCGAAATTGTTCCCGTTTCATTTCCATTAAAATCTTACTTATTCAAGCCCGTCTCCCTCCAATAACGTTCATTCAACGTCGTCTCTACACATGTAATATTTCGATAATAAAACCTGTAGTACGCCAACACTGCCTTGTCGATATAAAATATCTTATGGAACAGCAGAATTAAATAAGAGAGAAATTCTCTAATATTTATCACTGTATCAAGTGAAAACGAGTAGTAACCCACCCTGAATACTACCTATGTATAAGTAGGCAGATTGCATTCTAATAAAATATTAGAATTTCTACGTATTTCTGTGTCAGCATTTAACACTTGTCTAGCTATAAAATAGTAATCAATTTTTACTCGTAAGTATTAATGAAGTGGATAATAATAATATTAATAATAATAATAATAATAATAATAATAATAATAATATCTTAAATGTAGAAGATGTGAAAACGTTCGCATCTTTTATTGTATCAATATTTCAACATACTCGCGCGTTTTGATATTGTCGTACGACGTCATAAAAAATGGCCGACAGGCACGACAAGAAGGATAATTTGCCTTGGAAACACTATGGTTTGCTATTTTGAACGAATGTTTCAGGAATCCTGCGAACTGCGATTGGAGTTTTCAAAGCAGGATCTGCGCTCGCGGGACGCCGTGGATTTGCAGGAGGCGCAGCACGGATGTCCTTAGGGAGGCCAGGACTGGTGAGACTTATTACAATGACTGGGATGGCGGGAATAGGGGGGTACTATCTGTGGAAGAACGGTGGTCTGGCGGACAGGGATGAACACTCCGCGACGCCTGATCCACCTCCCCCTTCATCCACGACGTCAGACCTCCGGTATCCCACAAGATTTCGCTACTTTTACATACCCCCCACACCAGTAGGTTCAATGGCGGTCACAGAACAATCAACACCACAATCCCCATCACCTTCACCCCCATCTCCACCGCCACCGCCACCGCCACCGCCACCTCAGTCTCCGCCTCCGCCTCCGTCTCCGCCTCCTCCCCGTTCTATCCTGAAAAAGGATAAACAAGAAGAACGGGATCCCGATCGTCCGAAGAAGAAGGTCCAATTTGACCTCTCCCCGAAGTACCGGCACTATTCACCTCGACGATCAGAGGACGAAGATTGCAAACCCCCAGACAAAGAGTCTCTCCGCGAGTTCTATGTCCGAGTTATGGGGGAGGAGTACTTCAGGAGAAAAGAACTCGGATTACCAAGCAGTTCAGAGGAGGAAGAGTAGCCCCAAAGGCAAGAGGAAGAAACAGCGTGAGAAGATCGCCAAAAAGCCAGAAAAGAACGCCTGTCCCGGAGACAAAGGTAAGAGATTACGTATCGAACTTAGATAATAATGTACTCCTGCCTCTATCTTGTAGCAGCTTCTGTACTCTGACTACTTAGATCAGCGGCTTCCAGCCTATTGGGTGTCAGGATCCTTAAAGGTTCATATTTTATTTTGACGGACTCTCTAAAATGTTTAGTATAATTTAGGCCCTCAAACTTGTTCTACTCGTTAAATGTTTGCGTGGTGTAGTGAAGTAAGCATCCTTAATGATATGTATGGAAATTAAATTTTAGTTTCAGCTTTAATTATAACCTGAAATCAACATATAAACATAATTTGCGTTGTGAGATGTTTTCTGAGAAAAATGCAATTATATATATATATATATATATATATATATATATATATATATATATATATAACTGTAGACAAGTTTAGTTCAACATTAAATTTATTCTCTTGCGAGTACTAAATCGACGTTTTAATTCTAAGAAGAACAGTTGGACGAAGAGCAGTTTCGCTTCAGAAAAGAAAATTTATGTGATTGAACTGCTACCAACAATCGCCGAAACATACCTAGAAAAGAATAAAGAAGTATATGTGTAGTATTTGTGGACCTAGAAAAGGGGTTTGACAGAGTGGATTGGAATGAACTGATGGCGATCCTAAATAAATAAGTGAGGACTAGAAAGAGAGAAAGCTGTTCAGTAATCTTTATTTGCAACAACGAGTATAAGTAGGATAGGAGAAAAAAATGTCAGAAAGAAGTGAAATAGGGAAAGGAATACTTCAAGAGTGCCCTCGAACACCTACCGTGTTCAACATCTACCTGGAGGATTTAGTGAAGAACTGTTTTCAGAACATGGGATGTGTGATAGTAGGAGGAAAAAGAATAAAGTGCAAAAGATTCGGTAATGATATAGCGTTGTTAGCAGGAGAGGAGATGATACTAAAGTGTATGCTACTGGGGTTATATGACAGCTGTGTTAAGTATGGGATGAAGATAGATGCAAACAAGACGAAGACCACGGTCATAGGAAGAAAAATGAAGAAAGTACATTACAGAGTTCTAAATAAGGCAGTAGAGCAATTGGACAGCTTCATATACTTGGGATGTACTATAAGCAGTAACATGAGCTGTTACCAGGAAGTCAAAAGGAGGATAGCAATGGCAAAGGAAGCTTTTAATAGAAAAAAGAGCATCTTCTGCGGACCTGTGAAAAAAAGAATTAAGAAAGAGACTAGTGAAGTGCTTTGTGTGAAGTGGAGTATTGTATGAGCCAGAAACATGGATAGGAAGTAAAGAGAAGGAAATAGAAACATTTGAAATGTGGATATGGAGAAAATGGAGTGGACAGACAGACTAAGAAATGAAGCTGTGTTGGATAGAGTGGATGAAGAAATAATGATGCTGAAACTGATCAGGAAGAGAAAAATAATTATTTGGATCACTGACTGAGAAGAATTGCCTATTGAAGGGTGCGCTGGAAAGAATGGTGAAAGGGAGAAGTGTTCGGGGCAGAAGAAGATATCAGATGATTGACGACAGTAAGATAACGGATCATATGAGGAGACAAAGATTAAGCAGAAAATAGAAAAGATTGGAGAAAGCTGGGTTTGCAGTGAAAGACTTGCTCCTGGGCAGTACACTATGAATAAATGAATTTGTTCTTTAGAGGAAGAACAATTGTTTGCATACATCTGAAGTCTGACTAGTGTAATATGTAGCTAGTTGGCGATGAAGAGGGAACAATTGCCATCCAGTGAAAACAAGCACCTGTGTGGGAGAAATTCTGACTAATTGACTATTTTTCAATACTTTCCCGCCAAATATATCTGACAATACATTTAGAGGTATCAGTGTGATGTCAATCGAACCTCAGTTCTGGGCAGTAGCAACACTAATCTTTCACCTTGCAATTACGGCAGATAACACAGACTCGAATACTGGTAATGATGTTTGAGCAAAAACAGTTTCTGGTTGAAGGACGGGATATCTTGCTGTTCCGCGAATCGTAAATGTTACGGAATGCAAGCGTTGAGAGATTATACTTGGCAGCAATTCGTATCACTGAAAAATTGCGGGCGAAATAGGAAGAAGCCAAGCTATATTGCAAATAACGATGTAATTTATCAACGATAAATGTGACTACATTGCTTTAAACAAAGGATTTAATGACTTGAATTGAATTTCTTTGCAGAACAGCAGCACGACAACATACCCGGACAAGATATCTAAACAACTAAATAAAGACATTTCACGTAATTAATGTCACTTACCTGGCTTCAAACAAATAAATTATGTTACAGAATGGCACTTTATGTCTTTACAGATGCGCAAGAGGAGATGATTATACCTGGATATGACACCTAACTCCTCAACAAAGACATCCCACCTAATTAGTGTTATTTGACTCGCTTTAAACAAATGATATAATGAATTGAATTGTAATAGAGACTGGCATTTCTTTCCTTTACAGAAAGGAGGACAAAAGACATCGTCGTCTGCAACATTTTTGGTGAGTTAATATTTACTATTTCTTACTTGTTTCCAGTGGCACACCCAAAAATATAACCATGGGAAGCTATTCATATCAGACGAACATTAAAGCTGTACGCAAAGCGTGGGTAGACTCAGAAGTGCAGACAGCGTCGCTATATGTGATTGGCTGACTGGGAATGTTTACGGCTACTAAATATTGTCCAAACAAAATTTACATAACTTCGAACATTATCGTAAGTTTGAGTTTCCAACATCTAAAAATCTAGCCCCATAGAAGCTTATTAAAAATAAACTGTTTCAAACATCACACATTTCCCACAATTATACTTGTAGATAAGACTCGTCAAGCATTAAAACCTTTCGCCTTCTTCCTTTTTTTTTCTTTCTTTCTCCATTTCATTATTATTATTATTATTATTATTATTATTATTTATTATTATTATTTATTATCATTATTATTATCATTATTATTATTATTA